>NW_006399793.1:12680955-12713566 GCF_000299155.1 Elephantulus edwardii | reverse complement strand
GAGGCAATGAGATTGGCACAGGATAGAGCAGGGTTTAGGGCTGTTGTACATAGGGTCGCTATGAGTCGCAAACGACTCGATGGCACATAACAAAAACAACAACAGCAACATACAAAACTTTACAAAAAGTTTGATTTTCACTAACTCATCATTGCACATTATCCCACCCCTTTCCTTCCCTCAGTTAACTTTTTAAAAAAACTTTCATTGTCACACCGTTGGCTCCCTTCCCCTTTCTTCCCCCTCCTCCAGTCCCCTTTGCAGTGCTCCTCTTATTCTGGACTGCTGTCATATATATAGTGCCTAATCATACATTCCTTTCAAACAGTTCTTTCCTTCATCTGTTCCAGTGCCCATTATCCTTTTCAAATCACCACTCTCCCTTATATCCAGGTCTCCCTTGTAATCCCTAATTTGCCTTCAGTTACTCTATGTTTACGTTTTCTATAATTTTCTGTAAATGGAATCATACACCATGTACTCTATTTCTTCCTCTTGCTTTTGCATATACTAAGAGAGCATTGCTTTTTTATTGCCAAAGAATAAATGCATTATATATAAGTACGCATCATTTAACATCCACATTGTTATCTGGGGTGGGGGGAGGCGTTTGTGACAGAATGGCCCAGGGTCACGGCACATTACTTGGGCAGTTCCTGCTGCAGATTCTTCATGGGAGCACTCTGTTAATTCCTGCAGTGCTGTTGCTGCATTCTCTGCTGGGAAGGTCACCTAACCCATGAGAACCTGCCCAGGGAAGGGATGGTGTGGGCTAAAGGGACTAAAGTGCCTGAGCTAGGATTTGGGTGCTTAGGGGGCATACGTTTTCATCAGTGCCTTATGGCACCACCCTGGGCAAAATGAGGGTGCCACACCTGGCCGATTGCAGGTGCTGAAGGCTACTGGGGTTAGAAGTTTGTGTGCTGTCATCTCTGTGTGCTAATTAGCTTCTGGGATGCATGTGGCAACCAGTCAAAAGTAGGGCTCCAACTTCAAGAAGACCTGGCATCCAGGTACTCAGGCACCTGGATATTCCAATCCACACTCTGGTTGGTTACTAGAAAATAATTAAAAACACACACTACCACTCCCCTCTCTTGGTCTAGCACTAAGAAGCTGCATTGCCATCCTGAAGGTACATGGTTTGAATCTACCAGATGCTCTGCAGAAGATGAAGTCTTTTCCCAGGTGATTCGTTGTTTCAGAAAACCTCCTGGAGGATTAGTTGGTTCCAACTCGATAGTACACAACAGCAACAACAACTACATATGTATCTACACAATCTGGGTATCAGTAGCCAGGGAGTCAACAGATGAGATGCTTTTGGAAAGTCTGCTGTCAGGGACTTCTCTAGGGTGCTGAAGAGCGATGATGTTGGTCTAGAGATCAAGGTACACCTGATCTGGGCCATGGTCTTTTCAGTTGCTTGCTGTGCATCTGAGAGCTGGAAAATAACTAAGGATGACAGAAGAATCATCAATGTATTTGAGTGGTGGTGCTGGAGAAGAGTATTTCTTCTTGGAGACAAGGATTTTGAAACTCCACCTCACATACTTTGGGCATGTTACCAGGAATGACCTGTCCTTGGAGAAGGACATCATGCTTGTAATGATAGAGGATCAACAGAGGAGAGGAAGACCCTGGATAAGATAGGTTGACACAGTGACTGTGGCAGTGGAGTCAGGTGTGTTGGAAACTGGGATTAGGTCAAGATAGATCAGGCTTCAGAGATACTGTTTATAGGGTTGCTCTGAGTCATAGTCGACTCAATGACACATAACAACATATATTTATTTGTGTCTATTTTCAAGCTCTCCCTCACGCTCACTTTCTCATTCTCTCTCTCATACATGCTCATAAACATACATATACTACCCCGACACACACCAAAATTGCTATCTAGTTGGTTCTGACTCATAAGTAGCTGACCCTCCAGTCAATTTGCCACTACTATCAATCTCCAGGGAAGAGATGGTCCATTTTTCTCTTGAGCAATGCCTGGTGGTTTTGAGCCACCAGAAAGCTCAGCTTTTGGGTTAGAAGTGCAGCTCTTTACAGACTGCCTATCACGCGATGTATGTATGTATGTTTGTATGTAAGTATGTATATATCTCACTATTTAAAAAAATCATTCTCTTATTGATGGGGTTTTGGGTTACTTCCAGTTTTTTTATGATTACAAATATAGTGAACAACAGAACCTTGGCTTACAGGTTTTTCTGTGGTCAGCACATTTCACTTCTATAAGTTAAATGCCTACGTGTACATTTAACTTTTGAAAAAAATGCCTTCTGTTTTTAAAGTTGTTATACTTTTTTTGAAAAGGTACATTTTATCTTTCTACTACATGGCTCACAGCATTGTTATCTCTTAGTAGCCAGTTGTTTTCATTTTAACCAATTAAAATGAAACTTCTAGTGGAATAATGTGTTTTGTGTTACACTGCTAACCAGAAGGTCAACAGTTCTAATCTACCAGCCCCACCTTTTTAAGATAGGAGAGCAGTCTCCTTCTGTGAAGATTTACACCCTCAGAAACCTAAAAGGGGGTCACCATGGCCTCATAGTCGGTGGCGATGGATTTGGTTTGGGTTTACTGTAAGCATAATGGTTTATTACTGTGGTTTTAATAGGCATTTTCCATGTGACAATACTGTTGAAGGGAGCTCTGGTGGCCTAGAGATAAGGAATTGGACTATTAACTCAGAGAGATGTGATTTGAAACTCTCAGCACCATGGGATGAAGATTTCTTTGATATGATTTACTACTTCTGAAGACCCATTGGAGGAACAGCTAGGAGTTGCTCCAACTCGATGGCACAAAGCAGTACCACTGAACACATTATTGTATGTGTATATTGTCTTTGGAGAAGTATCTGTTCAAATATTTTACCTATTTTTAATTAGAGGTGTTTGCCTTACTATTAAATTCTAAGAGTTTTTTATATAATCTAAGTGCAAGTTAGTTCTTTTTTTCTTGTATACATGTATGTGTGTGTTCTTTTTATTCTTTAATGTTATCAAAATGTAAAGGTTTTTAATTTTAATGAAGAACAATTGATCAATTTTTTCCTTTGATTCATAATCCCCCCCCCCTTTTATATTGGAGCCATTTGTGTGCTTTCAAGGTTGTGAAGATTTTTTCCTCTCTAAACACTTTATAGTTTTGTATATTTGTTATGCTACCAAGCCAAAGGTGGGTGACTCGTAATCCACGACCCTCAGGCCTGTTTTTCATTGTTTTTGTTCAAACATTCTTTTTAGGTCTTATAGCCCTGGAGTGTCCACTTGCCAATCAGAGGTAACTTGTGAAGCTGAACACTGTGACACTGATGTGTCAAACGCATTAATGGTTAGCCATGGTGGACTGTGTTTGGTGGAACTGTCCCATTAAAATAAGCTTGGGAGCAGGAATGATATCCACTTCTGTAATAGCTTGCCTCCAGAAACCCTGTGAACCTGGAGAAAGGATGAAAGTCACACAGGTGTTGAGGACTTCCATTCATAGGGTCACTATGAGTCGCCTACGACTCGATGGCACTTAACAACCATAACAACATACTTGTTATAGATTGGATTTTACCTTTTGCAGAGAAATGTAGACATCTTTATTTCTGCAACTGTAAATAGAATCTTCCTTGAAAATAGAGATTTTTCTTTTGTTAATAATCCATATTAGTATAGGATAGTGCTCTAACCTAATGATAGCTGACTGGTAGAAGAGACAAAGCAACACAGAGAGCAGAGACAGACCATATAAAGAAGCCTTTACAATGACTAAGGATGACAGAAGAACTGATGCCTGAAGAGTATTAAACATTACATGAACTGCCAAGAGAACCAGCAGGTTTGTCCTGAAGAGGGTGAAACCAGGTTGCTACTTAGAGGCAAGGATTTTGAAGCTTTGTCTGACATACTTAGGGCATTTTGCCTGGAGGGACCAGTCCTTGGAGAGGGACATCAGGCTTGGAAGGGTAGACAGCACAAGAGAGGAAGACCCCAAAGGAGATGGATAGATGTGGTAATTGGGGTAGATGTGTCAGAGTTGGTGACATTGGCTCATGATAAGGCAGGGTTCAGGGCTTTTGTGCACAGGGTTGCTGTGAGGCACGGGTGACTTGAGAGGAAATAACAACAGTAACTACAAGCCAGGGAATGAATGCCAAGAATTGACTCAGATACCAATAAAGAGGAACCTTTTCTTCCACCCTGGTTGGGCTAGCTTCCCTGACTGTGAGACAATGAATTTTGGCTTTTAAATATCATTTACACGGGAATATTTTTATTTTTAAAAATATTACACTCATTAAACACTGCAATGTAGTTGAACTAACTCACAACTAAAATGAATCTAACAGATTTTCAGAGGCTTTAAATTAAACAGGAGGAAAATTGCCTGTCTTTCTCCTGCAGAGCCAGTGGTGGATATGAACCATCAGAGAGGCTCTGCCCTGGTACTAGCATTGTAACTCCCTGCAGGCTATGGTACTGGAGTCTCTTTTTAAAAATACAGCACTAGGAAACTAGAATATTGTTACATTAGTTTTAGACCCCCCCCTTTTTTTTTTTAGATAACATTTGTGTGGTGTCAAGTAAGGATTTCTGCCCCCCCGAACAGATATTCAATGGAATCAGCGCTTTTTTTTAAAAAAAAAAAAAAAAAGATCCAACCCTTTTCTCCCATTGAATAGTCTTGTAGTTTCTTTAGCAGTCAGTTGATTTTATATATTTAGTTTTATTTTTGGACCCTCTTGTATTCTTTGATGTGTATGCCAATTCATTAATACCAGACTCTTTTAATTACATCAGTTCTGTGGTAAATGTTGACATTAGTTGCAGAATGCTTTCCATCATTGTTGTGTTAGGAAATTGCTTTGGTTATTCTAGATCTTCTGCATTTCTATGTAAATTTTAGACCTTCTTGTCAATAACTATGTCAAATACTGTTTTTAGTTGCCATTGACTTGAGTCTGACTCATAGCAACCTATGAACAAGAGGTCTGAACTCTTTCCTGTCCTGTGCTGTGCTCATCGTCTGTGACACACTTGAGCCCATTGCTGCAGTCACAGTGTCAGTCCATCTCATTGAGGGTCTTCCCCTCTTTTGCTTCCTCTCCACCTTTCCAATCATGATGCCCCTTGCCAAGGAATAGTCTCTCCTAGCAACATGCCCAAAGTATTTGAGACAAAGCTTTGTAATTTTTGCCTCCAGGGAGCATACTGGCTGTACATTTTCCAAGACCTGTTTTAGCAATCCGTGGAATATTCAGTATTCTTCTCCAGCATCACAGTTGAAAGACATCAATAAGTATATAAGCTGTTGTTATGCGCCATCAAATTGCTTGCAACTCAAGAGTGACCTTATGTACAACAGCCATGAACTCTGCCCTATCCTGAGCCAACCTTATTGTCTCTGACACACTTACCCTCATTACCCCAGTCACTGAATCAGTCCATCTCATCTCTCTTGTGCTGTTCCTCCACCCTTCCAAACATAATGTCTCTCTCCCAGGACTGGTCCCTCCTTGCAACATGCCCAGAGTACGCCAGACGCAGTCTCAGAATTCTTGCCTCCAAGGAGCAGCCTGGTTTCACCTTTTCTGGAATGAACCTATTTGTTCTTTCGCAGTCCATGGTATATTCAATACTCTTCTCCAGCACCACGGCTCAAAGGCATCAATTCTCTTTCTTTCATCCCTAGTCATTGTCCAGCTTCTGATGCAGAGCAAGTAATTGTGAAGACTGGTCTGGATCAGGTGCACTTTAGTCTCCTCTTGACATCGTTGCTTTTCAGTACTCTGGAGAGTTTCCTGACAGCCAACTTTCCCAAAGCAATTCATCTTTTGAGTTTCTGATTGCTGATACCAAGAGTGTTGATTATGGAGCCAAGAAACTAAAGCTGTTAACAGTCTCAGTCTCTTCACTGTCTGTTATAATGCTGCCAATCGACCCAGTGGTGAGAATCTTTATTTTCTTAATATTGCGCTTCATTTCATATTGAAGTCTGCAGTCTGTGACCTTCTGCAGCAAGCACTTCAGGTCCTTCTCAGTTTTAGCAGTCAGCAAAGTGCAGGTTATTGATGAGTCTTCTTTCAATCCTGATGTCACACGTCTCCTCATAGAGCCCAGCCCCTCGGATGATCTATTCTGCAGATAGATTGAAAAAGTATGGAGATAGGGTACATCTCTGACACACTTCCTTCCCAATTTTGAACCATGCAGTATTGCCCTGTTCTGTTCTGATGACTGCCTCCTGGTCCTAGTATAGGTTTCACATAAGAACAGTCAAGTATTCTGGGATTCCCATTCTTCTCAGAGGTAACCACAGTTTGTTGTGGTTTGTTGTGGTATTTGGCATAGTCAAATACCTTTGCATAGTCAATGAAACACAGACATTTCTCTGGTAGTCTCTGCTTTCTGCCAAGATCCATCTAACATTAGCTATCCTATTCCTAATACCTGGCCTCTTGTAAACCCAGCCTGCACATCTGGCAGTTTTTTGTTGATGTGTTGTTACAGTTGTTTTTGGATAATTTTCAGCAAAATCTTACGTGCGTGTGATCTTAATGGTATTTTTTGATAATTTCCATACCTTTCTTTGTAATGGGAACAGATAGAGATCTCTTCCAGTCAGTTGACCGACCAGTCAGTTGATTGTCCTCCAGATTTCTTGCTTGGCACAACTTGGTGAGCACATCCAGGGCAGTGTCTGTTAGATGAAATAAGTCATTTGGTATGCCATCAATTTCTGGAGCCTTGTTTTTTCCAGTCCTTTCAGAGCAACTTGAACTTTTTCCTTTATTATCACAGGCTCTTGCTTATATACTGTTTCATGAAATTCTTCTGTCAGCCACTTCCTTTTTGGTACAGGGACTCTGTATACCATTCCATCTTCTTTTAATGCTTCCTGGATCATATTCTGCCCAGAGTGTTCTTAAGTATAGCAACTTGAGGCTTGAACTTGTTCTTCAGTTTCTTTAACTTAAGAAATGCTGAGCAAGTTCGGCCCGTTTGATTTTCGGACTTTCATTCTTTGCACATTTCATTATAATACTTTACTTTGTCTTTCCGCGTTGCCCATTGAAAGCTGCTTTGAGCTCCTTAATTTCTTGATTTCTTCCCTTTGCTTTGGCTTCTCAGTTTTGAGATTCTAGTAGGATAGACTTAAGGCCAAATTTTGGTTTCTGTGGATTTTATTTAAGTTTTTTAAACTTAAGCTTGAACTTGCATATGAGTAGATAGTCTGCCGTAATTTTGATTGGGATTGTCTCTCTACATAAATTTGGGGAGACGTGTCCTTCAGAGAATACTGAATTTTTAATCTTTGAATATGATATTTAGAATTTCTTTAGGCTTTATATCTATTTCTTCTAACAAATATGTTTTATTAGTAATCTAGGATATTTTTGGTTAGATTTATTGTTTGATGTTCTTGTGCACTGTAGAGTCAGAATTAATGCATAGCTGACCCTTGGCGGGTTTTCAGAGGCAGTTAATAGCATGGAGGAGATTTCCCCTCCTTCTGAGGAGCAGGTGGTGGCCTTGAGCCACGTGCCTTTGGGATTGCAGCTCAGCTTCTTGCCACTAGGGTGGTTTTTTTTTTTACATTAATAAAATTGCTTTCTCCCCTTTTCCCCCCAGAATGTAGTAATAAACTATGCCTAGCAGTCTTGGTGATGTAGTAGGCTATTTGATGGACTACTAACTGAAAGGTCAAATAGTTAGATATATCCACCTGTCATTCAAAAAGACAGTTTGTATATTCCTGCTAAGATTTATTTAAGCTCTAGAAACCCATGGACGGTTGCTATGAGTTGGTATCCATTCAGTGTTCATGCATACATACATACTAACATTCAGTTAATTTCTGGTGTGTATTTACTTTGCATTCTACACTTTACTAAATTTATTAGTAATAATATTTTTCCAGTTTATTTGTGAATTCTGTATAATTAATAATATAAAATGTACTTACAGATGTTTACTTCTTTAATGCCTTGCAGCTGAAATAGTAACATTATTATTGTGTAACGCTTGGTTGGGTCAAGATTGGTGGACGATTTATCAACAATCTGCGTTATGCGGATGACACAACCCTGCTTGCTGAAACTGAGGAGGACCTGAAGCGCCTGCTGCAGAGTGTCAAGGACTGCAGCCTACAATATGTATTGAGGCTCAATGTCAAGATGACAAAGATTCTTACCACTGGACCAATTGGCAGCATCAGGATGGATGGTGAAGAGATTGAGATTGTACACAGCTTTAGTTTGCTTGGCTCCATAGTCAACAGTCTTGGCACCAGCAGCCAGGAAATTAAAAGGTGCATTGCCATGGGAAAGTCTGCTGTTAGGGACCTCTCCAAAGTGCTGAAGAGCAATGGTGTCTTTTTGGAGACTAAGGTGCGTCTGATACAGGCCGTGGTCTTCGCAATCACTTATTATGCATCAGAGAGCTGGACAATGACTAAGGAGGATAGAAGGAGAATTGATGCCTTTGAGCTGTGGTGCTGGAGAAGAGTATTGAGAATACCATGGACTGCTAGGAAAACAAACAGATTTGTCCTGGAAAGGGTTAAACCGGGTGGCTCCTTGGAGGCAAGGATTCTGAGGCTCTGTCTAACATACTTTGGACATGTTGTGAGGAGAGACCGGTCCTTGGAGAGGGACATCATGCTTGGGAGGGTGGAGGGACAGCGCAGGAGAGGAAGGCCCTCTATGAGGTGGATTGATTCAGTGATTGGGATAATTGGGATGGGAGTGTTGGAGACAGTGCGATTGGCACAGGACAGAGCGGAGTTTAGGGCTGTTGTATATAGGGTCGCTATGAGTCGCAGGCGACTCGACGGCACATAACAACAACAACAACAACAACAACAACAACAACAACGCTTGGTTTTAATTGTTTTTGGTCAAACATTCTTCTAGGTTGTATATCCCTTGTCTGTCCACTTGCTGTACAGAGGTAACTCATGGTTGCTGTGATGCTGAAAACTGTGACACTGATGTGTCATATGGGATAATGGTTACCCAGGGTGGACAGTATTTGGTGGAGCTCCCCACTTAAAAGAAGCTTGGAAGCAGGAGTGACATCCACTTCTGAAATAGCTTGCCTCTAGAAACCCTATGTATGAACCTGGAGAAACAATGAAAGTCATACAAGTGTTCAGGTCTTTTGTTTATAGGGTCAATATGAGTTGTCTGTGACTTGACAACATTTAACAACAACAACAACCTTTGAGTTGGAGCCAAGTCATAGATGATCCTCCAGCAGGTTTTGTTAGGCAGTAAATCACATGTGAGGAGATTGCCCATTTTTCTCCCTGGAGTAGCTGGTGAATTTGAACCACATACGTTTGGTTTTGAATTTCTGGAAAACACTTGGGTTAGTTTTTTCCTAACTATAAGAGTTTAAAATTATAATACTTTCTTTTTTGTTTATTTTGGAAAATTATTCCATTTAAAATGCTTTCCAATTGGTATTTTCAGTTTCTTTTAAAAGGCATATGATAATCTGGGTAATTTGAAAATTAAAACATAAAGCAAGAGCCAGCTCTTGCCTACATAAAGTTAATTTGTTAATTTAAAACTACATCACAGAAGTCCTAAAATAGTGAACTTCCATATGCATTTAAATAATGAATAAGCTTATAATATTTTGGAAACATATTTGTTTCTAAAACACTGTAAACGTATTCATGTTTTAATTGCATGTATTTGTTTCTTAAATCCTACAAGCTTTTACATATTTTAATTGCACAATGAAGTTCACTAGTTAGGACTTCTGTGATAATAATTTTGATAATAATATTAAATCTAGCATGATAACATTGCAAAAAATGGGAGTCCCAGAACAGTTGTTTCCAATGCATAAGACCATTAAAATAGAACCAGGGGATACTATTTCCTTTAAAATTTGAAAAACTGTTTGCTCACCCTTGTATCCTTTCACCATGCTTATTCAGTCTGTATACTGAGAAAATTCTTGATCAGCATTTTAATATCCAAATGAAACTGAAGTTTTGCTAAATATAATTCAGAACATTGACAGCTGTACATTGACAGAGAAATGCCAGAAAGTCAAGCAAGATTCGGAAGAGGATGTCGAAGTAGGGATAATATCATTGCTGACATCAAGTTAATCTTGGCTGAAAGCATAGAATATCAGAAGGATGTTTACCTGTGTTTTATTGAATATACAAAAGCATTAGACTGTGATTCATAACAAATTATGCATAACATTTTAAAGTTTCTGTACATGTATCATGTGGCAATTATTTGAGCACAACAGGAGTATAATGTGTGGTTTAAAATCAAGAAAGATGTGCAATCTGAATTGTAGCCTTTTGACGTACTTATTCAATCTATATATAGAAAAAAAATAGGATGAGAAGCCAGACACTATGGAGAAGAATGCAACTTCAGATTGGAAGAATATTCAAACTTTACTTGCAAAGAGAAACAGTCATGAAGTTCAAAGACTGTGTCAATCTTCAATATTAATTACACTTTAATATAAAGAAAACAGAAATCCTCACAGCGGATTCAGTAATCAACCTCATGATAAATGAAAAGAATATTGATGTTGTCAAGGATTTCATCTTAGTTGGTTCACAATCAACCTCTGTAGATGCAACAGTCAAGACAATGATGTATTGCACTGGAAAAATCGTCTGTAAAGTATGGATTAAATCTTTTTAAAGTTCTCAGGAACAGAAATGTTGTTTTGAAGACTAAAGAGAACCTGACCTAAGCTATGGTATTAGTTTCCTCATGTGCATGTAAAAGTGGAACATGAATAAAGAAGACTGGAGAAGAATTTGTGCCTTTGAATTATGGTGTTGATGAAGAATATTGAATATACCACCCTAAACAAGATGGATTGACACAGTGACTCTGACTGTGGGCTCCAGTATATCAGAGAAGATGAGGATGACACAGGGTAGGGCTGTTCATGTTGTTGTTAATGAGTCATAGTTGACTCAGTGGCGCATAACAGCAACAGCCAAAGTAACAAATCCGCCTTGGAAGAAATAGAAACAGAATGCTTCTCAGAAGCAAAAGTGGTGAGACTTTGGCTCACTTTTAAGCATGTTATCAGGAAGGGCCATTCCCTGGGGAAACAGGTCATGCTTGGAAAAGTGTCAGTGAAGAAGAGGAAGGTTCTCAAGGAGGTAGATTATCACAGTGACTGCAGTGATGGACTCAATCAAATCAGTGATTGTGAGAATGCTGCAGAGTTGAAAATATTTTATTACTGTGTCCATATAGTCAGTGTGAGTTGGAACACACTCAGTGACAGACACCTAATGACAGCAACAATTTTATTATTGGTGACTTTTTGTTGTTATGTACCACCGAATCGGATCCGACTGGCACAGGAGGAGATTGTCCCTCTTTCTCCAGCAGAGCATCTGGTGGATTTGAACTGCATGTCTTCAGGATTGCAGTGCAGCTTCTTGCCACTAGGCCACCAGAGCTCCCTCAGCAACAATTTTATGAAAACATTTTTGGTAGTAGCTGTATACTTAGTAAGTTCTTATTCTATACTGTTGCCATACATATACTGCCTAATCATATATTCCTTTTAAACAGTTCCCACATCTGTTCCAATGCAGTGTTCATTGTCTGTCCTCTCTTTTCCTAGTTTCCCCCATCCCAATCCACTGTGTCAATCTTGCTTTATAATAGTGGTGTTATGCAGTATTTGTCCTTTTGTGACTTAGATATTTTACTCAGCAAAATGTTCTTTGGGGTCACTCATGTGGTGTAATGTTTTACGAGTATATTGTTTTTCTGTGTTGTGTAGTATTCCATTGTGTGACTATACACATTTTTATCCATTTGTTTGTTGATGGGCCCCTGGGTTGCTTTCATCTTTTTGCTATTGTAAATAATGCAGCAATAAACATGGATGGCATGTATCTATTTGAGTTATGGCTCTGGTTTAATTAGGGTATATTTCTAGTAGTGGGATTGCTGGGTCAAAGGGTATTTCTATTTCCAAGTATTTGAGAAGGTGCCAGACTCTGTTTAACCATTTTACTCTCTCAACAACAGTGAATAAGGGTTCCAGTCTCTTCACAACCTTGCCAGCATTTGTTATTTTGGGCTCTTTTGAACTTGACTATTATTGTTGCTGGGGTGAAATGTATCTCATAGTTGTTTGTGTTAAATTTCTCTAATAACTAGCGATTTTGAACATTTCTTCATGTGTTTGTTTGCCATCGGAATGTCTTCATCTTTTTTTTTTTTTCTTTCGTGAGCTGTGTTTTATTTTCATTAATCATACAAATAATTTCCTAGAATAGCCCAGAACAAACTGGAGACTTCGGTGGTCCCTTCAGAGACCCGCAGGCTGGTGGCAGGGCGCGTGGTGCCCGGGTTCACAGTGCTATCCTGCAGGTGACTCTTGCTCTACATCACGACTAGGGTGTCACACATGACACAGGCGGAGACCCTGCAGACCCTAGGACATCTCACTCTGCTTCTCCTGCTTGATGGTCTCTTTGGTCGGCAGGGTGTTCTCCTGCGTCTCATTCTTCAGCTTGGCCTTATCGAAGCTGGCAATTTCCCCCGTGTTTGGCTTGTCTGCCATTTTCGTGAAACAATCTGCAGGTCCCCGTCCAGCTGATGCCGTGCAGCTCCCACTCCTGTTGCTGCAGCGGAAGACCTGAATGTCTTCTTCTTTTTTTTATTTTTTTAAATTATATTGGTGTGCATACAAAATACATAGACATTGTATCTCACACATGTAATCTTTCATTAACATTTTGTTTTATAAAAAATATTCCCATTCACTCTTTTATAAAAGTAATCTTTTTTTGGGGGGGAACTGTCTATTCATATCCTATGTCCATTTTGCGATTCAGTTGTTTCCCTTTTTCTTGTTGAGGTGCTGGTGTTTGTTTTTTAAAAAACTTACTAAGAACTCTGGTGGTCTTGGGGTAACAAGTTGCAGTGCTAATTGGAATGTTCACAGTTAATAATCTACCAGCTACTCCATGGGAAAAAGATGGGCATTTTCCTCCTATGTAATTTACAGCCTCTGAAAACCCATTGGAGGGGTCAGTTTTTAGTCAGGTTTTCATGAAAACCATCCTTTTTTGCCTTTTTCATTAGAAACCAAACCAAACCAAACCAAACCAAACCAAACCAAACCAATCACATAGATCATGAACAATGGTATTAATTTTTAAAATATATGCCAAGTTAGCTACAGTCAGATTTCAGGTGATTTACTTGGGAACTAAGTAGTAATATTTTGCAGACTCAGTGAGTGCATTTCCAGTGGACCAAATATAGACAGATTTAAAGCCTAGTATAGACCTTTAAATATAAACATAGATTAAGCAGTGGGGCTAATTTTTTGTCCACTCAGGCATTTTATAGTTTTCTTACTACTAATTTGTGTACCAATAAAAGACAGTAGAATCAACATCTGTTTTTTAGTGAAAGGAATTTAACTTTCATGCCAAAAAAGTGGTAATTTCAGCATTTGTCATTTAAACAAATAGAAATGAGTTTAGCAAATGTTATGATCAGACAAAGCACCAGATAAAACATTTTATGCTTGTTATTCTAACATCAAATCCTCCCTCCAGTGGCTGCTATTACATCATTTTCCTATTTTCACCTTATTTTGGAAAAGAAAAATTTGAGTTATTTTTCCTTCTTACAATGGAAACCTACTTTTATATCATATTGAAAGACTAGGAGATGAGTTTCTGTGACAAACTTCTTTGTGACTAGATGAACTTAACTTTGAATATTTTAATTTTTTTCCCCCCTTGTGTACTGATCCTACTGGCACAGGAGGAGATTGCCCCTCCTTTTCCAGTGGAGCATCTGGTGGATTTGAACCATGTGCACAGCTTCTTCAAGGTGAACCTTTAAGAGCACCAAGAACAGATTATTCTGAATTGAATTCTTAACCCTCATTTTTCATTTTCATGTCACTGCCCCTTATTCCAGGGTTTAACATTTTGGATAATTTTCTGATTTACAGGCATGCTACAGGATACAGTAGAGCTTCCCAATATAATTTACAAGGCTGTATATCAGTGTTGAAGCAGACTCACATTTTTTTTTTCTCATAGCAGCTGGTGGGCTCAAACCATAGACCTTTCAGTTGGTTGATTATTTTAACCAGTGTACCACAAGAGGTCTCCATATATCTTCAAAATCAGGTTTTATTAGTTATACTTACTAGTAACAATAAGTGCAATACAGGATCATGCCTCAAAGCAGAGAATACCAGAAAGAGATTTGCCTGTTTTATTGACTAAGCAAAGACATTTGTGTGAATCATAAAAATTTATGACTAACAGTGGGAATTTCCATTCTTCTTCGATTCTTCTGAATGGAAATCCCAGAACACTTTATGCACTTAGGCAAAACCTATATATGGAAAAAGAAGCAGTTACCCAAACTGAACAAGGGGACACTGCATAGTTTAAATTCAGGAAAGGTGTACATCAGGTTTGTATCTTTTTTAATACTTATTCAAACTGTATGCTGTTAAAATAATTTGAAAATTTGCACTCTGTGAAGAAGATTTTGGTATCAGGATTGGGGGAAGATTCATCAACAGTGTGTTATGTAGGTGATACAATCTTGCTTGCAGAAAGTGAAGAAGACTTGAAGCACTTACTGCAGAAGATGAAAGACTGCAGTCTTCGGTATGGATTACCTCTCAAAATTAAGAAAACAAAATCCTTACCCCTGAACCAATAGATAACATTATATTGTTGTTGTTATGTGCTGTCAAGTTGCCTGCGACTCATAGCGATCCTGCATACAACAACCCTAAACCCTGCTCTATCCTGTGCCAATATTATTGTCTCTGACACACCTACTTCCACTACACTAGTCACTGAATCAATCCGTCTCATTGAAAGTCTTCCTCTCATTTGCTGTCCCTCCACTCAACGCAGATTGTTGAAGAGTCTACCTCCAATCCTGATGCCACATTTCTCCTCATACATCCCAACCTCCTGGATAATCTTTTCTGCATATAGATTGAAAACGTACGAAGACAGAACACATCCCTTGTGTACTCCCTTCCCAGTTTTGAACCATGCAGTGTTCCCTTGCTCTCCTCTGAGGACTGCGGCCTGATCCAAGTATAAGTTTTGCTTAAACACAGTCAAGTATTCTGGGATTCTCATTCTTCTCAGAGTCAGCCACTGTTTGTTGTGGTCCACACAAACACTTTTGCATAGTCAGTGAAGCACAGATAGACATTTCTCTGGTAGACATTTCTCTGGTATTCCTTGCTTTCAGCCAAGATCCGTCTAATATTAGCTATAATATCCCTAATACCACAGCCTCTTCTAAACCCAGCCTGCACTTCTGGCAGTTCTCTGTTGATGTGCTGTTGCAGTTATTTTGGGGTAATCTTCAGCAGAATCTTGCTTGCATGTGATATTAATGATACTGTTCGATAACTTTCACACTCAGTCAGATTACCTTTCTTTGTAATGGGAACAAATGCAGATCTCTTCTAGTCTTTTGGCCAAGTGGTTCTCCGTATTTCTTGGCACAACTTGGTGAGCACATCCAGGGCAGCATCTGTTTGTTGAAATAAGTCAATTGGTATACTGACTCCTGGAGTCTTGTTTTTGCCAATTCTTTCAGAGCAACTTGGAACCTCCTCCTTCAACACCACAGGGGCTTGCTCATCTGTTTTTTGATGAAATTCTTCTGTGTCCACCAATTCCTTTTGGTACAATGACTCTTTATACTCATTCCATCTTCTTTTAATGCTTCCTGGATCATTTAGTATTCTTCCCAAATTATCCTTGTATCCTTAAGCATTGCAACTCGAGGCTTGAATTTGTTTTTCATTTGCTTGAGCTTAAGAAATAGTAAGCAAGTTCGGCCCCTTTCAGCTACATTTCATTGTAATACTTTGTCTTTCCGCACTGCCCTTTGAAATCTTCTGTTCAGCTCCTTAATATCTTGATTTCTTTTGAAATTATCAATGATTTCATTTTACTTGGTTTCACAGTCAACATCCATGGTAGGTTGTTGTTAAGTGTCATTGAGTCATAGGCAACTCATAGCGACCCTGTGAATGAAAGTCCTTAACACTTGCATGACTTTCATCCTTTCTCCAGGGTCATAGGGTTTCCAGAGGCAAGCTACTTATGGAAGTGGATTCCACTCCTACTTTCAAGCTTGTTTTAATCAAGGAGTTCCACCAAACACTGTCCACCATGGGTAACCATTATCACCTTTGACACATCAGTGTCACAGTGTTCAACTTCACAGCAACCACAACCCCTGTACAGCAAGTGGACATACCAGGGCTATACAACCTAGAAGAATGTTTGACCAAAAACAATTAAAAACAGGCTTTACGGCCACAGGCCTAAGGGCCCTATAGTATTTTACCATTTCGGCATGCCCAAATGCTGGCAGACTCTGGGCCAGAGACCCCTAATTCACCTAGCAAGTCCACTTTGCGGTCACGCACTTGGGGCAAAAAGAAAGCCACAAGTCCCCTAGCATTCCACAGTCACAAAAGGCTCCATCCATCCAGCTGACACTAAGACTCACGAAAGACACTCTCCCTTATCCTGCAGGTGTGGCCATCCCATGGTAGCAGAAATAAATTAAAAAAAAATTAATAATCAAAGAATGTATTTCATTGGAGAAATCTGTAGTCAAAGATCTCTCTCTAAATTCTAAGGAGTAAGGATATCTGTTTAAGGACATCCTTGCACCTTATCTAAGCCATGGTCTTTTCTGTTGCTTCCTATGTATCTCAAAGTTGGTCGGTGAATAAGAATGGCAAAATAATATATTCCTTTGAATTGTGGTCTTAGTGAAGAATATTTAATATCTAAGAACTGCCAGAAGAGCAGGGAGGAAGTGTAACCAGAGTGTTTCTTAGAGGCAAGGATGGTGAAACTTTGTCTGTCTTACTTTGAATCTATTTTCAGGGTGAACCAGAGTTTGGAGAGAGACATCATGCTGGGAAAGGTAGATGATTTGTGAGAGAGAAGAAGACCCTTAATGAGATGGAGTGACACAGTGACAGCCCCACTGGGCTTGCAAATGATAGAGATCTTGAGTATAGTACATGATTGAGCAAGGTGCAGATCTCTTGTTCATAGATTTGCTATGAGTCATATATGATTTGGTGACTGCTATCAGTGCTAACGTTATCCCTAGCAGAGAACAAAAAGATATGAACTAAAATAATAATTAGAGTTAGCATTTTCAGATTTGCATAGTTGGTTGTGTTTTTTTTTTTTTTAAACCCAATACGGATGCTTTATAGCAAAATTGTAGGATACAGATGATTGCTCACATATACTGCCAAGAAACAGAACATGTTTATTTGCGTGTAGTCCAAGATTATTGTAAGTTTGCCCTTTTTTGTGGGGTGTCCTAACTATATTTGTACATTTGGAATAATAGCTTCTTATTTGGGCTTCTCTCAAATAAGTGGAAATAATATCTTTACAACATCTCCCCCAAAATTTTAAGATATAAGTTTTAAATTCAGATTTAAACGTGTTTGAAATTTGGCTTTTTTAATATATTCTGTAAAAAGTTTTGATATAATAGTCTTTTTCTTTGTTCCATTTTGAAACAGGCAAAAACTAACCAATTTAATTAAAACTTGTCTTTGTCTTCTTGAATTTTTTTTTCCTTTGGTGTTTTTACTGGTGATTATTGTTGTTAGGTGCCTTTGAATGAAGTAAGACTTGTAGCAGCCTTGTGAGCAAGCAGATCTAAACCCCATCTTGTCCTTTGTCACACTCATCATCCCTGACATACTTCACCCATTGATGCAGTCACTATGTCAGTTCATCTTGATGAGGGTCTTCCTTTCTTTTGTTGACCTGTCTAAGCATAATGTTCTTGGTCTAGACACAGGTTTCACATGAGCACAATTAAGTGCTAGTAATGATATTGTTTGATAATGTCTACATTTTGCTGTATCACCTTTTTTGAGAATGGGAACAAATATGGTTCTTCTTCATTCATTTGACCAGGTATCTGTCTTCCAAATTTCCTAGCAGAGACTGTGATCACTTCCAGGGCTGCACCTGTTAGTTGAAACATGCTAATTGGTATCCTATCAACTCCTGGGATCTAATTTTTTGCCAACTCCTTTGTCAGTGCAGTTTGAACTTATTTCATTACCTTTTGCTTTTTATTATAGGCTTCTTCCTGAAATGCTTCAGTATAGACTAGTTCCTTTTGGTAAAGTGACTGTATATATTACTTCTACCTTCTTTTGAGTCTTCCTGGATCATTCAAGATTTTGCCCATAGCATTTTTCAGTATTGTAACTCAAGGCTTAAATTTATTTTTCAGTTCTTTGAGCTTGAGAAATGCCACATGAATTCTTTCATTTCAGCTCTGCACATTGTATTATAATATTTTGCTTTTTCTTCTTGAGCTGCTCTTTGAAATCTAATATTTATCTTTTTTATTTTGGCACTTAATCCCTTTGTTTTGGTTTCTTGATGCTACAGTACAATTTTTAGGGTCTCTTCTGACCTCCATTTTGGTCTTTCTTTCTCCTCTGTCTTTGTAATGCATGACCTTTTGCTCTCTTGATAGGTACATTTTTTTTATGTCATTCCACAACTTATCTGTTCTTCGATCTTTAGTGTTCAATGTCTTAAACCCATTCTTTTATGTGAATAATCAAATGAAATATCATTTATAATGTTATAAAATAAAAAGGTATATTAAAAAAGTCATCAACATTCTCCTAAATTTCAGGTACATTCAAGCATTCACCCTATTCTTTTTTTTAATTGATATTTTAATGAAAGTTTATAAAGAACTTGTGTTTCCAGTCCTGCATTGTTGCATATTTTCCTCCCTGCCCCTCCTTAGTTTTTTTCTTTGGTGAAAAAGTTCTTTCATTGTTATCCCCCCCCCCCACCACCACTTTACTATGCAGCTCTTATTCTGGACTCTTGTCTTGCCAGTACTACCCAATCATATATTCCTTTTATACAGTTGTCTCTCTCATCTGTTTCAATGCTGTGTAGATTATTTATCCCTTCTTTTCTTAATTTTCCCCCAGCCCTCATGTCAGTCCTGTTTTATAACAGTGATATTATGCCACATTTGTCTTTTTGTGATTGAGATATTTCACTCAACATAATGTCCTCCAGGGTCAACCATTTTGTGTAATAATTCATGAGTTCCTTGTTTTTCAGTGCAACATAGTATCTCATTGTGTGAATATACCACAGCTTCTCTATCCATTCATTTGTTGATGGCCACTTGGATTGTTTCCAGGTAGCTTCTTTGCTATTGTGAACAAAGCCGCGATAAACATGGGTGTACATATATCTGCTTGGATGGTGGTTATGGTCTCTTTAAGGTATATTCCCAGAAGTGGAATTGCTGGGTCAAATGGTATTTCTATTTCCAAGGTGTTTTTTATTTTTATTATTATTTGTACCTTTTTGAGAGAGCACTATACAGTCTTCCATGGTGGTTGCACCATTTTACACTCCCACCAAAAGTAAATAAGGGTTCCAGTTTCTCCACAACATCCCCAACATTTGTTGTTTGATGCTCTGTTAAATTTTGCTATTTTTACTGGAGTGAGATGATATCTCATAGATGTATATATGTTTTTATGTACCAACAATTAAGTTGGAACTGGTAGATTAGTGTGGGAGGAGAGTACTCATTTTTCTTCCACAGAGCAGCTGTTAGATTTGAACTACATTTCTTTGAGTTGACAGTGCAATTGCTTGACGCTTGGCCATCAGAACTGTGTACCATTGATGGTATACAAGGACTATTTTATCGCCCATGGTGCATGAAGAGTATGATTCCCTTGAAGTTCAATTGTTAGTTGGTTCTGACAAGAAGGCAGTAAGTCAGTTGAGTACATACAGGGACAGGGGTGGTGGGATGGAGAGGGAGAAGGAGGAAGGAAGTGGGTCTCAAAGAAATAAATGGCTCATAATGCTTGTAGTGGCAAGAAAATCCCTATATCTTGTAAGTCCCTTATATTGTAAGAGCTCAAGAGAATTATTAGTAAATAACTGCTCCTGCCATTTTCTCCAACTTCTTTCAAAGATAGAAATAAACCATTTGATACAGGAAAATCTTTGAACATATAATCAAGCAGATGCTGAGACAGAATTTAGGATACAAGATCTTTATCAGTAGTCAGCACTTGTGAAATGAAGCTGGGAGATAAGATTTGTAATAAGAGATACTAAATTGCTATGTAAATCTGAAAGACTTGGCTGACACAGAAGAATTTCATGAAACATATGATTAAGACACAATGGTGAGGAAAGAGGAAGTTCAAGCTTCTCTAAAATAATTGGTAAGAAATAAGGCCCAGGAATTGATGGAATACCAGTTGGTATATTTCTAGAAACAGATGCTGCCCTGGACATGCTTACTAGGTTGTGCCAAGAAATAGGGAGGAAAACTGCCTGGCCAACTGATTAGAAAAGATCTATATTTATCCCCATGCCAAAAAAAGGTGACCCAATAGAGTTTGGAAATTATTGAACGATATTACATCCAAGCAATATCTTGCCGAAGATTATACAGAAACGGCTGGAACAGTACATTGACAGAGAACTACCAGAAATACAAGCTAGGTTTAGAAGAGGTTGGGACTAGAGACATTATCGCCAATGTTGGATTTTAGCTGAAAGCAGAGAGTTGTTGTTATGTGCCATTGAGTCATTTGTGACTCATAACGACCCTAAGAACAAGAACCCTAAAATCTGCTCTATCCTGTGCCAACCTCATTGTCGCTGACACACCTACTCCCACTACCCTAGATGTTGAATTGATCCATCTCATTAACAGTCTTCCTTTCCTGCACTGTACCTCCACTCTCCCAAACATGATGCCCAAAGTATGTCAGACGAAGCTTGAGAATCCTTGATTCCAAGGAGCAGCCTGGCTTCACCCTCTCCAGGATAAACCTGTTTGTTTTCCTCGCAGAGAGTATCAGAAGAATATAATCTGTGTTTCATTGACTGTGTGGATTACAATAAATTTTATGCCTAACCTTGAGAAGAATGGGAATCCTAGAACAATTGATTTTGCTCATGCGAAACCTTTACTCTTACCAGGATTCAGTCCTCAGAACAGGGCAAAGAAATATTACATGATTGAGAATTAGGAAAGGAGTATGTCAGGGATGTGTCCTGTATCCATACCTTTTCAATCTGTTTGCAGCACAGATCATTCTGGAAGCTGAGCTTTGTGAGGAGGAATGTGGCATCAGCTTTGGAGGAGGACTCATTTACAACCTGTGTTAAGAAGATGACACAACCTTGCTTGCTGAAACTGAGGAGCACCTGAAGCATTGGCTGCAGAAGGTTAAGGACTGTAGTTTTCAATATGTGTTGAAGCTGAACATCAAGATGACAAAGATTCTAATCACTGGGCCAATTGACAGCACCATGATAGATGGAAAAGAGATTTAGGTTGTTAACAGTTTCAGCTTGCTTAACCCCACAGTCAGCACTCAGGCACTGGCAGTCAGGAAGTCAAAAGATTATTTACTGTAGGGAAATCTGCTTTTAAGGATCTCTGCAGAGTACTAAAGAGCAATGATGTCAGTCTAGAGACTCAAATGTGCTTGATCCAGAACATGGTCTTCACAAACTTGCTATGATCAGAGAGCTGGACAATGTCTAAGGATGATAGAAGAGGAATTAATGCCTCTGAGTTGTGGTGCTGGAGAAGAGTCTTGAGCATTCCATAACAAAAACGAGCTGAAAAAGCCTTGACCAACAGATGGCAAGCTCTGGAACATTTATCTTTTATTTTATACACCTACCCTAGATTTAGTCTCTTAAATTGCTTATATGAAGTTTATATTTTGTCCATAGTGTTTCTATGATTTGGTATCAGCTTACCAGAAATGGATACTGCTTGTTAGGCATATTCTATTTTTTTAAATTGAGCATTAGCTTACTTTCAGAATAATTTTGTCCTTCACTGTCAACCCAGAGACGTGGTTCAAATCCACCAGGTGCTCTGTAGAAGAAAAATGGGCTGTCTACTTCTGTGAGATTTACTGTCTCTGAAGAACCATTGGAGGGTGAGCTATGGGCCACTTCTGGAAAGTACATAGCAACAGCAGTATTTTTTAAAAATTAAGAAAACCTCGGTAGTCCTTGCATTTAATGACCATGTCTTCTGATAGACATAACTTAGGACTGTTTTTGGTTTTGTTCCAGCTTAGCATTATGCAACACAAACACTGTTGTTGTTGTGTGCCGTTGAATCACCTGGGACTCAGTCGCCCTGTGTACACAGCACGGAAGCCTGCGCTGTCCTGAGCAGTCTCACTGACTCTAAGACATCTACTCCCATTGCCCCAGTTACTGTATCAATCCATCTGATTTTGTATCTTCCTCTCCTGCGCTGTCCCTCCACTCTTCCTAACATGATGTCCTTCTCCAAGAATCAGTCCCTCCTGGCCATCTACCCAGAGTATGTGAGATCAAGCTTCAAAATCCTTGCCTCTAAAGAGAACATCGGTTTCACCCTTTCCAAGAGAGACCTACTTGTTTTCTTGGCGATCACAATACGTTTAAGACTCTTCTCCAGCACCACAACCTAACGGCATCAATTCATCTTCTGTCATTTTTAGTCATTGTCTCGCTCTCAATTTGTTGGTATTATCATCCTCACATATTTACTTGCAGATGTTCAGTTTTATGATTTACTGTTCCAAGACTTCTGTACAGGAAACAAATGCAGGAGGCAGTAAATTTATTTGTAATGTTTATATGTGGTTTGTCCTGCTTCCACAGATAAATACAGATCATATTTATAAAGATAGAGATTGTATAAGGTAATTATAATGAAAACCAAATTAAGAAGTATTTGACTTACATCTGAACTGAGTTAAGATGGCATTGTAACAAACCTTGTTCTATGTTGATGACAACTTGTGATAATTTTTTTCTTTTAGAAGAGGTTTAAAAATTTAGAATTTTTGTAGTCTTTCATTTTTATCTTTGTTTTGCAGATATTACGAGGTTATCTGTGACAATTTTGTTGGGTTTCTGTGTGTTGGCTGTCTAAAAATCCTTAAAGAACTGAAATCTTACCAGATTTGAAACAGGTTAAACAGTAGCACAGTATTGGTTACTTTCTAAAGTTTTATATTTCTCTTTCTTAATATATGGCTCTTTCAGGCATTTGATCAGAGAATTTTAAAAAATTATAGGGAGAAATTTTATCAGATCTACTACTGAGTATTAACTATACCATGAATAGGAAGAAAACCCCAAACAAATGTATCCTGGTAGAAATACATCCAGAGTGCTCCTTAGAAGCAAAGGTAGTAAGAGGTTGTCTCACACACTTTGGACATATTATCACCAAAAGCTATTTCTTGGAGTAAGACATATTGCTTATGAAGTAGAGGGTCATTGAAAGAGATGAAGAAGACCTCAGAGAAAGAGATTGACATAGTGACTACCCAGTGATCAGAGTACAGTGATCACAGTAAGCAGAGATTGTGAGTATAGTGCAGGATTGGGCAGCGTTTTGTTCTGTTGTTTAGAAGGTTGCTGTGAGTCAGTGCTGACTTATTGACACTTAACAATAATTCTGAGTAGATAACAAAGATAACAAAGAAGACTAAGACAATTTTGGATGAAAACTTTGGCCTCTTAATATTAGTTAACTACTCCAGTCTTGAAAGCGGGAAACTGAATAAGTATGACGGGAGGAGAATTGATGTTTTGAACTGTGGTGTTGGATAAGAGTACTGAATATGGACTTCCAAAAGAACAAAGATATATTTTGGAGAAGGTACAGACAAAGTGCTCCTCAGAGGCAAACATGATAATGTTTTTGTCTCACATACTTTGGACATCTTGTTAGGAGAGGCTATTCTTTGGAGAAAGATATCATGTTTGGAAGGTTGGCGAAAGAGATTAAGACCCTCAATGAGTTGGAGTGACACAGTGACTGCAGCAGTGCGTTCAGGTATGTCAGAAATTATGAGGATGGCACAGATAGGACAGAGTTGAGATCTGTTGTCATAGGCTCACTATGAGTCATCTTTGAGGATACATAACAATAAACCCAAACTTCCCTAGACTTCAGATTATGTGCCATCGAGTTGCTTGTGACTCATAGCAACCCTTTGTACAACAGCCCTAAACCCTGCTCTGTCACTTGCCATTCTTATTGTCTGTGACATACCTATCTGCATTACCCCAGTGATGGAACCAGTCCATCTCATTGAGGGTCTTCCTCTCCTATGTTGTCCCTTTACCCTCCCAAGCATGACTGCCCCTCTCCAAGGACTGGTCCCTCCTTGTAACATTATATATAAATTGGTATCTGAGAGTGTAAATTTTGTTTAAGATTAGAATATAAGGCACTCAAAACCAGGAATCAGAAAGCCAGAGTTATATCCTCTGCCACCTCTTACCACTGGGAATCCTGAGCCAGATTTCTTAGCCAGCAAGCTTCATCTTTGTAAAATGCAGGGATTGTCAAGTCTACCTGCTCCTACCAGTTTTGGTGATGCCATTATACTGGATGTGAAAGAATCAGCTGGTCCTGTGACCAGTTTATCCTTATATTATAAAGTTGTATAATGTTCATCTTGGCACAAATCATTAATCTAAATAAAAGTAGAACTCCTACTGTTGGCTATTTTTGAGGCATACATTTTGGTAAGTTTTAAAAGGAAAGTTAAAGCTGTGTATGTATACATATCCGTACACACACACACAAACATAATTGTTATTGTGTCATGTTATTGTTGAGTCAGAACCAAACCATCACTGACTTTCCAGCAGGTTTTCAGGGGCAGTAAATAGTGTGGAAGGAGATTGCCCATCTAGCTTATGTAGAGCAGCTGACAAATTTGAACTGTGTACCTTTCTGTCCATAGTGCATTTCCTTACTTCTAAGCCATTGTAGCTCATATATATATATATATATATAAAATAGTAATTTAAACTCCATTATGATGTGTTTTTAATATATTCTTGGAAACCAAAGTGAACTCAACAGATCATTAATGTAGGTTTAATTAATTGCTCGTTGATTGCATCCAAGTGATACATATTAAACACATCTTATTCCTGGAAGCGGGGTTATTTTAGTACCCTTCTGAGAATGTGGTGGGGGAAGAAATAAGGAGTTGAGCTGCTAACCCAAATGTGGGGCCCTTACTGTTGCAATCCGCCAGTGGTTCTGTGGGAGAAAGATGCGCACTCTTCTGTAGGATTTACAATCTTGGAGACTCAGTGGAGAATCAGTAATCACTTGGGTCTGACTTGAAGGCAGTGAATTTTTTGAGAGTTCATTTCTATATTTAAAATGTGAGTTAGGAAAGCCAGTTGCAAAATTATATATATTTGATTATATATAATAAAATTAAAAAATATATATTCTCTCCTCTTATTTAGTACCTGCTTATAATCTGAACTTCTGTGTATCTTTGTTTGCATTTTATAAATGTTTATGCCATGTTTGAACAAGTAGGGCAACTAAGAAATACTCTTCTGTTTCATAGTTTGAAATGATGACTGGATAAAGATTACACATGACAAGTTATTTATAGCTTTATTTATACAATGTAGATTCTCTGTTGGAATCATAGAAGGAAAGAAGATATGATAATTGCTTTGTGTAGTTCACAGAAATTGCAAACTGAGATGTTATACTGAAACCATTTCTAGGAAACCATATTTAAACAACAGTGGTTATCATAAAGTCTACAACTTCATGTCAACTCTGTCACTATTCACATCAGTAAAAATCTTCCACCACTTTATTCCCTATAACCTAACCTCCATCAGATAATACCAAATAAACTATGTTGAGTGCACATATTAATACATATCAGATATATCAAACAGCTTGATGACTGCATTTTCAATAGTGTTTATCTGTGGTCATACAGGTTGTAACTCTGAATTTTTATTATGAAAACTAAATTGAGAATTTATAATGTTCCTGATTTAGTTTCACCAGCTGTGCCACAGCCTTTGAAAATAACTTAAGAGGTGAAAAAAGACCCCAAAGCAACAAACCAAAAAACCAAATCTAACAGACTGAATAAAAGAGCCACAGACAAATGGCCTTTGCTTTATGCTTACCTGCTTTGCTTTGACTGCTGTAAGATTTTAGGGTCATTATTAGTCTAGTAATTAGTAGACTTCTAACTTGTATTTTAACTCTAAAAATTGACTCTATTTTTAGTTTATCTTATGTAAATGGGAGATAATTATTATTAATTGATATTTAACTTTGGAAATCTTTTAAAATGCTTTCATTTTAAAAATATAAATCATTATAAATCTTAACATTTTCACAAGCGCCAAAGCTGTATTTATAGCCTTAAATTCTTAAAATAGTCACAGTGATGCAATTATTTTGTTTAGGAATCAGACAATTTGGGGACAATAGAACATAATCTAATAGTTTATATTTAGAAAACAATAATGAATTGACAGGGATAGAGTACACATTGCAATAACTCCTCTATAAATCGTTAATTTACTTGTGTAGTAGTGGAAAAGGGCCTTGTGCAGAATCCTTTATCTTAGCTATTTAGGTTTAATTTCTGTTATTGCTGAGTTTGAGTAATTTCTCACTTAAGATGACCTCATTTGTGTCAAGTAGAACTGCCTCATAGTTTTCAAAGTTGTGACCCTTTGGAAGCATATTTCAGTCCTGTTTTCTGAGACATCTCTGGGTAAGTTTGAACTCCCAGCCTTTCAGCTAGGAGACAAATGCTTATCCATTTGCACAAACCTTTTAGTTATAGTCAAATAGTTTACCCATTTCTACCAATCTTTCTAGTAGCTGAATGCTTACCCTTAGTACTTTCCTTGAACTCCTTTAAGGAGCACGGGTGGTACAATAGTTAGGTGCTTGACTGCCAGTTTTGTTCAAAGCAGACTTCTTATGTAAATATTTATAGTTAAAAACCCTCTAGGCACTTCTGCTCTGTGCTGTAGTGTTGGCATCACTTGGAATTGATTTATCAGCAGTGGATTTGGTTGAGTTGGGTTTAAGCTCATCGCCATTGGTTCTGACTGATGGCAACTTTCCTTGGAGCGTGCAAGGCTGTAATTCTTAACTGGAGCAGTTGGAGGATTTGGTTAGCTATTCAATGTACAGCACTATGTCACCAAATGTGGTGTTAAAAGATTATTGTTTAAAATGGCTTCCATTAACTGTGGGTGGGAATATGGGAATAGGTTGTGTTAGAGTAACCACAACAGGGTTGGCTTATACCAGCCAGACCAGGACTTGTGGGAGCAGCAGCCATAGTAGCTAAAGTGGAGAACCAGATACCTGATGTGAGACAGAGTGGACCTTGGGACTGCTAGGCCATTAAATCATCATAGCTAAGAACTTTTTGCCTGAGGATGTTAGAGGGCTCAGTGAGAGAGCCATAAATGGAAGGATTAAACTTTTTAACACTGGCCTAAAGCTGCAGTCCTCCATGTTGAAGCTGTGAGGCTTAAAGCTGAGGTGCCTGCAAGCACATTTTGGCAACTGTCCCGACTAGGTGATTGTATTCTGCTACCAACCTGACGTATGATAGCTTTTTGACTCATCTGTCACAGGTCTGTGAACTATCGTAATGGATTTTGGAAAGTAAAGTATTATAATGAAATGTATAAGGAGATAGAGTCAGAAAATCAAAAGGACTGAACTTATTAATCATTTACGTTCAAAGAATTGAAGAACAAATTCAAACCTCGATTTACTATACTTCAGGATGCTTTGGGCAGAATATTAAATGATCCAGGAAGTAGTAAAAGAAAATGGAAAGAGTATACAAAGTCATTGTACTGAAAGGAATTGGCAGACACAGAAAAATTTCATGAAACAACATATGAGCAAGAGCCTGTGTGGATGAAGGAAGAAGTTCAAGCTGCTTTAAAGGAATTGGCAAAAAATAAGGCCCCAGGAATTGATGGTATACCAATTGATCTATTTCAACTAATAGATACCGCCCTAGATGTGCTCACCAAGTTGTGTCAAGAAATCTTGATGACAACCACTTGGCCAACTGACTAGAAGAGATCTGTATTTGTTCCCATTCCAAGAAAGGTGATCCACAGAGTGTGAAAATTATCAAACAATATCATTGCTATTACATGCAAGCAAGTTTCTGCTGAAGATTATCCAAAAACAATTGGAGCAGCACATCAGCAGAGAACTGCCAGAAGTGCAGACTGGGTTTAGAAGGGGCTGTGGTACTAGGGATATTGTAACTAATGTTAGCTGGATCTTGGCTGAAAGCAGGGAGTACCAGAGGAATGTCTGTTTCATTGATTACGCAAAGGTGTTTGTGTGGATCACAACAAACAGTGGCTGACTCTGATAAGAATGGGAATCCCAGAACACTTGATCGTGCTAATGCCAAACCTATACTTGGACCAGGAGGCAGTCGTCAGAACAGAGTAAGGAAACACTGCATGTTTCAAAATTAGGAAGGGTGTATGCCAGGGATGTGTCCTATCTCCATACCTTTTCAACCTTTATGCAGAACAGATTATCCGGGAGGCTGGGCTCTATGAGGAGAAGTGTGGCACCAGGATTGGAGGAAGATTCATCAACAGTCTGCGTTATGCAGATAACACAACCCGGCTTGCTGAAACTGAAGAGGACCTGAGGCACTTGCTGCAGAGGGTCAAGGACTGCAGCCTTCAATATGGTTGAGGGTCAATATCAAGAAAATAAAGATTCCCACCACTGGACCAATTGACAGTGTCAGAGTGGATGATGAAGAGATTGAGATTGTTCACAGCTTTAGTTTGTTTGGCTCCACAGTCAACACTCTTGGCACCAGCAGCTGGGAAATGAAAAAACATACTGCAATGGGAAAGTCTGCTGTTAGAGACCTCTTCAAAGTTATGAAGAGGTATTATGTCACTCTGGAGACTAAGGTACACCTGATACAGATCATGGTCTTTGCAATCACTTGCTATGCGCCAGAGAGCTGGACAGTGTCTAGGGAGGATAGAAGAATAATTGATACTTTTGAGCTGTGGTGTTGGAGAAGAGTATTAAATACACCATGGACTGCTAAGAAACAGATTTGTCCTAGAGAGGGTTAAATCTGGCTGCTCCTTGGAGACAAGGATTCTAAAGCTTTGTCTGACATATTTTGGACATGTTGCAGGGAGGGACCAATATTTGGAGAAGGATGTCATGCTTGGGAGAATGGAGGGACAATGCAGGAGAGGAAGACCCTCTTTAAGGTGGATTGATTCAGTGACCAGGATAATAGGCACAGGTGTGTCGGAGACAGTGACATTGGCACAGTATAGAGAAGGGTTTAGGGCCGTTGTATATAAGGTTGCTACACAGGTGACTCAATAGCACATAACAGCAACCACAACAACAATAACAACAACAAAGCAGTAAGATTGGTGTTGTGATGTGTAGAAAGAGGTTCAGAAGTTTGGGCGACATGTCTGACTTTATGGGAATCGTTTTCGTGTTACTCATGCTGCTGACAGGAACAGTTCCCATTTGTGTAGTTCGTAAAGGTCAGATATGACCATTCCCATACAGTCTTTGTTCTTTACATACAGAGGTTCCTTTGGTAGGCCTTAGGACTCCTATAAGTTTGAAAATACAGAATCGTTAGTTATACTTGACTCCATGACACCTAACAACAACAAAAAATAAAATTTGTATACAGAATAGTAAAATTTGTACACAGAATAATGGGCCTTGATAGATAATATTAATTCCTGAATGTAAATTCCCTCTCAGTGACCCTATAAAACAAAATAGAACCACCCTAGGGAGTTTGCAAGACTTTACATTTTTATGGAAACAAATGACCACATTTTAATTTTGAGTTTGGATGAGTTTCAACCACAGACTTCCCAGTTAACGTTCAGAATCTTTAACCTTTGTTCCCCCCAAGCCCAAATCTATTGCTGTTGGGTTAATTCTGTTTTATGGTGATCCTCCATTAGGTTTCCAAGCCTGTAAATTTTAACAGACGGAGATTGACCATCTTTCTCCCATGGAGCAGCTCGTGAATTTGAACCTCATGCCTTTGAGATTGCAGCATGCTCCTTACCACTAGGCCATCAGAGCCAGCTTTAGTTCTTATATATTTGTAGCTTTTTGACAGTTTGATTTGGCATATAGAAAATAAGCATCTGCAAGGGCAGTGATCTTGCCTGTTGTTGAGCATCATTGCAGCCCCAAGATTTTGTATATTGTCTATCCTATAAACGATGATGTATTTCTTGAAGGACTGTAACCAGTGCCTTTGAGTCAAATTCCAACTCCTAACGATCCCGTTGGACAGAGTAGAACTGCTCTACAGGGTTTCCAAGTGTGTAAATCCACCTTTCCCCTCACTCATCCCTCACCTGTAAATCTTACAGAAATAAATTGCCTAACATTTTTTTCCTTAGAGCAGTTGCTCACCTTTCAAAGTTCTGAGTTTTTAACCAGTGTGCTACAAGGATTCTGACTTTTCCCCCCATGATTGTACACTTTTTGTTCTTGTAGGATTCTCAGAGTTTAGGATCACTTATTCACAAAATTTTGAAAAATAACAGTTATTATAATACAAGGTAAAAATATTTTCTTTGTGAAAAGTAGTCTCATTCCTTTTAGGAAACCTCACATATTGAGTGACAGTAACACTGTTAATAATAACAGTAATCAGCTCTTCACTTTTGGTATAATTTTGTATTTTTACCATTGTTAAATGAGGTTTGCTATATACATTATAAAGGAGAATATTGAAGATCTTGAATACTAAGTATTTTTTTACTAGGTAAAAGATACTGTAACAAGGTCAGTGGGAATAGGTGTGTTGGAATTAGTGAGACTAGCTCAGGACAGGGCAGGTTTCAGAGCTGCTGTACATAGGGTCACTATAGGTCATAGTAGACTTGACAGACCATAACAATAATAACAACAATAGAGGCTGGTAAAGCTATGATACATTACAATGGTAGCTCTAGGAGTATGAAGTAACATGTTAACAGTTACATGGATAAGGCACAATTCTAAATGTTTTACATGATAGCACCTTTAATTCTCATTGTAGCACTACCAGAGTAGGTAGCATGATTATCATTCCCATTTAGATAAAACTATAAACCAAAACAAAACACAAATCCCTCTTCTTGTTTTGGAGTTTGAATCAACTCATAGTTGACCCTGCAGTGGATTTTCAGGTGGCTATAACTCACACAGGCGGCAATTGTCCATTTTTCTCCTGTGGAGCTACTGGTGGATTTAAACTGTCAAAGAGCTGCCACCTTTGAGTTAACAGCACAACTCCCTAAGAACTAGGCATTGAGGCACCACCAACAAGCAAAACTAAAACAAAACCCCATTGACGTTGAGTTGATTCTGACTTGTGGCAACCCTTTTTGTTACAGGGTAGACTTGCTCCATAGGGTTGCTTGACTCTATATGGAGACAGATTACCAGACCTGCCTTACAGACACTGGCTTAAAATTACCAACCTTTAGATTAGTTGTCAAGCACCAATGTTTGTGTCTCCCATGGTAAATACTGATTCAAGGGCATTGCGGCTAGTTGATTATGTTGGAGCCAGAGGCCATACCATTTACACTTGGAGTTGAAGTAAGGTCAATACTGATTGGTGAGTATTTAAAACTTAAGAATATTTATTGTTTTCACTATTATTGTTATATACCGTCGAGTCACCTGCAACTCAAAGTGACCCTATGTACAACAGCTCTGAACCCTCCTGCTCTATCCTGTGCAAACCTAATTATCTCTGACACACTTACTCCAATAACCCTAGTCACCGAACCAATCTATTTCATCGAGGGTCCTCCTCTCCTGCGCTGTCCCTCCATCCTTCCCAGCATGATGGCCCTTTCCAAGGACTGGGCCCTCCTTGCATCATGCTCAAAATATGTCAGACGAAGCTTCATCATTCTTGCCTCCAAGGAGCACCTGGCTTCACCCTCTCCAGGATGAACCTGGCAGTCCGTGGTGTATTCAGCACTTTTCTCCAGCACAACAGCTCAAAGGCATCAATTCTCCTCCTATCATTCCTGGTCATTGTCCAGCTTTCTGGACACATAGCAAGTAATTGCAAAGACTTTGGCCTGGATCAGGCACACCTTAGTCTCCAGATTAACATTGCTCTTCAGTACTCTGAAGTACCTGACAGCTTTCTCAATATAATTCATCTATTAGTTTTTAAATATATTGTCTTCTTCATTCTTCATAACTGGTAACTATAAACAGGCTTCAATTTGAAAAGGTAATTAATATAAAAATTAATATCTAGGGGCGCTCTGGTGGCCTAGTGGCAAGAAGCTGCACTGCAATCCCAGAGGCGCACGGTACGATTCCACCAGATGCTCTGCCGGGGAAGGAGGGACAGTCTCCTCCTGTACCAGTCAAATCTGATCTGACGGCACACACACACACACACACACACACACACACACACACATAAAATTAATATCTTTGAAACAAACAGAAATTTACTTTGGCTTTTGTTGTTGTTGTTGTTGTTATGTGCCGTCGAGTCATTTTCGACTCATAGCGACCCTATGCACAACAGCCCTAAACACTGCTCTATCCTGCGCCAACCGCACCGCTTCTGACACACCCATCCCGATT
>NW_006399793.1:12643642-12677890 GCF_000299155.1 Elephantulus edwardii | reverse complement strand
CAGATGAGTTGTGGGAGGAGGTCAAAGGTATCATCCAGGAAGAGTGCAAACGGTCATTACTTTGGCTATCAAGTAAATTAAGTCATTTAATCAAATATTTTTTCTGTTGTTAAGAATGTGATACTTGTATACGTTCACCAATAGTTATGGGTTAATTGACTAAAATACTTTTATCCATTGTTTATGTTTGGTGGTTGTTTTTTTTTTAATAATAAAAACTTCAGGAATTGAAGTTTACTGTTTGTGGATACCCTGGGAAAGTACATATACTTTTAATTGCATTGCCTTTACTTTGGCCAAATGGAGCAGAATTAGATTTTGAGAATTATTATTATCACTATAGCATAGAAATTTATAGCATCATTATTTGCTGGAATTCAGTTTAAAGAATATGGCTTTTAGACATTGAAATTGATGTATTTCAGTTTTTGGAAGGATTTTTCTCCCGTCCCACTGTAAAGTTATATTTTCAACATAATAGGTACTTTCTGCTTTTCTGTATTTTTTTCCTTCTAATTGTCTGCATATTCTAAGAGTAGAGCATCTCTTATATAGAATCTGCTTAACATTTATCTTTAAAAAATTAACTTCCCAAAATTATCTGAAGATGTATGTTTGTGTATGTTACAGAGAATAAAAGCTAAAGAGACTTTTGACTGGCTCAATTTCATTATTTCAGCAAACATTAGACATCTACAAGTATAAGGTATTTTATGAGGTGACACAAAAGATACAAAGATGACAAAAACTTGATTCCACTCTTTCTGGGGCTTGTAATCTGTTGGGTGACCCAGAGAAGTATATAAATAATTCAAATGCAAGGCAGGCTATGATCACTACTATCGTATAGGCATTAACAAAGAGCAGTGGGAAGTCAGGAGAGAGAAATTAATCAGAGCGGGAGGATCTAGGAAGTTCTCATGAGTAGGTAGGATTTGAGTAGAGCTTAATTTATTGCTTTCATTCATTCTAGACGGTCTTCTGAAGATTGATGTCTAATTTCTTGAGCTCTGTAATTTTGTTGCCAATTTGGATAAGCATGGCACATATCCAGCAGGGAGGTCCAGATGAAAATGAAAAGTCTACAGCACTGAAAGGTACATACTTAATTTGCTTTATCAGGTGTTTTCATTGTGCCAAATAAAGGTATAGGAATATTTAGATGACAATTCATTTAATTTTATTTCAGTTTTAAAGTAAGATTATCAGTGCCTAAGCTATTTGTAATTATTTGTAGCTCTCACAGACACTACCTCAGTGTCAAATATGTAGTATTTACACAGTAAATAAATCACAAAATAATTTTATACATGTAAGAATTTTTAAATGCTTTTTTACTGAAAGTGATATATTTAGTGATAAAGCTAACAATATAGACCTGTTGAATGTTGTACTGGATTAAAATAATGTTAGGTCTAAGACTAAGATTGAAAATTTACTTTTAGATTTGACAATACGGAGGTCATGATGACATTTACAGAGTTGTGCCAGTGAATTGGTTGAAATGAAAGCCTGAGGAGAAGATTTCAGTCAGAATGGAAGGCGAGGAATTGGAAACAGAAGTAGACATTCCTTTAAAACATTTTCCTGTGTACTTGTTTGCCTTCAGGAATAATCAGTTAACTCTGAAAAAAGCTGGTGATTTCAGAGAGAGAATGAGTAATATGTTTGCGTTTCTGTCTACAAAGATTTGCATGGGTGTAGACTTTGTTTCTTCGGTACTTGATTTGGAAAAATTGGTTTCTCAAATTATATTCACACAAGTAGTGCATAACATTTCAGGTTTATTTTTCTGGATTTTGGAGGCAGTACAACAATGAAGGTAAAAAACTCTTGATCAGTTCGTTAGATGGCAGGATTTCTTTGGGAAGTACAGATGGTCTATACTTCTAACCAAATTATTGTCATTTTGAAATGCACCCAACAGTGTCATGGAATAATGGTCTAATAATCTACAAGATTATGGCCATTGGCAACCCTACGGAGCACAATTCTACTCACATATAACATATGTGAGGTCTTCACAAACTGGATTGACTTTAGTTGCAAGTAGAAAGATCTGCATTGAAAGTGCATTTTGTTTTCACTCATTGATTACGTTAGGTTTAACTTCTCTTTGTATTTTTCTTCACCTGAATTTTCTTCACTAAAGGAATTTTAATGCTTACTACCCATATGATTGGAGTGTTCTGGTAGTCTAGTGGTAAGAAGCTGCACTGCAATCCTGAAGGCACACAGTTCGAATCCACTAGCTGTTCCACCGGAGAAGATTGATCAATCTCCTGTGTGATTAACTGCCTCTGAAATCCTGCTGGAGGGTCAGCTACAGATTACTCCTGACTCAACGGTACACAACAACAACAACAACCCATATGATTGTAAAGATTAATAAAACTAGTTAGAAATATTGAAAAACAAATGGAAAGTACATAATAAATTGTATTTTAGACCAAACTCTTTGCTGTTAAGTCAGAACATTCTCATAGCTGAACTTCCAGCAGATTTTCAGAGACTATAAATAGCACAGATTGCCTGTCTTTCACTTGAGTAGTCATTGGTGGCTACAAACCACTACAGAGACAGTGTTATTGGTTTAGTAGTAAAACTTCCTACCAACTATGCTACCAGAGTTCCCTTTAGCACACATTAGCAAACTGTATTAATCTTAACTCTAGAACAAAAAGTTAGGTGCCTTGCAATTCTGTTCTGTTGTTGTTGATGGCCTTCGAGTTGAGCATGACTCATAGCGACCCCATGAACAAAAGACCTGAAGCCCCTCTTCAACTATCTACATTTATCAAAGTTCATAGAGTTTCTGGAGGCATGTTATTTAGGAAGTAGATTCTAGGTTTCATTAAAACTGAGCTAAGATGCATAAAATGTTATTATTCAGGTGAACTGATTGTTAATCCCTGACTGCATAGTCACCAGAGTTTCAAGTTAACATGACAAAATATACAGTCTTAAAGTGACTTACTTTTCATAAATAGGAAGGTATTGCAGGTAATAGAATAAATGGCTGGAAAATTTCATACATTATATCATTGTTCAGAAAAATGGCAGATAAAATTCAAGATGAGTATAGCTAAAGCAAGACATTCTCAGGGAAAGTAATTTAAACTAGCTCACTGTCTAAGGATGAAACTGAAGATGATGGAGGAGGGTGGTGATTGTTTATTAAAAAAGAAAAAAGACATATTATGTGCCCAGCACATATGTCATTCTTTTTGGTGATAGAGATAACTTTATAAGGAACAATCCTTCCTTTAAAAAAAAAAAGTTTACCTTACCATATGTTTTATTTTGTTTTCTTGTGCTTACTGATCTGTTAAACTCATTTTGTATATGTGTATTCTTGACTATTCTGTAACTATTTCCCCTTTTTCTAATTTTTCCTCTTGATTATAACCACTTTTTAAAAAAAAAATACAGTTGGATATGTTTTTGGTATCTTTCCTACCCATCCTGAAATAATACCTGCACTTTGCAGTGGTTTCTTTAAGAAAAAGTCATTCCCTCTGTCATTACTCTTGATTCAGAGCCAACTTTTAGCTGACCCTCCCTTGGGTAACTGAGGTTGTAAATTGTACAGGTGGGAATTGCTCATCTCTCTCCTGTGGAGCCATAGATGAATTCAGACTGTCAGAATAATGTGGCCTTTGGGTTAACAGTACAGCTCTCTTTGGTCTAGGCTACCACCGTACCCTAAAAAGTCATTCATGAGCTTTATCATGTAACGTTTATAATTGAATTATTATGATGACTGTGACAACTTGGATTCTTTTTCAGGAACTATTACTTCCCTCTTCTGGAGCCCTGTATTTCCCTGCCTCATTGATAAAGATCTGAGTCAGGTGATTTCCTTTGATCAATGTATTGTTATAGTGCCTTTATTTTTTGGCTTGCCAACTGTTAAGCTTCTGCTGTTCTTTATTAAAAAACTTACTTCACATAGCTATGAAGTCTGAGGAGGACATGAAAAACATGAGAGCAGATTCCCACCTAATCTTCAGTCAGGAATCTGAATTATGGAGACCAGGCTGAGTTCCACTGAATGATTTGGAAATGTTAAGCCAGATTTGTGTCCCAAAGTCCATTTTGTTCAGACATGATTGACTATTATAGTCTTCATAGAATTCTGGATTATGTTTGCTAATTTTTTTGTTGAAAATTTTTGTATATATATTCATATTTTGTTGTTAGGTGCCATCGAGAGTACCTGTAGTGATCTTATGAACAACAGATCTGAACCCTCCCTATCCTGTGCCATCCTCATACTCTCTTGACATACTTAAATGACACCATTGCCACGGTCCCTGTCTCAGTCCTTCTTGTTATTGGTCTTCTCTTTTAATGGCCCTTTACCTTTACAAGCATGGATAGCCCTTTCCAACGGCAACCTTTCCTTAACAACACACCTAAAGTATGTCGGGTGAAACTTAACCATCCTTGCCTCTAAGAAGCACTCTGACTGCATTTTCTCCAAGAAGGAGAAACATTTCACAATTTTATCTTGTGATTTTAACAAGTGTTAAATTTATTAAACAAGTGGTAACTTGTGTTTGTTCTTTTGACAATGCTTGGTATTCTTAACACCACAACTCAAGGCATTGAGTCTATTTCTGTTACCTTATTCATTATCCAGCTCTCACATGCATAGCAGGTGATTGGAAAGACCATGCCCTGAGTAAAGTGCCTCTTAGTCTTTAAATTTACATCATCATCATTGCCCTTTAGGACTTTGGAGAAGTCCCTGACAGCAGACTTTTCAGTGCAGTGTGTCTTTTGATTTCCTGAGTGCTGGTACCAAAGATTTTGACTGTGAATCTGAGTAAGATGAAATAGTTGACAGTTTCAACCTTTTCTCCATCTATCATGATGTTGCCAAGTGGTCCAATGGTCAGGATTTTTGTTTTCTTTAACTGTGGTTTTAATGAAAGTTTACAATAAAGTGAGATTTTCATTCATTGATTGTTTCACATTTTCTTCTCTACACCCCAGTTCACCTTTTTTAAAGAAAAAAATATTCATTCATTATTGCAAGATTTTTGTTTTCTTGATGTTGAGATGTAATCTATATTCAAGGTCCTAGTCTTTGATTTCTGCAAAAGGTGCCTCAAGTCCTTCTTATTTTCAGCAAGCAAGATTCCGTGATCTGCATAAAGCAGTTTGTTGACGAGCCTTTCTCCAATACTGATGCCACATTCTTCTTCATAAGTGCAGATTCTTGATTAGTTTGCTCAGCATACAGATTGAATAGTTATACTTGTACCTGTTTCCTCTATGCTTAATATCAGTGAAAGTGTTAAAATCACAAGTTCTAATTGTGAGTTTGTTTCTCCTTCCATTTCAACAAGCTTTTGCTTTCAATTGATTAATTTTATTTGGCATATACATGTCTAAACTTGTTATATTCCCTTTATGACTTGCATCTGCTATTTTGAGATTTTTCTCTTGATTTATGATACTATTATTTTCTGTCTTGAAGTATATTTTTAATTTTAGCACAGCTACTCCAAATCTAATTTTGAATATTTACTTGTTTTTCAGTCTTTTTTCTTTGTATTGTAGCTATCATGTAACTGAAGGGATTTTTTATTTGTTTGATAAAATTGACAATTACATTTATTTGAAGAGTTGAAACAATTTATGTTTTAGTAGTTAGCTACTTTGTTAAACATTCATAGTGTTCATAGGGTTTTCAAAGGCCTGTAATTTAGGAAGTAAAAAACCCATACTGCTTTCTACTATGGCTTACTCAGGTGAACCACTGAAACCTGTCCATGATGGGAAACCCTTATGGCATTTGACATATCAGTGGCACAGATTTAAGTATCACAGCAACTTCAAGTTATCTCAGTATAGCAAACTGACAGAGAAGTGCTGCACCACTTAGAACATTCTCTCCAAACTAGGCCAGCGACAAACTGTGGGTCAGATCATCAGTTTAATATGCAAGTTCAAGTTGAGGCTGAAGAAAATAAAAATAAGTCCACAGAGACCAAGAGATTATATTTTATCTATTCCATCTGAATTTCATAATTATCTTAATAATACACGTGAGGCATTGAACACCAATGATCAAAGACCAGATGAGTTGTGGAGTGATATCAAGGATATCATCCATGAAGAAAGTTCATTACAAAGACAGAGAAGGAAATAAAAAAAAAATCAAAGTGGATATCAGAAGAGACTCTAAAGATTACACTGGAGCATCAAGAAGCCCAAAGTAAAGGAAATCATGTCGATGTGAAAGAGCTGAGCAGACAATTTCACAGGGCAGCTCAGGAGGACAAAGTAAATGGAATGTGCAGAGAGATGGAATTGGAGAATAAAAAGGGAAGAACTTGCTCTGCATTTCTCAATCTGGAAGAACTAAAAAACAAATTAAAGCCTCGTGTAACAATATTGAGAGATGCTATGGGCAATATATTGAATGACCCAGAATGCATCAAAAAAAGATGAAGGGAATACGTAGTCACTGAACCAGAAATAATTCATTGACACTGAAAAATTTCAGGAAGTACAATAAGAACAGAAGCCAGTGGTAATGAAGGAGGAAGTAGAAGCTGCTGTGGAATCATTGGCAAAAAAATAAGGCCCCAGCAATCGATGGGATACCATTGATTTGTTTCATTTAACAGATGCAGCCTTGGATGCACTCACCAGTCTGTGCCAGGAAATTTAGAGGACAGCTGTCTGGCCACAGATTGGGAGAGGTCCATATTTGTTCCCATTCCAAAAAAAGGTGATCCAACTGAGTGTGGAAATTATCAAACAATCATTGATGTCACATTCAAGCAAAATACTGCTGAAGATATTTCAAAAATAACTGGAACTAAGGAGCTGCTGGAAGTTCAAGGTGGATTTAGAAGAGGCCATGCTCCAGAGATGTCATTGCTGATGTCAGATGGATTCTGGCTGAAAGAAGGAATACCAGAGCAATGTCTATTTAGGCTTTATTGACTGTGCAAAGACATTTTGACTGTGTGGATCAGGACAAGTTTTGGCTTACATGGAGAAAAATGGGAAAAAGCACTTGATTGTGCTCATGCAGAACCCATACTTGAGCACGAGGCTCTTGTGTGAAGAGAGCAGGGGAACACTGCATGGTCTAAAATTGAGAAGGGAATGTGTCAGGGTTGTATTCTCTATCCATACCTATTCAGTCTGTATGCTGAGCAAATTTTCTTAGAAGCTGGACTCTTAAGAGGAGTAGTGTGACATTAGCATTGGAGGGAGGCTCATCAATAACTTGCGTTCTACAGATGACACAACCTTGCATGCTGAAAGTGAGGAGGGCTTGAAGCAGACTTGTTGCAGAAGATCAAGAAATGCAGCCTTTGGTATGGATTGCATTTTAGTGTCAGGAAAACAAAGATTCATATCACTGGAGTGATAGGGAGCATCATGATGGATGCAAATGAGAGAGAGACTGTCAGCAGCTTCATCTTGCTTGGATCCACAGTTAATACCCTGGGTTCTAGCAGTGAGGAAATAAGAAGTGCACTGAGTGTACACAGTGCACTAAGAAAATCTCCATTTAGGGACCTTTCCAAATTATTGAATAGTAGTGATATCAGTTTGAACACTAAGGTACATTTCATTCAGGCTATAGTCTTTCCAGTTACTAGCTATGCATCTGAGAGCTGGACAGTGAATAAGGATGACAGAAAATTAATTGATGCCTTTGAGCTATGTTATTGGAGAAGAGCACTGAACATCCCATTGATAAACCAAGAGAACGAACAGATATGTCTTGGAGAGGGTGCAGCCAGAGTTCTCTGTGGAAACAGGAATGATGAGGCTTCTCACAAACTTTGGGCATGTTGTTAGGAGGGGCTGCTGTTCCTTGGAGAAGGATGTGATGCTGGGAAGGATGGAGAGACAACAAAGGAGAGGAAAATCCTCAACCAGGTGGATTGATAAAGTGTTTGCTGCAATGGACTCTTTTGTATAAGGAAGTGTAAGGATGGCACAGGATAGAACAGGGTTCAGATCTTTTGTTCATAGCATCGCTATGAGTTGTGCTCCACTCGATGGCACCTAACAGCACCAACAGTTTGTTAAGTATAGTTTGAACATAACTGATTTTATTTTTTAGCTCCTGTACCCATTGTTCATTCTGTTTTTACTGTGTCATTGCTTTCTTTGGGTTAATTTTTAAACATTATAATTTCATTGCTGTTGAATTACACAACTCATAGCTGATCCCCCAACAGGTTTATGAGGCTGTAATCTGCATGGGAGAAGATTGTCCATCTTCTTCCTGCAGAGTCATTGGTGAGTTTGAATTGTCAGAGAGAGGTGACTGTTGCTTAGCAGCACAGCTCCCTATTGACCAGGCCATCAGAGTTCCCTTTTAAAATTAGTGTCAATTTTTAGAGAAGTTCCTGGTTTACAAAAGAATTGAGCAGACAGTACAGAGTTCTCTTTTTTCCTTCCCCATTTGCCCCCACAATTTTTCTACTTAATAACCGCACATTATATTGTATATGTATGATTGAGTTGCATTGGGAACAACTCATAGCTGATCCTTCATCATGTTTTCAGAGGCAAGAAGTTGTTCAGTCAGGATTGTCCAAATTTCTCCCATGGAGCAGCTGGTGATTTGAACTGTGTGTGCTTTTGTATTGGCAGTGCAATTCCTTGTCACTGAGCCAGCATGATACATTTGTTACAACTGATGAATCAATATTGATACATTATTATTAAAAAGCTAATAGTTACATTAGATCTCACTCTGTATTTTATAGATTCTGACTTTTTTTTTCTATTGTTTCCTTAGGATTTACAATCTCCATCTTTAATGAATCACATCTACCTTCAAATTATATTAACTGTTTCACATATACTTTAAGAAACTCCCAAAAATGTACTTAAATTTCCTTTTCCTTCTGCTTTGTTGCCATGTTTCATTTTTACATTTGTTAAATATCTCACATAAAACTATTATTTTTTTCTATAAACATTTAACTGCTTTAAAATGTTTGTTTTCAATATGTACAGACTCATATAAAGTTGCAAAAATAGTACCTAGAATTCTCTGCAGCCTTTACCTAGGTTCCCCCTCACTTAGATTTTCCTAACGGTGATGTGCTACATGATTGTAATACAGTCTGAAAAACAGAAAATTAAAATTGATGCAATACTGTTAACTGTATTCCTCATTTAGTTTCTATGTGCACTTAAAACATTTATGTGTATGTTATTATATTCATTGATCTCATAATTCCCTAACAATCACCACAGAGTACAGTATACTAGGGATTTTTTGTGTGTTCCTTTATAGCCATGAACCCCATCCCCCAGCTCTATCCTTATAGTTTGTTGTTGAATACCATTGCACTGGAATTGACCCATAGCTGATGCACCAGTGGATTTTCAGAGGCAGTAAATTGCATGGGAGGAGTTTGCCCATTTTTCTCCCGCAGAACAGCTAGTAGATTTAACTGTGTCCAAACCAATTCCAGGAATTGCAGCACAGCTTAACCACTAGGACTCTAGAGCTCTTTTGTTGCTTAGTAGTCACACCTTTGTAGTTTTATGATTTCCCCCCCCCCCCCGCATTGATCAAAATTGGGAAGGGCACACGCCACGGATGTATCCTGTCTCCATACCTCTTCAACCAGTATGCAGAACAGATTATCCGGGAGGCTGGGCTCTATAAGGAGAAATGTGGCTTCAGGATTGGTGGAAGGTCTATCAACAGTCTGCGTTATGCAGATGACACAACCCTGCTTGCTGAAACTGAGGATGACCTGAAGTGCTTGCTGCAGAGGGTCAAGGACTGCAGCCTTCAATATGGATTGAGGCCCAATATAAATAAGACAAAGATTCTCACCACTGGACCAATTGGCAGCATCAGGATGGATGGTGAAGAGATTGAGATTGTTCACAGCTTTAGTTTGCTTGGCTCCACGGTCAACACTCTTGGCACCAGAAGCCAGGAAATTAAAAAAACACACTACGATGGGAAAGTCTGCTGTTAGAGACCTCTCCAAAGTACTGAAGAGCAGTAGTGTCTCTCTGGAGACTAAGGTGCGTCTGATACAGGCCATGGTCTTCGCAATCACTTGTTATGCATCAGAGAGTTGGACAATGACCAAGGAGGATAGAAGGAGAATTGATGCCTTTGAGCTGTGGTGCTGGAGAAGAGTATTGAGAATACCATGGACCGCTAGGGAAACAAACAGGTTCATCCAGGAGAAGGTTAAAGCAGCCTGCTCCTTGGAGGCAAGGATTCTCAGGCTTCGTCTGACATACTTTGGACATGTTGTAAGGAGGTCCTTGGAGAGGGACATTGTGCTTGGGAGAGTGGAGGGACAACGTAGGAGGGGAAAACCTTCTATGAGGGGGATTGGTTCAATGACTGGGGAAATCGGGATGGGTGTATCAGAGATAGTGCGATTGGCACAGGACAGTGCAGAGTTTAGTGCTGTTGTACGTAGGGTCTCTATGAGTTGCAAGTGACTCAACGGAACTTAACAACAGCAACAAAATTGATTTGTTTATTAGGCTTGCTGTGGTGCAGCCAATAAAAGATTTATGACATCTGACTGGCAGTGAAGGTATGCAAGCTCCTAATTGAGGCAAACTTTTTATGATTGATTTTTTTTTTCCAGTGAGCATGATGTCTTTGAGATTCATCTAGGTTTCTACATGTATTAACCTGTCTGTTTTAAATGATATTTTGTTTTTCATTGTTGTGAATGAAAGTAGCTGATGCACTTGAGAGCAATTGAGTCTGACTTCTACCCCCTTCATAAAAGGGGATTGTCCACATAAGTAATATCTGTAGCAGCAAACAGATAGCTGCTTAGGTCAGACACGCTACCCCTCCATACTCCTGCAGCTATTTCCATCAATCTTTGGGCTCAATTTTTGTTATTGACTCACTGACTTTACTAAAAATTGTGGTACCAAGAGTGAGGTTTATTAGGGAAATAATTTGGAGAGTTGAGGAGGCAAAGAATATCATTCAATAAAGTCCCAAGATTAGTCCAACATTCCCAAGCCACATTAACGGCATAACACAATTCCGCAATTAGTAAAAGTCCTGGTTCACTTTTAGTAGCACAAATCTTCACCATTCAGTAAAGTTTGCCTCAGAGCAGTTATAAATCTAGCAAGCAAAACCTTTAAATATGGCCAGCTCAAATGGAAGAAGCCTCTGGTTAAAATTTGCCACAGTCTGTCTACAACAATGCCACGTCTCTCTTTACAGTCTTTGCACCACCATTGTTGTCAGGGTATCCCTTGGCAGTGTGGAAGGCACGCTTGCTCAGTTCCACAGCTGTAGATGATTTGAAGACCATGTGTCTGCTGTTAAGGTGGCTGGAAAGCAGCAGGGGCTTATGTAATGGCTAGAAAAGCCAACCTTTAAACTAACACCACAATTATATAGGTATGTTAGTTTGATACATGCATCATGCTTAGTAGTTTTTCATTGCTTTTGAGTGTGAGCAAACACATAGAAGATCCTCCAGAGAGTTTCCATGGGAGGAACATGTCTATCTTTTCCCTGCATCGCTGCTGGTTGATTTATACTACCAGAAAGGTGCCCATTGAGTTAGTAAGTTAACAGTGCAACACCCTATGGATTACACCACCAGAGCTCCTAGTTAAATAGAAGGCCAGCCCAATAATAAAAGAGGAATATGCTTAGAATCTACCCCGAGAAAATTAGAACTGAGACACAGACGGAGACTTGTACATCAGTGTTTGTAGCAGTGTTATTCACTATCACAAGAACATGGAAATAGCCCAGATGGCCAACCGCAATTAAAATGGATTGATAAACTATGGTACAGTCATACAATGGAATACTACACAGCACACAGGAGCAATGATTTTGTTCATTATTACCTAAGTAGAGAGGGACTGGAGAGCATTATGCTTATTGAACTCAGTCCCACAAGGACAAATATTGTATAAGACGGTTAATGTGGAATGAATATGAGGATCCGGGGGCGGGAAGGGTAGAAGAAGAGTGATGAGGATGTGTGTTTGTGGACAGTTAACCATGGGCTTGACAATTTGATGGGGGCGCTGAGAGAAATTGGAAGAATCTGGTCTGAAAAACAGTGTATTCCAATTTTGTAAATAAACTAGTATATTTTTTTTTTTAAAGCAAGTTAAAAAAGAGAAGACCTTTTTAAAGAGAGTCACACTGGCTTCAGAAATGCCTCAGACATACCTACTGTTGTGAGGATGTTGCTGGACTAGGCAATGTTTCATGTTATGGATACGTCTGAGGTGACAGTCATTTCTATCATTTGCTATGCATCTGAGAGTTAAATAGTGAAGACTTGATGCCTTTGAGCTGTGGTGTAGGAGAAGCACACTGAACATCCCATGGATGGACAAAAGAACAAACAAGTATATCTTGGAGAGGGTGCTGCCAGAGTTTCTTTTGGTGGCAAGAATGCTGCAGCTTCGCCTCACATACTTTGGGCATGTTGCTAGGAGTGTCAGCTCCTTGGAGAAGGAAATGATACTAGGAAGGGTGGACAGTTGGCAAAGGAGCGTAAGACCCTTACCCAGGTGGATTGATCCAGTGACTGCCGAAATGGGCTCTTGTGTGTCAGGAAGTTTGAGGATGGCACAGGATAGAACAGGGTTCAGATCTTTTGTTTATAGGGTCACTGTGAATCATACTTGACTCAGCAGTACTTAAGAAAGAACAGCTAAGAATGTATTAGGTGAAGCTAATAGAATAGTATCTAATGATGACTATAATCTTTAATTTATTTAACCATTCACCTGCTAAACAATATTTGGATTGTTTACAGTGTTTAACTATTACAAATAAAGTTGCTAAGAATATTCAGGTAAAGTTTTGTGTGCACATAATTTTTTATACCTTTAGGTTAAATCACCAAGGTATCTCAGCTATGATAAATGCATTTTAAATTTTATAAGAAACTGTTGTTGATGTTATATGCCATCTAGTCAAGTGTGACTCACAGCAATCCTATGAATAGCGGTTCTGAATCTTGTTCTATCCTGTGTCTTTCTCAGAATCTTTGATATACTTAATCCTATTGTTGCAGTCCCTGTGTCAATCTTTCTTATTAAGGATCTTCTCTTTTGCTGAACATTCACCTTTCCTAGCATGATGTGCCTTTCCAAGGAGTATCACCTTCTAGCAACATGCCCAAAGTTGCATTCCAAATATGAGAGACTAATTAGCACTCCTGCTGCACTTTCTTCGAGTCATATCTGTTTGTTCTTTTTATAGTCCATGGAATGGAATGTTGAATATATAGCAATACCACAACCAAAAGGCATTGATTTTTCTTTTGACATCCTTATTTATTATCTAGCTCTCTGATGTGTAGGAAGTGATTGAAAAGACAGTGGCCTGAATCAGGCACACCTTAGTCTTCAAAATGACATCATTGTTCCTCAGTACTTTGGAGAATTCACTGACATTAAACTTTCTTAATGCAGTGTCTTTTGATTTCTTGACTGTTGGTGTCAAGGGTGTTAATTGTTGAGCCAAGTAAGATAAAGTCGTGGACAATTTCAGTCTTATCTCCATCTGTCATGATGTTGTCTGTTGTCCTAGTGGTGAGGATTTTTGTCTTGATGATGTTGAGATGCAATCCATATTGAAGGCTGTAGTTGACAATTTCAGTAAGCAAAGATGTGTAACCTTCATAATGCATGTTTTTTTATGATCTTCCTCCTATCCTAATGTCATATGTTTTTCTTAGAGTCTAGCTTTTCAGATGATTTGCTCAGCATACAGAATGAATATATAAAGATAAAAGAGCATTGATTCACACCTTTCTTTATTTAAAACCATGCAGTTCCCCCTGATCTGTTTGGTATAGGTTTGAATGATTGAATATTCTGGGATTCCCTTTTTTTTCAATGTTAACCATAATTTGTTGTGATCCATGAAGTCAAATGCCTTTGCATACTCAATACAACACAAATAGACATTCTTCTGGTATGCTCTGCTTTCTTCGAAGTTCCATCTGACATCAGCAATGATGTCTCTGGTGCAGTGGCCTCCTCTAAACCCAGCCTAAAATTCTGCCAGTGATCAGTGATATGTCAGTGTAGTGTTTATTAGAGTGGCTCTGCCATTTTTCATTTGTCTGCTGTGAATCACAGATTTGCTAGAACTATACTATACTAGCATTTAATATCATCATTTTCTATTTTAGCTACTGTATGTAAGGTATTAATATTATTAAACATTTTCCATATGCTTATTTATCATCTCTCTCTTTTGGTAAATGATCTATGTCTTTTACATTGCTTCTAAATGAATTATTACATTAAAAATTTTTTTAAGTTGGTTTTCATATAATTCAATTACATTGTGTTTCATTCATGCACATTGTGTTTTATGCACTCCTTTTATGATTAAAGAATTTTTTTTACATTCTGTAAAAATTATATAATTTTATAATATATAATTTTTGTAAAAAACATATAATTCCTTATTGACTATGTACTTTGTAAATATTTTCTCCAGGTGTATAAATTGTCTTTTACTTTGTTAACAGGATATTGTATGTGAAAGTTTTCATTCTGATAAGAACAATTTATTAATTCTTTATTCCTCTTATGGCTTCTTCTTTTAGTATTATATCTAAGAATTCATGTCCTTTGTCTAGGTCTTGGTGATATTCATCTGTGTTTTTCCTTAATGCTTCTTATTTTTATATTTTGCATTTTAGTTAATCTATTTTGAGTTCACATATATGAGAGTCAGGTTCATATTTTTCCTATTTGATATTCAGTTGTAACAACACCATTTGTGAAGGATTTTCATTGAATTGCTTTTTCATACTTTGTCAAATACCAAACTCAAACTCAACTATTGTCAAGTTGGTTATGAATTATAGTGCCCATCCAGTGGGTTTCTGAAGCTGTCAGATGCAGTGGGAAGAGACTACCCCATCTCTCTCCCATGGAGACATTGATGAGTTTGAGCCACTGGAGACACAGGGCTTTTTGATCAGTAGTGCAACTCACCACAGAGGAAGCCACCAGAGCTCCCCTGTCAAAAATGGTTGGGGCATATTTGCTCGAGTCTGTTTGAGATCTCTGTTTTGCTTCATTGATTTATGTGTCTATCCCCCATACTATTGCTTTATTTTTTTAGCTATTGGGCGACTAACCTACCACTACACATTTGTCAGCTTATAACTTTTGGAGACTTAAGTATTGCTGTCATGTGGATAAGCACTGGTATTTAAAATATCAGCAAGATCACTCATGGTAGGCAGGTTTTAGTGGAGCTTCCAGATAAGCACAGATTGGGAAGAAGGACCTGGTAATCTACTTTTGAAAAGTAGCCACTGAAAACTTTATGGCTTACAGCAGAATATTGTATTTTTTTACTTCTGGAAGATGAACCCCCTAGGTTGGAAGGTACTCAGAATACACATTCTCTGCAATAATAGTCTGCAACATCCCAATGATTGTGAGGATAGCATAGAAATAGCAGCATTCTGCTTTATTGGGCCACTGTGTTGTTGAGTGCTTTCAAGTTGGAACTAACAGAGCTGAGAATTTAGTGGGGTTTTCAGAGGTAATAAATTGTGTGAGAGGAAATGATCCATCCTTCTCCTGCAGTTGGTGAATTCAAACCACACACCTTTGAGATTGCAGTGTAGTTTCTCAGCACTAGGCCACCAGTGCTCTTTGAGATCCCTATGAATCAGAGTTAATTTCGCAACAACTTACAAACATTTAGTAGAATTATTCCATTTCCCCCCAAATTGTTTCAGCCTTTCTAGATATTTTGCCTTTCCATATAAATTTTACTCTAAACTTGTTTATATCTAGATGAGATTTTTGAGACTTTTGGAAAATAACTATTATATTAATCATCATTTAATTCAGAATTACCGTCTTTACTGTGTGGGGAATTAATACTGAGAACCTAGGATTACTTCTTAATTTAGATTTTTGTTTTTACTTTTTTCATTAGTGCTTTATCATTTTTATCATGTAAGTTTTTGTCTATATATATTAGTAGATTTATACCTAAGTAGTACTTCACAGCGCTCTAGTGACCTAGTAGGTAAGGAGTTGTGCTCCCTGGCAGCTATCAGATAGGAATTTAAATTCACTAGTTGTTCTGAGGTAGAAAGATGGGCAGTCTCCTCCTGTGTGATTTACAGCCTCTGAAAACCTGCTAGAGAGTGAGGTATTGGTTAATTCTGACTTAACAATAATGAGGTTTTTAAGAGTTTCTTATTTTTTGTGATGTTGCAAATTATGGTATGTTTGGAGCCTTATTTTTAATGTTTATGCTTATGGAAATAAAGATAGTTTGGGTAGAATGTTGAATGATCCAAGAAGTATCAAAAGAAGATGGAAGGAGTACACAGAGTCACTGTATCAGAAGGAATTGGCTGACACAGAGGAATTTCATGAAATAACATATAAGCAAGAGCCTATGGTGATGAAGGAGGAAGTTCAAGTTGCTCTGAAGGAATTGGCAAAAAACAAGGCTCTAGAGTTGATGGATGGCATACCAATTGATTTATTTCAACAAACAGATGCTGCCCTGGATGTGCTCACTAAGTTGTGCCAGGGAATCTGAAGAACAGCCAGCTGGCCAGTTGACTGGAAGATCAATATTTGTTCCCATCCCAAAGAAAGGTGACCCAACAAAGTGTGGAAATTATCGAACAATATCATTGATACAATATGCAAGCAAGATTCTGCTGAAAATTATCCAAAAACGTTTGGAACCATATGTCAACAGAGAACTGCCAGATGTGCAGGCTGGATTTAGAAGAGGTTGTGGTACTAGGGATATAATAGCTAATGTTTGATGGATCTTGGCAGAAAGCAGGGAATACCAGAAGAATGTCTATCTCTGCTTCAGTGACTATGCAAAGGCTTTTGACTGTGTGGATCACAGCAAGCTATGGCTGACTCTGAGAAGAATGGGATTCCCAGAACATTTGATTGTGCTAATGTAAAACCTATACTTGGACCAAGAGGCAGTCATCAGAACAGAGCAGGGAGATGCTGGATGGTTCAAAATCAAGAAAGAGGTCCTTCAGGGATGTACTCCATAACTTTTCAATCTGTATGCAGAACAGATCATCCGAGATGCCGGGCTGTATGAGGAGGAATGTGGCATCAGGATTGGAGGAAGATTCATCAACAACCTGAGTTATGCAGATGACACAACTCTGCTTGCTGAAACTGAGGAGGACCTGAAGCATTTGCTGCGGAAGGTCAAGGACTGCAGCCTTCAATATGGATTGAAGCTCAACATCAGGAAAACAAAGATTCTTACCACTGGGCCAATTGGCAGCATCAGTATGGATGGTGAAGAGGTTGAGATAGTTGACAGTTTTAGTTTACTTGGTTCCACGGTCAACACTCTTGGTAACAGCAGCCAGGAAATCAGGAGACGAATTGCATTGGGAAAGTCAGCTGTGAGGGACCTCTCAAGAGTACTGAAGAGCAACGACGTCAGGCTGGAGACTAAGGTGTGCCTGATCCAGGCTATGGTCTTTGCAATTACGTGCTATGCATCAGAGAGTTGGACAGTGAATACGGATGATAGAAAGAGAATTGATGCCTTTGAGCTGCAGTGCTGGAGAAGAGTGTTGAATATACTATGGACTGCTAGGAGAACAAACAGGTTTGTCTTGGAGAGAGTGAAGCTGGAATGCACCTTGGAGTCAAGGATTCTGAAGGTTCGTCTGACATACTTTGGGCACATTGCACGTCTGACATACTTTGGGACTGGTACTTGGAGAAGGACATCATGTTTGGGAGAGTGGAGGGACAGCACAGGATAGGAAGACCCTTGGTGAGATCGATCGATTCTGAGTTCAGTCGTGGGAATGAGTGTGTTTGAGAAAGCGAGGTTGGCACAGGATAGAGCGACGTTTAGGGCTCTTGTACATAGGGTCGCTATGAGTCTCAAGCGACTCGATGGCACATAACAACTTTGTATCCTACAATCTTGCTAGGAGATTTAAAAAATTTTCTCTCTTCTTTTAGGTTCCTTAAAATTTTATAAGTAGACATTTATATCATCTATAAATTGTGTAGTTTAATTTATGCCTTTTATTTCCTCGTTTTGTTGACTGGTTGAGACAGTACTAAGCTAAATAAAAATGGTGAGTGGATAATTTTTTCTTATCATTGGGGAAAGATATTATTTCCCACTATTAAATGTGATAGTAATTGTAGATTTTTTTGTAGATACTATTTACTGAGTTAAAATGTTTCCCACTTGTCCTTCTTTATAGAAGGGTTGTTGATCATGAATGAGTGTTTAATTTTCTCACATACTTTTCCTATATCAATTGATAAGATTATTGCTGATTCTTTGTATAGTTGATTGAAATACTTGATTTTTTTAAAGGAAAAGATTATACCAGCTTTGTATGGTTGGCTTAAATTCTACTTTTTTGTGGTGTGTGTTTTATATAATTCTTGGTGTGATATTTATTATTTTGTTGAGAATTTTTAAAAAATTGCAAAATTTATGAGAGGCATTTGCCTATTTTTTTAAAAAAAGTTTGGTTGGTTTTTCCTTTTTTTTTTTTTTTTAAATGTCTTTTGTTTGGCTTTGATAACAATAACATTGGCCTCCAGAGATGAATTGGGAAGTGTTCCCTCTTTAATATTCTGTAGTATTGATGAAAATTATATTTCATGTGTTTGTTATATCCAGTAAAATGATGCTGACTTTGGATATTCTTTCTGGAAAGCTTTTATAATGACAGATTCATTTTTATATAGTTAAAATACTATTCAGATTGCCTATTTTATATTAAATAAGTTTAGCTAGGATGTAGTTTTTGAAGACTTGAAACATTTTATGTAATTTGTTGAATTTATTTATGTTTGTTGTCATTGTTGTTATGTAACATCAAGTCATAACTGACCCGTAGCTGACCCTCCGGCAGCTTATCAGAGGCAGTTATTTGCAGAGGAGGAGACTGCCCATATTTCTCACTCAGAACAGCTTGTTGCCTCGAACGGCCTACCTGTGGAACTGCAGCTCAGCTTCTTGCCACTAGGCCACCAGAACTCCCTTAAATTATGTATGATTGTATTAATTTTTATTTTGAAGACTGCAAAGTCTATAGTGATAGCAGATGTTTTCATTATTACCTGTTATAGATACTAAACAGTAAGAAATATGCATCTTTATTAATACATTTCCTTTTCTTGACATTTTTTCGTTTCTAGTGTCAATGTATATTTATATCTGGTTATCAGTGTCTACCTGAAACTTCAACCTGAAATACTTCTTAATCAACTTCTATTGTGCAAGTTTTCTAGTGATGAGTACTTTCAACTTTTGTGTATCTGAAAAACTATTATTAAAAAGAGAGATTTGCTTTGTGTAAAATAGTAGGTTGTTGATTAGGCTCCCCAACATTTTTTAAAAATTGAAATAAGTGTCATATTCTCCTAGTTAACATAACTTTTAGAAAATTTCATTCATTCTCATCAATATACTTTCTTCTACTTCTGAAATTTTGTCTTTATCACTTGTTTTAAGTGATTGAATTATGATATACAGTTTATTTTTTGGTATTTGTAAAATTTATTCTACTTGAATTTGTGGCAACCAGTGATAGTGTTTTCTTTCTCTCCATTCTCCCCTGTCCCTAATAATAGTTTCCTTTTGACCAGCTCATTTTAAAAAATTGTTGTTATGTGTCATCAAGTCACCTGCGACTCATAGTGATCCTATGTACAAGAGCCCTAAACCCTGCTCTATCCTGTGCCAACCTCATTATCTCCAACACACCTAATCCCACTATCCCAATCACTGAATTGATCCATCACATCAAGGGTCTTCCTCTCCTGTGCTGTCCCTTCACCCTCCCAAACATGACGTCCCTCTCCACGGACCAGTCTCTCCTTGCAACATGCCCAAAGTATGTCAGATGAAGCTTCAGAATCCTTGACTCCAAGGAGCAGCCTGGCTTCACCCTCTCCAGGACAAACCTGTTTGTTCTCCTAGCAGTCCATGGTATATTCAATACTCTTTTCTAGCACCACAGCTCAAATTCATCAATTCTCTTTCTATTATCCCTAGTCACTGCCCAGCTCTCCGATGCAGAGCATGCAGCTGCCAAGACTATAGCCCAGATCAGGTGCACCGTAGTCTCCAGCCTGATGTCGTTGCTCTTCAGTACTCTTTTATTAATTTCATTTTATTTTATTATTTTGTGTGTGTACCATCAAATTGGATCTGACCGGTATAGGAGATTGTCCCTCCTTCTCCAGGAAAGCATCTAGTAGATTTGAACCGTGCGCCTCTGGTATTACAGTGTAGTTTCTTGCCACTAGACCACCAGAGCTCCCTGTTCTTCAGTACTCTTGAGAGTTCCCTCACAGCTGACTTTTCCAATGCAATTCATATCTTGATTTCCTGGCTGCTGGTACCAAGATTGTTGACTGTGGAGCCAAGCAAACTAAAACTGTTAACTATCTCAACCATCCATACTGATGCTGCCAATTGGCCCAGTGGTGAGAATCTTTGTTTTATTGATGTTGAGCTTCAATCCATATTGAAGGCTGCAATCTTTGACCCTCTGCAGCAAGTGCAGTCTTTGACCCTCTGCAGCAAGTGCCAGGTCCTCCTCAGTTTCAGCAAGCAGAGTTGTGTCATCTGCATAACTTAGGTTGTTGATGAATCTTCCTCCAATCCTGATGCCACATTCCTCCTCATACAGCCCAGCGTCTCAGATGATCTGTTCTGCATACAGATTGAAAAGGTATGGAGACAGAATACATCGCTGGCGGACACTCTTCCCAGTTTTGAAGCATGCAGTGTCTCCTGTTAGCTCACTTAATTTTGTCTCTCTGCTCAGTGATGTTCTGTTTATTTTTCAAAAAGCTTTTCTCTTTGCACCTTATTTTGCTGTTTCTCAGCTAATTCTTTAGCTGTTTTTGATAGCTTACTGATCTTTTGTAATTTAATTTACTGTTAATCTCTTATAGTTTTTTTTATGTTTGATATTGTACTTTTCATGGGTAATCCCCTAAACCAGAACTCACTGTTATTTATTCTGAATCATAGCCACCTTATAGGACAGAGTACAGTTACCTCATAGGATTCCAAGGAAACTTGGGAGAGTGAAAATTTGTGTATTTGACTGCAAACTGATGAATTGGTAGGTTGAACCCACCAGCTTCACTTTGGAAAGAAGGTGAGGTAATCTACTCCCATTAAGATTTACCACCATGGGAACCTTATAGAATCCAAATTAACTTGATGACAGTGTGGAGAGTGGATCAGAGTAACATGAAATTTTATCAACTTTAGTGTTTCTCCACCTATCCCAATACTGCCTTTTGGCTCAGTGGTGAGGGCCTTTGTTTTCTTGATGTTGAGTCTTTGACTTTCTGCAGCAAATACTTGCAGCCCTCGTCAGTTTTGGCAAGCAAGGTTGTGCCATCTATATAAGGCAGGTTGTTGATGAATCTTCCTTCGATTCAAATGCCACATTCTTTATCACAAAGTCCAGCCTTCCAAAAGATCTTTTAGAGATGAATAGGATAAGGGGCATATAGGAAGATATAGTACGATCTTTCTAATTTTCTGTAAATAGAAAATTATTCCAAAAGAAAATACAGTCTAAAAATACTTGATAGATTTTTAAATTATATGGAATCAGAATATGTGAGGAATCAAAAGAGCTTTGTGTTAATTAGTTTTTCCAGTTATTATGCGTTATTCTAATATTATAATTTCCCCTGAACATAGTACTGTAATACCATAATATAGATATTCAACATCCATAAAGAGTTGTTATTATTAGGTGCCTTGAATAACAGAAACTCATTGCAACCCTGTGTATAACCAAATGAAACTGACTGGTCCTGCATCAATCTCACAATCTCTGCTGTGCTTTAAACTCCTTGTTGCAGTCACCATGTCAGTCCATCTTGTTGAAAGTCTTCTCTTTTTCATGGACTCTCTACATTTCGAAACTTGGTGCCTTTCTTTAGGGACTGGCACCTCATAACATGCCCAAGTACCTGCTGCAAGAGTCACCATCCCTTCTTCTAAGACGCTCTGTGGTTGTACTTTATCTAAAACATATCTATTTTTCCTTTTAACAATTTATGCTATATTCAGTATTCTTCATCAGCATCCCACTTTAAAGACATCATCCTTCATTTCTCCTTATTCATTGTCTGGCTTTCACGTGTTTATGAAATAGTTGATAATGGCTCCTGAGTTGAGTCAGATACACTTTAGTTTTTAAACCGACATCTTGTTTAACACTTTGAAAAGCCCCTTGGCAGCTGGATTGCCTTTTTTGTAGTGTGCTGTTTGACTGCTGCCTCCATGGGTCTTGATTATAGATCCAAGTAAAAGAGAAATCCGTGTACAGTGCAGGTTTAAATTTATCTTGATGTTGTGTATTGGTCCATGTGTGATGGGCTTTCTTTTATTTTGAGGTGTAATTTATACTGAAAGCTGTAGTCTTTGAACTTCATAAATAATTTCTTCAGGTCTTTATTTTCTCAAGGTTGTGCCATCTGTATATTGAGGCTGCTGATAAATCTTCATTCTTGATGCCACATTCTTCCTCATATAGTTCATCTTCTCAGATTATTTGCTTAGAATACATTGAATAGGTATGGTGAGAAGATTCAACCCTGATTTTAAACCACACAGTATCCCTTTGTTCTTTTTAAACAGTCTTTGTATAGGATCCATAGGAATACATTTAAGTGTCCTGAATTTCCATTCTTAATAATGTTATCCATAATTCATTATGATCCGTATACTCAAAAGTGTTTTCACTGTCAATAAAATACATTTATATGTGTGGTTTAATGATCTGTGTTGTTATTATAATGTGCCATTGAATTGTCTGCGATTCATAACGACCCTGTCTACAACAGTTCTGAAGCTTGTCCTATCCTGAGCCAGTCTCTCTGACTCTGACACACCTACCCCATTGCCCCAGTTCCTGTATCAATCCATTTCATCCAGGTTCTTCCTCTCCTGCACTGTCCCTCCACAGTTCCAAGCTTGATGTCCTTCTCCAAGGACCTGTCCCTCCTGGCTGTGTACCCAAAGAAAGTGAGATGGAGCTTTAAAATCCTTGCCTCCAAGGAGAAACTTCATTTCTCATTCTCCGAGACAGACTTAATTGTTTTCTTCATCGTCCACGGTATGTTCAAGACTATTCTCCAGCATCACAACTCAAAGGCATCAGTTCTTCTTCTATCATCCTTAGTCATTGTCCAGCTCTCTGATTCATAGCAATGAATGCAAAGACCATGGCTTGTATCAGGCACACCTTAGTCTCTAGACTGACATTGTTGCTTCTCTGGAGAGGTTCCTGACAGCAGATTTTCCCAGTGCAATTGTCCTTAGGTTTCCTGACTGCTGGTGCCAAAAATGTTGATGTGGAGCTGAGCAAGCTGTAATTGTTAACAGCCTCAGTCTCTTCTCCATCTCTCATGGTGCTGCCAGTTGGCACGTGGTGAGAATCTTTAAACAATGGTGAATGAATTTTTAATTCAGTGGTGAATGATCTTTAAAAATTCATATTAAATTCTGAAACTTCTGTAGCTATATTTTTTTTGTAAGGTGTTACTGAGTTGAGTATGGACTCATAATGACCCTTTAATAAGCAATATATCTGAACCCCGTTTTATTCTGTGCCGTGTCCACACTTCCTGACACATTAGATCTCATTGTGACAGTCACTGTATCAATTCACTTAATCTAGGGTCTTCCTCTTCTCTCCTCACTCCCTGCCTTTGTGAGCATCATGGCCCTCCCCAAGGAATAGGCCCTCCTAGCAACATGCCCGAGCAAGTGAGGCGAAGCATTGGGAAAATCTGCTCTCAGGAACTTCTGCAGAGTACTGAAGAACAGCAGTGTCAGTCTAGAGACTAAGGTGCGCTTATCCAAACAGGGGTCTTTGGATTTACTTGCTACACATCAGAGAGCTGAACAGTTACTAGGATGATAGAAGAAAAATCAATGCCTTTGAGTTGTGGAGCTTCAGAAGAGTGTTGAACATACTATAGACTGTTAAGAGAATATATTCTGGTGACGGTGGAACCAAGCTGCTCCTTGGAGACTAGGATTTTGAAGCTCTGTCTCCCACACTTGGAGAAAGATGTCATGCTTGGAAGTGTGGAGGGACAGGGCAAGAGAGGAAGGCAGATTGATTGACTTTGTAACTAGGGTAATGGGGTATACATGTCGGAGACAATGAAGTTGGCTCAAGATCGGGCAGAGTCTAGAGATGTTGTATGTAATGTCACTATTACTTGCAGGTGACTTGAAGGTATATAGCAACAACATCAGGTGCCATTGAGTTGACTTTGACTACAACTCATCAAAACCATGAGAACAGGTTGAACTGAACTGAGCCCGATCTTATTGCATTCTCATTGTTGTAGTCATTACGTCAGTCTATCTCATTGAAGGTCAATAAAGTACACAGACTCTGAATACAGTTGTTTTTAGAAATAAGATTTTTATTTTTATTTTTTGGTTGTTGATGTATGTAATGTTTCATGAGCTTAAAATTGTAATAACATATCAATTAAGGGAGTAAACATAAATTTATGGATAAAACACAAAATAATTAAAAGATTACTTTTTATTTCTATGAAAATTATTGTAATTAAATTTATATTAATTTTTTTTAGATTTATTGTCTAGGATAGATTTGGATGAACTAATGAAAAAAGATGAACCACCTCTTGATTTTCCTGATACTCTGGAAGGATTTGAATATGCTTTTAATGAAAGTAAGTATATGATAGTACTAACAGAATTCTCAGACAGATGCTGTTTGTTTTGTTTCTTTTGACCAGCTACAGTGTTTTGTTCATCTTGTTTCAAAATTGATAACTTATCTTTGCATGGTCAAATTCTTCACCCAAGTTAGAAAACCAAGTTTCACTTTCTCTCAAGCCACATAAACTAAGGGGTGTGAATTTCATTCAGTTTATATATTTCAGCCTTGTGTATTACACTCCTTGGTATCTAATTTGGCCTCCTAATTAAATTATATGGAAAGATGTTGTTATTTCACATATTCTTTAAATTAGCTGGCAGTAATTACCTGTGACTATGAGAACAGATTGAACTGAACTGAGTCCCATCCTATTCCATTCTCATTGTTGTAGTCATTACGTCAGTCTATCTCATTGAAGGTCAATAAAGTACACAGACTCTGAATACAATTGTTTTTAGAAATAAGATTTTGATTTTTTTTTTGGTTGTTGACATACGTAATGTTTCATGAGCTTAAAATTGTAATAACATCAATTAAGGGAGTAAACATAAATTTATGGATAAAAAATAAAATAATTAAAAGATAACCTTTTATTTTTATGAAAGTTATTGTAATTGGATCTTGGCAGAAAGCAGAGAATACCAGAAGAATGTGTATCTGTGCTTCATTGACTATGCAAAGGCTTTTGACGGTGTGGATCACAACAAGCTATGGCTGACTCTGAGAAGAATGGGAATTCCAGAACATTTGAAAGTGCTAATGCGACACCTATACTTGGACCAAGAGGCAGTCATCAGAACAGAGCAAGGAGACGCTACATGGTTCAAAATCAAGAAAGGGGTCCTTCAGGGATGTATTTTGTCTCCATACCTTTTCATTCTGTATGCAGAACAGATCATCTGAGATGCTGAGCTGTATAAGGAGGAATGTGACATCAGGATTGTTGGAAGAATCGTCAACAACCTGTGTTATGCAGATGACACAACCCTGCTTGCTGAAACTGAGGAGGACCTGAAGCACTTGCTGCAGAAGGTCAAGGACTGCAGCCTTCAATATAGATTGAAGTTCAATATCAGGAAAACAAAGATTCTAACCACTGGGTCAATTGGCAGCATCAGTATGGATGGTGAAGAAATTGAGATAGTTAACTGATTTAGTTTGCGTGGCTCCACAGTCAACACTCTTGTTAACAGCAGCCAGGAAATCAGGAGACGAATTGCATTGGGAAAGTCAGCTGTGAGGGACCTCTCAAGAGTACTGAAGTGCTATGACGTCAGGCTGGAGAATAAGGTACCCCAGATCCAGGCTATAGTCTTTGCAATTACGTGCTATGCATCGGAGAGTTGGACAGTAAATAGGGATGATAGAAAAGAGAATTGATGCTTTTGAGTTGTGGTACTGGAGAAGATTGTTGAATATACCATGGACTGCTAGGAGAACGAACAGGTTTGTCCTGGAGATGGTGAAGATGGAATGTTCCCTGCAGTCAAGGATTCTGAAGCTTCGTCTGACATACTTTGGGCATGTTGCATGGAGGGACTGGTCCTTGGAGAGGAACATCATGTTTGGGAGAGTGGAGGAACGGCGCAGGAGAGGAAGACCCTCGATGAGATGGATCAATTCTGTGAGTGGAGTGGTGGGAATGAATGTGTCTGAGACAGCGAGTTTGGCACAGGATAGAACGGCGTTTAGGGCTCTTGTACATAGGGTCGCTATGAGTCACAAATGACTCAATGGCACATAACAATAACAACAATGTAAAAGTCACGATATCTTGATTTTTAAGGCACTATCCTGTTTTATATTTATCAAATTCTGAATAAAATGGACTTTGCACTTGGAATTTGGAAGAGCGTCTTAGATTGCAAGGATGTTTCTGGAACAAAGAATTTTGATCCATTGGATTAATAACATACAGTTATGCTTGAAGGACAGAGTTATTACAGGTGACATAGAATTTCAGCTGTTATTGTCCGTATTTCTGAATTAGTGATCTGTCGTTGTCATGTTAGTTGATATCCCTTTACATTCTCAGAGGTGTTAGAACTTAGAGTGATATCCCTGTGCACAAGAATGTTAGTGAATATTCAAATGGAGATGTTAGAAACTATGTTTTTTGTGGTCTTAACTTACATACCTTTTTTAAAAATAAAAGGATAGTAAAATTTCCATTACATAATATTTTTTTAAAACTTTCTTTTTATTTAAATTAACAGTTCAAATGTACTAGGACTAACATTGCCCTCTTCCTTTAAAATAATTATTTTTATTTTATATTTGTTTGCTATGAGTTGCAAGTGACTCGACAGCACATAACAACAACAACAACAACAACAACAACATTTTTTTGCATGTAAAATTTGTATACATTGTGTTTTGTATTGTGTTTTGTGATATTATTCTCATACATTGTGTGTTATAAAATAAATCACTATTTAGCCATGCCCATCGTTACCTCACTGGATCTTTTCTAATTCCTTCAGTCCCTCACTCTGCTCGCATAACTCTGTGACCTCAAGAATTATTCCCGGCCCCCTTCTTCTTCTACTTCCTCCTTTGGACCTTTGTATACATCTTAGTACTAATGCTTCTATTTTTACAATAATGATCTTACTCGGTATTTGTCTTTATGAGACTGAGATCATTCAGTAACCTCTCATTGTTTGTTTGTTGTTTGGTGCCTTCGAGTCGTAGACGACTCATAGCGACCCTACGAACGAAAGGCCTGAGCACTGTTCATACATAGAGTTTCCGGAGGCAAGCCATTTTGGAAGTGGATGCCGCTCCTGCTTCCAGGCTTGATTTATTTGGGAAGCTCCAGCCAACACTGTCCACCATGGGTACCTGTTACCACGATTGGCACATCACTGTCACAATCTTCAGCATCACAGCAACCACGAGTTACCTCTGTACAGCAACGCACAGACCAGTGCTATACCACCTAGAAGAACGTTTGACAGGAAAACAATTTGAACCTGGCCCGAGGGCCCTTTTGGCTTAAGGTCGCCTCCTGGTTCAAACCCTAGGCCCAGGCTGGCTAGCCTCGCTCCTGGGGACAGAGCAAACCTGCACGTAACAAACACATGCCCGGAAAAGCAGTCGACTCCAAAAGCTTGCCATGATTCCTGCACTCACACCACCATCTTAGTAGGGCTTAGTCATTGGTAATTTATCATGTATACATCCCTATCAAGGCTATGGAAAATATTTATTATTATCATCATTTTAATACATATTGATCTTGTTGATTGCCAAGTCAAGTACGACTTATAGCGACTCTATGAACAAAAGACATAATGTCTTTCCATAACTGTCGTCATTTCACCAAGTTCATAGAGTTTCCAGAAGCATGTGGTTTAGGAAGTGCATGCCACTCCTGCTTCCAAACCCATTTTACATCTGGGAGCTCCACCAAACACTGTCCACATTGGGAAACCATTCTGGTATTTGATACCTCAGTGGCACAAGGTTCAGCATCAGAGCAACTCAGGTTACTTCATACTGCATATTGAGAAAGAGTGATGGGCAAAATATCATACATTATGATATTTTTCAAAATCATTGCTACTGAGTGCCGTATAGTATTCCATTGTGGGATTGTACCACAATTTCACAGTCCATTCTTTTGTTGGTGGACATTTTGGCCATTTCTATTTTCTTGCTTTTGTGATTAATGCTGCTGTGAACATCAGTGTGCAAATTTCCATTTGTATCTTAGTTCTGCTTTCCTCAAAGTATATTCCTAGTAGTGGAATAGCTGGGACATATGGAATTTCAGTCTTCAGGTTTGTTTTGTTTTTTAAATGCCAAACTGCCTTCCATACTGGTTATACCATTTTATAGCCCCACCAACCGTGTATGAGAGTTCCAATGTCTCCACATGTTCTATAGCATTTATTGCTTGCTGAACTATTAAACTTTATCACTGCTATTGTGGTGAGATCTCACTGTGGTATCACATGTGGTTTTGATTTTCATCTCTCTTATTGCCTGTGATTTTGAGCATCTCTTCATGTGTCTGTTGGGCATCTGAATGTCTTCTTCTGTGAAAAATCTTTTGATGCCTTTTGCTCATTTTGTAATTGGGTTGCATCTGAATGTCTTCTGTGAAAAATCTTTCAATGACTTTTGCCCATTTTGTAATTGGGTTACCAGCCATTTTTTTGGTATAGGTTCTGTAGGATTCTGTAGACTTCAGTTATGAGACCCTTGTCTGAGATGGCATTGCCAAATGTTTTTGTTTTTTCCCCCTGTAAGTAGGGGTGTTTTGGGTTTGGTTTTTTTTTTTTACCCTATTGAGAAAAGTTTTTGATGTACACAGGGACTTTATCTTTAGAAGGTCCCATTCATTGATGCTAACCTCTCCTGGTTGTACATTTTTGGTTGTATTTGGCAGTCAGTCTATTCTTACCACTTAGGCCATCAGAGCTCCTTTTATACCAAAGGCTAAGCCTTCTAAGTTTGTTCCCATTTTGTCTTTTTTGAACTTTTTGGCTTTGGGCTTTATTCCTAGGCCTCTGATCCATCTTGTGTTGATTTTTGTCTATGGTGTGAGATCCTTGTCCTGCTTAACTTTCTGCAGATAGAAGTCCAGTTTCACCGGCATTTTTTGTTGAAGAGGTTGTCATTTCTCCATTTGGTTGGTTTTGTTTCAATGTTGAACATCAGATGACTGTAAGATGTTGTTGTTATGTGCCATTGAGTCTCCTTCGACTCAGTACCCCTACAGACAGCAGTTCTGAAGCCTGCCCTGTCCTGGGCCAGTCTCACTGATTCTGATACACCTAACCCCTTTGCCCCAGATACTGTATCAATCTATCTCATTTGGGTTCTTCCTCTTCTGTGCTGTGTCACTTCACCCTTCCTAGCATTATGTACTTCTTCAAGGACCTGTCCCCCCTGGCTACGTGCCCAAATTATGTGAGACGGAGCTTCAAAATCCTAGTCTCCAAGGAGTTAACTTGGTTTCACCCTCTCTAAGACAGACCTATTTGTTTTTTTTTTTGTTTTGTTTTGTTTTTTTTGGCAGTCCATGGTATGTTTAAGACACTTCTCTAGCACCACAACTGAAAGGCATCACTGCATTTTTTTGTCATCCTTAGTTATTGTCTAGCTCGCTGATGCATAGCAAGTAATTGCAAAGCCCATGGACTGGATCATGTGCACCTTAGGCTCTAGACTTACTGTAAGATAGGTGAGTTTAGTTCTGGGTTTTCGGTACTGTTGCACTGGTCTATGTTTCTGTCATTGTACCAGTACCATTCTGTTTTGGTTATCACAGCTTTGTAGTAGATTTTGAGATCAAGAAATACTACTCATTTCGTTTTTGTTTTCAGAAGTACGTTGCTTATTCAGAGTCTTTTGGTGGTTTGTATTATTACTTTTTTGAACAGGTAGATTGCTTTTGGTAAGACTGTAATTTTCACAATGTTGAATCTTCCTATCCATGAACAGGAGCATATTTCCGTTTATTTATTCCATTTATTTCAGTCTCACTGTTTCAGTAGTGTTTTGTAGTTTTCTTAAAGGTCTTGTGTGTTTTTAATTGGGTTTACTCTCAAGTATCTCAATTTGGGCTTGGCTGTTGTAAACGGTATTGCTTTCTTATTTTCCTTTTCTTGGTCTCCTTTGTTATTATAGAGGAATCTCACTGATTTTTGTATATTGGTCTTATATCCTTACACTACACTAAATTTGTCTACTAGATTTAAGAGTGTTTTTGTTGTTGTTGTTGAATCCTTGGGGTTTTCTGAGTACAATATTACACACTGTATGCATATAGCAACTGTTTTACCAACTCTTTGTCAATCTGGATGCCTCTTATTTTGTCATACTGCCTTGTCAGTATTTCCAATATAGTATTGAAGAGGAACAGTGAAACTGGGCATCCGTATATCCTTTTCACTATGTTGAGGAAATTTCCTTGTATTCCTATTTGCTGAGTGTTAATCAAGAAGAGTGTCACATTTTGTCAAAAGCCTTGCTGCAACGACAACAACAAAAATATGGAATGTTTCATTAACTTGCATTTCATCCTTGTGTAGGGGCCATGCTAATCTTCTCGGTATTGTTCTAATTGTAATATATGTGATGCCAAAAAGAGCGCAGAAAGAATTCTTTTGAAGTCTGCCAGCTGCTCCTCCGGGGAAGGATGAACAATATGCCCTTGTGACTAAAGCCTGTGAAAACCTACTGGATGGTCAGTTAAGGTCGCTTTGACTCGACAGTACACAGCAACAACCACAATTGCTCAGATGGGTTATTCAGAGAATATTTGCTTTATAGGTAGAAGACCTCAGTTTTTACAAAGCCTACATTTTTCTTGAATATTTATTCAAGGAAAAAAAGGTAACAATATACTTTGATGTGTCTTTCTCACAAAATGTATCTACAGATATACATACACACCCCCCACACCCCTTTGTGTGCTTACACCTTGGCATATACGGTACTTACATACTTTTGTACATGCATGCACCCTTGCATGCATTTGAGCCCTTTGATGCCCACACACCCTCACATTTATACACACCCTCGCTCACACTTATTATTCTTTTTTTTTTTTAAAGTACCCTGCACATTCTCTTTTATAAACTAACAGCATCAGGCAAAGATGCTTGCAATTTGGTGAGAGAATGTCACCTTTAAGGATCTTTTTAGCATCATACAGTTTACCTTTCAAAGAAAGATGAATGGTTGATAAATTTTCCAAGAGGTGAGGATTTGAAATAGAAAAGAAACCGAGTTTCAGTAATAAATCTCTAAAAGGTCAGTGTTAAATTAGTGTTTTCAAGAACTTATATTTCAAATTTATAATGATGTAACTCTTGTACAATATATTTCCTAGGTCAGGTTCAGTACTATCACTTTTTTTGGCTTTCTTCTCTGCTTTCATACTCTTTCTAGTTAACATAATATTACTTTGACCAAACTTGATTATAACTTCCAACACCTTTCTTGTGCTTCCACTGCATTTAGGATAAGGTCTAAATCCAGTAATTTGCCATTGTGGGCCTTCTGCTGTGACTAGATCCCAATCTGTCCTTCAGTTTTAAACTGTTTGACTCCATCATCTCTTTGTTTCCATCAAAAGGCAGTGTTTACTATTGTTTGAATTTTCTGTCCATTTTTTTTTTTTTTTTGTTTATTTTGTCAGGGGAGGAAAAGAGTTGTAAGAGTTGGTGTGTGGAGTATTGCTCTTCTAATGACCAAAAGAATACTGGGGAAAGAAAGCTGTACCTAGCCTGGGCCATTCTTTTTGTGAACTTTTTATAATTGAAGTTTTAGTAAATGTATACTGTTACTTGCTGAGAGAAGAGTTCTTGCCTGATCAGAATGTCCCAAGTTTAACATTTCTTCACAAAAAGCAAACCTATAATATGTGGATATATGAAGTATGTTTCTCTGAAAACTATCATAATAACAATTTAACTGTGTATATAAAATGGAATTATTTTGTCCCCAAAATGCTCATCAGTGGGTGTGGTTTCTACTTAGAAATTTGGGAATGTGTCTCAAGACTTCTTGCTTTTTTCTGTGCCTTGATTATTTGTACCTTTGAAATGAGTAGTAAATTTTAGTTATTGTTAGTAAAGATGGTGAGTCTAATTTGACATTCAGAGCCTGTATGCTAGTTCTTACTAATTCCCATTTGAGATCCTAACCATATTTCTAGGACTATTTGAGCAGTCTCCCCCAAAACTTGCAAAGCCACTGTAATCCAAAGAGATTTCTCATTTTTAAAAATTCATTCTAGATTTTATTGTCTATATAAGTTGCCTTTTGCTGCTTTAAAATTACTGACTTGCTTCATTAGTATTTAGCTTTCTGAAAGTTAACCTCTCCTTATATCTGCACCCACCATTAGTGCTTCACCTCTTTTATATTTCATAAGGATGGGGACCACGCTTATGGGAATAGATCCTTACACAGAAACGGCCCTCAGATAATAATTTTCTTTAGATTAGAAAGATGAAAGGAGCTCAGGTGCCATAGTGGATTAAATGTTGGGCTGCTTACCAATATTTCTACCAGTTGTCCCATAACAGACAAGATGAGGCAGTTTGTTTTTGTGAAGAGTTGTATCCTCAGAGACTAGGTGGGACAGTTTTCTGTGTCCTATAGGAACAGTGAGTTTTTGAGAGATGAAGAGTAAGAAGCATAGCTTTTGGAATAAAAAAATTTCAAGAACCCTTCTTTTATACAATTTCTATACCTGTATCATATTTACATCCAATTGCATTGGGAAAGTCTGCTGTCAGGGACCTCTTCAGAGTATTAAAGAGGAGTGATGTCAGTCTGGAGACTAAGGTATACCTGATCCATTCCATAGTCTTTGCAATTACTTGCTATGCATAATAAGAAGGCTGGATGTTGACTAGAAATGATAGGAGAATTGATGCCTTTCAGCTGTTTTGCTGGAGAAGAGTATTGAATATACCATGGACAGTAAGGAGAACAAACAGTTTCATCCTAGAGAGGGTGAGACCAGGCTGCTCCTTGGAGGCAAGGATTCTGAAGGTTCTTCTAACATACTTTGGGTATGTTGCAACAGGGACCAATCCTTGGAGAGGGACATCATGCTTGTGAGGATGGAGGAGCAGCACAAGAGAGGAAGACCTTTGATGAGATGGATTGATTCAATGACTAGGGTAGTGTGAGTAGATGTGTTAGAAACAGTAAGGTTGGCACAGGATAGCACAGGGTTCAGAGCTCTTGTACATAGGGGTCACTATGAGTTGCAAGTGACTTGATGACACATTACAGCAACAACAACATCATATTTACATATGAAGAAAAAAATGCTAAAAAATAATTTTTTTCATTAAAAGATGACATTTCAGAGTTATTTTAAATTTGTATCTGACATTAATTGATGTACTTTCAATATTATTAGAAATGTAATTTGCATCATAATAATTGATTTTTTTTTTTTTTTAATTTTCTAGAGGGGCAGTTAAGACACATAAAAACTGGGGAACCGTTTGTTTTTAACTATCGCGAAGATTTACACAGATGGAACCAGAAAAGATATGAGGCTTTGGGAGAGGTATGTTTATAATCTTCATATACTCCTGTTTGTTCCAGTTTAAGTACAGCTTGTCCCTCAGCTATGAATATCCAATTTATGGAAAACTCAACTTGTACCTCCCTTTATTTAGTATTATGTAAATTTGCCTTCTATTTGAAACAAACCAATCATGTCTTCATTACAATCACCTTCACTTGTTACATGTACAGCTTTTGAATCTTTGGAAAAAATCCCAGCTCCCAGCCTTTTCCAGCTGTAAGTAAGGCTAGCTAAGAACTGTAGACAGTTGTTCTGGTTTACCTACAAACTCCAACAACCTACAGAACTTAAAAGTACACTTAGGAACAAATCCAGATCTCTTATATTTGTAACCTGGGGACTGTCTGTCTGTACTCAGAATAAAATTCTGAAGCTGAAATAGTTCATGTACTCTATAAGAAGAGAATATAAAAAACCTAAACATTCTTTTCT
>NW_006399793.1:12642128-12643520 GCF_000299155.1 Elephantulus edwardii | reverse complement strand
CTAAAATAATTTAATCTTTCGTTGTATTTTTAGTAATGAGTATTGTTTTAAGTGTTTCTCCACATAAAAATTGGTAGTTGGGCTCATAAATTTGATCTAATATACTTAATTTTGATTTGATAAAAGATAAGACCGTATGAATGTTAGATACCTCATACAATCAATCCTTTTACACTTTTGAAAAAGTTATTTCTATGTAGGTGAGTATTTATCCAAACTAAATTTATTGTTCATTCTTTGTCATGTAACATCTTTCTTTTTAATAAAATACATAGGTCCCCAGTTGTGATAAGTAGAGATTCTACTTTCTCAAGGAAATGCTGAAATTTGTATATTCCTTTTTAACTCTTCAATAAAATTGACAAAATTGATTGCTGGGTTAAATAATAGTTTAAAGAATATATGAAGCCCAGTTTATGCTTGCTGGGAGAGTTGGGTCTTTCTGTGTCTGTATGAAAGCTTGCTGCTGTTATTCTAGACTCTTTCCTAGGGTATTTTTTTAGAAACCTCAGATTTGTTTGTCACCTAAGATGATAAATATTTCTCCTTCACTGTGGCAAAAAATGAACAAGAATGCTAGCTACTCCCTTCTGAAATTGTATTTCCTAAATTTGAATTTCCTTGACCATAAAATTTTTTGGAGGACATGCAATTAACGTGCTCCTTAGAGGCAGGGATGATAAAACTTTGTCTCATATAATTGGGTTATGTTGTCAGGAGCTGCTAGTCCTTGGAATATGACATTATGTATGGAAAAAATTGAGGTTCAGTGAAAGAGAGGTAGACCCTCAATGAGATGGATAACACAATGACCTCTGATGGACTTGAGTATGGCAGAAATTTTAAAGATGGCAAAGAATAGGCAAGGTTTCCATCTGTTATTCATACAGCAGTAACTGTGATACAACTTCATGGATAGTCAGCATCCATCTGGAATGTTCCACTCTGCCCCTTGGGGCTTCAGGAGCACAGGGAATGAATGAAAACTTGAAGCTAGTTTTGTTTCCAGTACTCTAAGCATTAAACAAAGACTTTGATCTAGAGTCTCTAGTTTTCTAGAAGTATAAACAAAACTATAGAAGCCTGCCTTGTTAGTTTACAAGGAAGAGAAAAATAACTTCAAACTATTAACAGTTTTTGACAGTGCTGTCCAATTTAAGTATGTTCAGTGCTTTGAATATTTTTGTTACACATTTTTTAAAAAATGGTTATCTATTTCCACTTGAATTATATTTTGCAAACTGGTAACATTTCAATTTGATCTATTTGTTTACTTAAATGGACCCTGTTTTTCACTCTTTTTCTGTAAACCATATACAGAAACTGACGTGGACAAGTTAACCTTCTTGCCCTTCTGGCATCTGAATAATTTTTATATTCAACCTGTATTCT
>NW_006399793.1:12636372-12641833 GCF_000299155.1 Elephantulus edwardii | reverse complement strand
TTGGCAGTCCATGGTACCTTCAATACTCTTCTTCAGCACCACAGCTCAAAGGCATCAATTCTCCTTCTATCCTCCTTGGTCATTGTCCAACTCTCTGACGCATAACAAGTGATTGTGAAGACCATGGCCTGTATACCAGATGCACCTTAATCTCCAGAGTGACACCATTTTCTTCAGTACCCTGGAGAGGTCCTAACAGCCGACTTTCCCATCGCAATACGTTTTTTGATATCCTAGCATTATAAAAATCCGAACAGTCTTTTTATTTTTTAAATCTGATTAGCTTTTAAACTTTTTATGATGATCTGTGAAAGTCTATAAATAGATTTTTCCAGTCAACATTTTCCACATATTTCAGTCTTCACTGCTATAGCAGTTTCCCCATTTCTTGTTTCACAATTTCCGTTTGGACCTCTATCATCTCTTCCTACCCTCACAGCTCTATTGTTAGGCACTGGCTGCCCTTTTGCTTTATAATGCTGTTGTTGTGTGCCATCAAGTTGGAACTGACTCATAGCTGACACTCCAGCAGGTTTTCAGAGGCAGTAAATCATATAAGAGCAGATTGCACATTCATCTCTTGTGGAGCTGCTGGTGGATTTGTGTCTTTGGAACTGCAGCATAGCTTCTTAGATCATGAATAAATGTCTGTAAAACAAATGAATGAGTGTGAGAATACGTATATAAATTGTTTACTATGAAAAAAAATTGTTTACTATGAATTCTTCATCTTTATGTTCTGGAGAGTTTCTCAATGTCAGTAATTTAAAGATGTATTTTCTTATGGGATGAAAGGAAAATATTAATGTTTTCTTCTTTCTAAAATTAAATCAATTGTTAATTTTATTTCAGTTCACACTTAGTGCTATAAGTTTCAGATTCTCGATGCTTTGGTGCTCAAAATTGCTGAGCAAAAAGAAATTATCATTATGATATATTCTATTTGAATTTAAAGAAACATAGTCAAATTCTGAACTTCGTCATATAATTCAGAAAGTGTTAAGTTCTTAGATATTTTTGTATAGTTGCTAGAAAGAAATACTCTCACATAAATCCTTGAGATAACTTAGTAATTGAGGTTAACAGTATAATCTTCAGTTTCATTAGGCGAGAAACTATGTAAAACATTTTTCCAGGTGTCAGATATACAAGCGCTAAAAAAGAAAATGTTGCTTTCCCCTCATTGGTAGTCATACAAAAGTGTTGTTATTAAGTACCATCAAATCATTTCCAATTGTTAATGAGTCAGTATGCAGCAAGATGGAACACTGACAGGTCCTGTGCTATTTTCACAGTCATTGCTGTGTTTGATCCATTCTTACAGCCACTATATTGATCCATTTTATTGTGAAAGTCTTCCCTTTTTTTGCTCTTCCTATATTTTTCAAGCATTATATACTAGTTCAGTGACTGCCACCTTTTGATAACATGTTTATAATACGTGAAACCAAGTATTGCCATCTCTACTACTAAGAAACATTTGGCTGTAATTCTTAAAAGAGAGATGTGTTAGTTTTTCTGGCAGTTCAAATTTTATTCAGTATTCTTCACCAAAATGACAGCTCAAGGGCATCGGTTCTTTTTTGATCTTTATTCATTGTCTCACATTTCATTGTCTAAGAGCTTATGAAGGCTGTTCAAAGTACTGTGGCTTAAGTCAGGTGAACCTGTGGGTTGTGTTTTTGTTTGTTTGTTTTTTAAATTAAAAAAACCCTCCACTTTAAAGAGAGATCTTGTAACAGGTTTGTTCAGTGCACTGTGCCATTTGATTTCTTGATTGCTGCTTCATGGGTGTTTATTGTGAATCCAAGTAGAATGAAATCCCTGACAATTTCAACTTTTTACCATTTTTCAAGGTGTTGCTTATTGGTCTAGTTGGGAAGGTTTTGTGTTTTTTTTTAAAGTCACAGTATAGTCCATTGTTGTTGTTGTTTTGTGCTGTTGAGTTGCCAGCGACTCATAGCGACCCTGTATACAACAGCCCGAAATCCTATTCTATCCTGTGCTACCTCCCCTCATTACCCCAGTCATTGAATTAATTAATTAATCCATCTTATCGAGGGTCTTGCTCTCTTGAGCTGTCCCTCCACTCTCCCAAGCATGACATCCTCCAAGAACTGGTGGTGCTACATTGCAACATGTCCAATGTGTGTCAGAGGAAGCCTCAGTATCCTTGCCTCCAAGGAGCAGCCTGGTTTCATGCTCTCTAGGACGAATCTGTTTGTTCTCCTAGCAGTCCATGGTGTATTCAGTACTCTTCTCCAAGACCACAGCTCAATGGGATCAGTTCTTCTGTCATCCCTTGTCATTGTTCAGCTTTCTGATGCATAGCAAGTAATTGCAAAGACTGTGGCATGGATCAGGTGCACCTTTGTCTCCAGACTGACACTGTTGCTTTTAAGTACTTGGGAGAGGTCTCTGACAGCAGACTTTCCTAATGCAATTCGTCTTCTACTTTCCTGGCTGCTGGTACCAAGAGTGCTGATTGGGGAGCTAAACCAAAGTTGTTAACAATCTCAATCTCTTCACCATCTATCATGATGCTGCCAATTGGCCCAGGGGTTAGAATCTTTGTTTTCTTCAATCCTTATTGAAGGCTTCAGTCCTTGACCTTCTGCAGCAAGCAGGTAAAATTTTCTTTACTTTTAGCATGCTAGATTATATTATCTATATATGGTAGGTTGTTAATGAGTCTCCTTCTAATCCTTTTGCCATGGCCTTCATGTGTTAGTTTATTTACTTAGCAAATAGATTGAATGAATATTCTGATTTTAAACCCATTGTTCTGTACTGCATTGTTCTATCCAGACAGCTGTCCTTTGTCTAAGTACAGGTTCTACAGGAGTGTAGTTAAATGTTCTGGAATTCCCATTCTTCACACTGTTTTAGGAGTCTCCACTTACTCGGATCACTGCTGTTCCTTTCCAGCAGGTTTTGGAGATGCTGTAGTTGCACAGGAGGAGATTGACCATCTTTCTCTAGTGGAGCCACTGGTGGATTGAAACTTCCAGAGAGGCGCCATGGTTGAGTTAACAGTGTACCTTCCTATGGGCTACACTGCCGGAGCTCTGTGCTATAGAAAAAGATTCAGAAACTAGTGCAAACTTGAGCTTACTGCCTGGGAGCCTGCCATAATGATTCCAGTTTAAAGGAAACAGATTTTTACTTCAGCTAGCGAAAACCTTTTCTATTTTTTCAGTGTTTTCCTACTGAATATCAAGTTTAGTCTTTAGCTTAGAGCTAGTATATATGTTTTACAACTGCCGTTTTAGTTTATGTTTATTTCTCTCTTAAGGAGATTATTATAGCAGTCATTCAGCAGAAATTGTTTTTAAGACTTGTTCCTGAAATGCTGTTATCATTTCTATGTAAATTAAACTTATTGTGTAAGTAAAATAAGCTGTGATGTCAGTTTGTTTTTAGAATGCAGTGTTATGTGTGCACAAAAGAATATTCTTTATGTTCGCATAGTTACATTTTTATAGTGAAACAAATGTTTATGCTAATATGTATGCATTTTTTAAAAAAAAATTATCAGCCTTACTAGTTAGATAGACGCTGATGATCCTTGTTGTTCTTGTTATGTGCCCTCGAGTTGTTTGGGATTCATAGCGATGCCATGTACATCTGCTCTATCTTAATCAACTTCATTGTCTCTGATATACCTACTCCCATTACCCCAGTCACTGAGTCAGTCCATCTTGTGCAGGAAATTCCTCTCTTGTGCTTTCTCTTCACCCTTCCAAGCGGGATTCCTTCTCCAAGGACTGATCCCTCCTTACAGCATACCCAAAATATGTCAGACAAAGATTCAAAATCCTTGCCTGTAAGGAGCCGTCTGAATTCACCATCTCTAGGACAAACCTTTTTGTTCTCCCAGTATATGTTATCCATGGTATATTCAATACTCTTCTCCAACACCTCAACTCAAAGGCATAAATTGATTGTTAGTCATTGTACAGCTCTCTGATGCATAGCAAGTAATCCTGAAGACCGTGGCCTGAATCAGGCACACCTTAGTGTTCAGACTAACATCATTGCTTTTCAGTACTCTGGAGAGGTCCTTGATAGCAGATTTTCCAAATACAGTTAAATTTTGATTTCTTGGCTATTAGTACCAACAGTGTTGATTGTGGAACCAAGCAAGCTGGAGCTTTTGACAATCTCAGTATCTTCTCCATCTATCATGATGCTGACAGTTGGCCCAGTGGTGAGAATCCTTGTTTCCTTGATGTTGGCATCAATCCATATTGAAGGCTACATTTCTTGTCCTTCTGCAGCACATGTCTCAGTTTTAGCAAGCAGGGTTGTGTCATCTACATAATGAAGATTGTTGATGAGTCTTCCTCTAATCCTGATGCCACATATGTCCTCGTAGAGCCCAGCCTCTTGGATGATCTGTTCTGCATGTAGATTGAAGAGATACGGAGATAGGATGCATCACTGATGTGTATATTTCCTGGTTTTGAACTATACAGTACTTCCTTGCTCTGTTCTGAGGACTGCTTCCTCATCCAAATACAGGTTTTGCAGAAGCACAATAAAGTGTTCTGGGAATCTCATTCTTCTCAAATTAGCAACAGTTTGCTGTGATCCATACGGTCAAATGCCTTTGCAATGAAATACACACATTCCTCTGGTACTCGGCTTTCAGCTAAAATCCATCTAACATTGGCTATGATAATTTTCTTTGTCTTCCTATGCTGGCTTTTGAAATCTTCTGTTCAACTTCTTAACATCTTGATTTCTTCCCTTTGCCTTTGGCTTCTCAGCTCTCTAGTGCAATAGTCAGAGTCTCTTCTACCTTCCATTTTGGCCTTTCCTACTTCCTTCATCTTTGTAATGACCTTTTGTATTCTTCATGGATGATACTCTTGATATCCTCCTACAGCACATCTAGTCTTCTCTCATTGATATTTAAGGCCTCAAACCTGTTCCTGAGATGATCTTTCAATTCAAGAAGGATAGATTCAAGGTCAGAGTCAAACTTTGCCTCCTGTGAGTTTCATTTTCTTTAGTTTTGGTTTGAACTTGCATACAAGTAGTGGATGATCTCATCCACAGTCAGCACCTGGCCTAGTTTTCACCTGATACTGAGCTTCTCCAGCAATTTTGCCCACAGATGTACTCAGTGTGATCCATGTGTATAATCCCTGTTTGTGTTTCTTATAAAAGGTATTTGCAGTGATGATCCTTAGTCACCCACAAAGGCTGGAACACAAATCATCCTAGTGAGTCAGCTTCTAGCCAAATCATAGACAGACTCTAAAATGATTAATAACCTCGGGAAGGAATACTCCCTTTAGAGTAATCAGCAATATAAAATCAAAAGAGCAATATTTACCAAGAGAGAAAGCTCAAAAGACAGGAATAGGCATTGAAATCTATGGGGGAGAGGATAGTCTAAAAGTATTATATTTTAGGGCATTATATTTATCGTAGGAGTATGCAATGAGGGTTG
>NW_006399793.1:12620415-12636207 GCF_000299155.1 Elephantulus edwardii | reverse complement strand
GAATCCCAAAATCTCTGTAGATGTTCATTGAAATGAAAAATAAACAACCTAAATTAAAACAAAACAAAACAAAACAAAAACAAAAACAAACCAAAAAAAAGATAGGAATAATAGAAAAGAAGGGATTGGAAATGGGAAGTGCAAGTGACGCCAAGAAGACTGTTCTTACAATATGGAAATGTTAATCAATGTCTTAAATCAGATATATGAATTGTTAATGGAAAATAAATTTGCTATATAAACTTTGACTCTACACACAATAAAAAACTAAAAAAAAACCCCAAGAAATATGAATTATATACTATGTACATATACCTTGAAATACATTTATTTCTTAATAAATTTGAACGTTGTGTGTTGCCACTTGGAACTGACCCATAGCTGACCTTCCAGCGTGTTTTCAGAGGCAATGAATTGCATAGAAGGAGATTGCCCATCTTGCGCTCATTGAGCAGCTGGTGGATTCACACCGGTGCCTTTGGAATTGCAGTGCAGCTTCTCACTACTAGGCCACCAGAGCTCCCTACAGCTGCTTAGAATTTATAACGAACAATTGTTAAAGATGTCTGACAGTGATGTTACAGGGTAACTCTTTACACATACACACATCTTTATATACATACATATATTATATGTATATAATGTTCCTGGTATACAGAGAATATTCCTAATTTTGATTCTGTTAATAAAAAAGACTAGAAAGGCCATCAAATTAAGTAGTAAATAGCTTAGTAGGTAGTACTATTGAGTAAATTCTGACTCATGGTGACCTGTGTGCAATAGAATGAAACATTGACTAATCCTAGGTCATCCTCCTGATTTTTGGCATGTCCAGATTCATGGTGAAGATATTGTTCCTGCCCAGTTCACTAAGAGTCTCCCTTGCCATCGTTCTGTCACTCTAAATTTCTCTTTACGCCTGCTTCAGTATTGACATGAAAGAGATAGTTCAGAAAAATTCCTAAGTCAAATGCTAAATTCCTACCATTCTATTTACTATCTCCACCATTAATTGTTTAGTTCAACATACTGTGGTGGCTTTCTTTTACCTTTAATACTGAAAGTTATTCCACCGTGCTCTATTTGAAATATTAATGGAACATCTTTCAACATTACATCAACAGGCAAAGCTCTACAGTGTTGATAAGTGTCATCAAGTTTACTCTAACTTACAGTGATCCTATGAAAAACAGGTCTGAGCTTTGCCCTATCCTTTGTTATCCTAATGATTTCTATCATGCTCAAGCCTGCTATGAAAGCCACTGTTTCCATCCATCTCATTGTCTTCCTCTCTTTTCCTGACCCCTCTGCCTTTCCCAGCATGATGTCTCTCTCCAAGTATAATTGGCATTTACTCATCTTCTACTGTCACAGAAACCGAGTCCTAGTCCTTCACTTCTGACCCCATTTATGAAGTTCTGCTGTAAAATGGGTATTCAATTCTCTGCACTTTTCTGAGAAATATGTAAGCCAGATATGAGATCTTATCAGTGTTTCATATAAATGTTAGGGTAATGGGATGGAAATTAGAACTGAACTATTTAAAATTTCTACTTTACATTTCACTATTGATTTTGTTGTTGTTATTATGTGCCATTGAGTCACCTGCGAGTTATAACGACCCTATATACTACAGCTCTGATGCCTGCCCTGTCCTGAGCCAGTCTCACTGACTCTGACATACCTACCTCTGTTACCCCATTTACTATATCAATCCATTTCATACAGAGAATGTTTAATTTCTTGTGGTTTTAAAATCCCTTTTATTGAGTTGTTTATTTACATATGATAAATGCTAACTTGTCTTTATACATAATAAGAAAGAAGTGACCACTGTGCTACAGTTACCATTGTCCTTTGACCTCCATCTTTCTCTAGTAGAGTACTACATCTAAATTGATACTAATAATTATCCATCTAAAAATAGAAAAAATAAACAACCCAAATCATTGAAATACTCTTTTGTTTTATTGGCTTATGAAGGAAAACTCATTCAGAAAGAAAGACTGAGTTTCTTAAGATCTGTTCTATCTTAAATTTCTTAAGATAAGCCATTGGCATAGGAACATTCACATAAATCAGCTGAACAGAATACAAAGTTGTTTCATCCAGGAGTAATGGTAATGACTATATAAATTATTGGAACTGTTTATTTATTTTCATAAACCTTATATGATTCTTAAGATATTGTTTTGCTACCTTTAAATAATTTCTGTAAAGTACACAGATAGTCATTGATTTTAAGATATTATGACACATATTGGTGATTCTGTGGGTACTAACAAAAATGATTTTTCTAACTTTTATTTTCTCTTTTATTCTAGTGAACATGTACAGTAAGACTGTGTAACCCATGTTTTGTCAATAGTCTGCTCTCTTTATTATTTCATCTTTTCTACTGGCTTTTTCTATCAGCATTTAAATGTATGTAAGTTGTATGTCTTTTAATATTTTTTGGTGCTTATTGCTAACTTACCAGTATTTGATACTGCAGCTTCTTTATTTTTGAAATATTTTCTTCACTTTGCTTTCATGCTAGCATAGTCTCCAGATTGTCTTCTAATCTTTATGGCTACCCCTTATCCATCATCTTTAGTTAAAATCCTTGAGTCAGAACCCACTCTTAACTGATCCCCTTGTGGGTTTTCAGAAGCAGTAAATTACATAGGAGGAGATTGCTCATCTTTCTCCCATGGTGCAGCTAGTGGATTTGAACTGTGTTCCTTTGGTTTGGCAGTCCAGCTCCTTACCACTAAGCCACCAGAGCTCCCTCTTTTCCTTTTATTCATCTTTTAATAGTAAGTTTGCCATGACTTATTTCTGAGTCTTCTGTTATTCTCATTCTGTATAGTTTCTGTGAGTGAATTAATCTACTCCCACATCTTCTAATACCATCTTTATGCTATATAACTACCAAATATATGTTTACAAACCCATGTCTCGCAGCTTTGGACTGGACCTATTCAATAGGTCACTCATACTCTCCATGTATCAAAAACAGAATTGGTAATCTTTCCACTCTTTAGTAAAAATGTTGCTATACATAACAAATCTGTCTTCTCACCCAGGCCAGATATCTAAAAGATAAACTTCAGTTCTTCCCCCACGCTTCAATCCAAAGAGATCACTGATATTCCTAATAATTCCTTTTATCCTTTGTGTAGGTCACCAATTTATCTGATTCCTTTCACCCATTCATTTTCCACCCATTAATTCAGCTATTAACTTATGGAATGCCTGCTCTGTGCCAGGCAGTGTTCTAGGTCCTATGGAGATCATACAATTGATAACAACACCACCAACTGTCTTTGCCCTGTTGGAGACCATGCTCTAGCACAAGATAAAGAGTAAACTAAGTAAATTATGTAGCATTTAGATTGTATTGAGTCCTTCGGAAAAAAATTAAAGTCATAAAATAGATTAAACTGAAGTAATAGAATTTATGTACATTTCAAGCACTAAATACAAGAGAGCTTTAGCATTAAAAGCAAACTGGAAGAATATAATGTCCTTGAAGCTATATGAAACACATATACCCAGAAGGAAGAATGAACTGACCACTAAATTCAGTTTCATGGAAATTAGTGAAGATGTTCTTATTGGCATTCTCCTGTCTCATCTCTCACAAATGACTGCAAAAGTACTGTGAGTGTTGATTTTGGAGTTACAAATGCCTTTTAATGAGTAGTTGAATTCACAGATATGGAATCTGTAAATAATGAGGACTGTCTATACTTTTCCCCCCTAGCATTAACAGGACTATGCTAAGAGGTTCTTTTAATGAATTACTTGGTCCCTCTTTCATTTGCCTAACTGCTACTCATCCTTCAGGTATTTAAATAGTGTTTCCTTAGTGAAACTGTCACTGATCCCTGTATTATGCTGCATTCTCTGAGATTCCGGTATATACTCTCATAGGTCGTATCACGCTTGGAGTTCCCCTCCCTCACATTGTAAGGTGTATTTCTCTTAGACACTTTTTTCTTTTATACTGCTACCTTAAAAAAGTTAGAGGCTATGTGTATTTAGTTTAAAACTAATTTCCTGAAACTTGGCACAAAGTTAGCTCAAAATAATGTTGTTGTTAGGTGCCTTCAAATTGATCATAACTCAGAGATCTTATGAACAATGGATCTGAAGCTTGCTCTCTTTTGTACCATCCTTATCATTTCCAATATGCTTGAGCTCATTGTTACAATATCATTCATCCTATAGAGGGTCTTCCTCTCTTTTACTGACCCTCTTCTTTTCTAAGCAAGGTGCGTCTGATCCATGCCATAGTCTTCACAGTTGCATGCTATATGTCAGAGATATGGACAATGACTAGGGATGATAGAAGGGAATTGATGCCTTTGAGCTGTGGTGCTGGAGAAGAGTGTTAATACACTATGGACTGCTAGAACAAACAGGTTCGTTCTGGAGAGGGTGAAGCTGGGCTGCTCCTTGGAGACAAGGATTACGAAGCTTCCTGTGATATACTTTGGGCATATTACAAGGAGACATCAGTCCTTAGAGAGGGACATCATGCTTGGGGGGGGTGAAGGGACAGTGCAAAAGAGGAAGACCCTCAATGAGATGAATCGATTCAATGATTGGGGTAATGAGAGTATGTGTGTCAGAGACAATAAGATTGGCATAGGATAGCGCAGGGTTTAGAGCTCTTGTGTCTTTTAATATTTTTTGGTATGGTTGCTGTGAGTCACAAGCAATTTGGTGGCACATAACAACAACAACAGTACAGACCTGTTTGTTCTCCTAGTGGTCTATGGTATATGCAGTTCTCTCCTCCAGCACCACAAGTCAAGGCATCAATTCTTTTTGTGTCATCTTTTGTCCTTGTCCAGCTTTCTGATGTGTATCTTGTAATTGCAAAGACCATGGCCTGGATCATTTGCACCTTAATCCTCAGACTGACATTATTACTCTTTAGAACTTTGGAAAGGTTTCTGACAGTAGATTTCCCCCTGTGCAATCTGTGTTTTGATTTCCTGACTGCTGGTGCCAAGAGTATTGATTTAAATCAATGATATTGATTCTGTTATTGGGGTGGTGGGAGTGTGTCGGAGATGGCGAGGTTGGCACGGGATGGAGCAGCGTTTAGGGCTCTCGTACATAGGGTTGCTATAGGTCTCAAGTGACTCTATGGCACATAACAACAACATACAGTCAGTGTATAACATGGTATATAACAACAACAATTCTTAGGGGAGCACACTGCTTCATCTTTCTCTCAAGGAGTGGCTTTTGGGTTCAGATGACTGACATTTTCATTGTAAAGTAAAATCATGCTCTAATCTCTGGACTAATCCTTTATAAGAAGAAAATAGTTTTGATTAATAATATTGGAGGAAAAGTGAAATGATCAAAAGTATTCAGGAACAACTTTTGATGATTTCCTTTCATCAGACTGAAAAAGAGGAATAAAGGAACCAGGAACAGATGGGAAAAATAGTGTCTGCATGTTGGCAGATTGTTCCCCTCAATTCTTAGCAGCCCTAATCCTGCTAGAATAGAGGAGCTCACCCTGTGCAATCAGTCATTGCAAGAATTCATGCAGTATCATCAACTATATTCAGACTCTCTTCATGCAACCCTTGCACAGAGGAAGTACAACTTCTCTTTGTGAGCTTACAAAACTACTACAGCATCTCTCTTTGTAGCCTGACAAACCTCAGTCTCTGACTTAGAATTATGCACCTGTGTTATAGCTGTTTGATTTGGATCTAAAAGCTTCTAGTTGGAACTCTGGATCCAAAAAAGGATGCACTTTGCTCCAGGCTCTTGATAATCATTAGATACCCAAGAACCTTTGTGAGATTGATCCCTAATATAAGAAAAATTCTGTCATTTAAGGTGTGGCCCTCCAAAGAACACTGCAAACTAACTGTCTAGAGAGCAGAAAATATGATGTGTCAGCACAGAGCCATGGACATCTCTCTGAAGAGACCAGAGGGAATGAGAATTGCATAGCCCCTTATGGCCTCAGAGGAGAAAGCAGATAAAGAACCTGTAGCCCAGTCCCATGGTGCCTCTCTAATCACACCAGCAGCAGGAGGTTCATTTATTTGTTGTTGTTTCACAAACTTTACTCACAGTTGTGATACCAAGAGTGGGGGAAATATATTGGAGAGTGAGAGAGGCAGAGAATATCTCACAATGTAAGTCCAAGTTTAATTCAACCATCAGAAGCCAGATTATCAGCAAAACACAGTTCCTTAATTAGTAAAATTCCTGGTCTCCATTCAGCAACACAAATTCAAGAAGCCTCTGATTTACTCCATTATCCAGCAAGGTTTACCTCAGAGCAGTAATAAGTCAGCTTCTCCGTCAAGCATCCAGCAAGCATAGCAAAACCTTTAACTGTGGCCTTTATCTCAGGGCTCCCCTGGTTACACTTTGCCACAGTTTCTTCATAGCAATGCTACATTCTCTGCACCACCATCACCAGGGTCTCACTCTGGTCTTGCTCTCATCAGGGTTTTGCTTCAGTCACCTTCAAACTTGCTGCTTTGTGTGGGAAACACACTCTTCTCTCTTATGCTAGTCCCACAGCTGTTGGTTATTTTCAAGACTGTGAGTTTGTGGTTAACTAGAGACCAAAGGTGGTGAAGGTAATGGTTAGAAAAAACTGTCTTTAAGCTAACACCATAATACCCAATCTTATCTGTACCACAAGCTGCTCAGTTTTGTTGGATGATTTACAAGTCTTTTAGGCATCTAGTAAACCAACCGATTTCTGCAAGTTGTTTATGTGAGAAGTAGACTAGTTATAAGATTGTAGCTTTGACTGAACATTTTTGGAGAATTACAAACCCAAGACTAGAGATCATATGATGATTCTCCAAACTTGGCCATGATTCCCTGGTTTGGCATTCATGTAATGGTGTGATTTGGCAACTATGTAATGATTCAGTTTTCACTTGTGATTTGGTCTAATATGATCAGTCTTAGTGTAATATAGTACAGTCCATGTTCCAACTGTTAAGGGTTGTTTGAAGGTGTTTCCTCATTTTTCCCTCCTTCCAGTCTAGGTTCTACTAATACTACATGTGTTTTTCTTGTGCATAGGACTTTCAGAGGTCTGCTATTAAGAAGTGGATGGCCAATCCTACTTTTTAATCTGTCTTAATTTTGGGGCTGCTAAAATCTGTTCTACATGGCTGACCCTTTTGGCAAAGAAAGATGACTATTGGCATAGCTTTCAGCTTCACAGCAACCTACATGTTACCTCAGTACATCAAACTCACAGATAATTGCAGTACTAATAAGAACAGTAATAGACAAGAAAGAATATAGATACCTAATCTAGAAGATAAGGGGAGCTCTGGTGGCCTAGTGGCAAGAAACTGCACTGCAATCCCAGAGGTGCATGGTTCAAATCCACCAGATGCTCTGCCGAGGAAGGAGGGACAATCTCCTCCTGTACCAGTCAGATCTGATTTGATGGTACACGCAAAATAAATAATAATAAAAAAAAGAAGATAATAGTTGTTGTTTATCATTGAGTTGGAACTGACCCATAATTGACCTTCCAGCAGATTTTCAGAAGCAGTTAATCAAACAGGAGGAGATTGTCCATATTTCTCCTGTGGAACAGCTGGTGGATTTGAAGTACATGCCTTAGGGATCTTCTTACCACTAGGCAACTAGAGCTCCAGCTGTATACAAATTGTTTCTTCAATAGAACACATTGACAGACATACAAATATGTTGCCAGATTGAGTTGAAGCCAATGGTAGTATGGCAGGATGTGGATGTCGAAGGTCTTCAGTGAAGACCCACGACTGGAATACTAGAGTAACATCCCAGATTTGGATATTAAGGTTGCAGCAATGTGTCTGCTGAATCTCCAATACCAGTGTTTCATACAAGGCCTTTTCACTTGACATAATGTAATAGGAAACTCTATGAACTTTGACAAATGTTGATAACTGTAGGGGCCTTCAGGCCTTTTGTTCATAGGGTGACTAATGAATCGTGCTTGACTCAAAGACAACCACCACTACCACCAATCACCACCACCCACAACTATGATCTATTGTGGGAATGTCCCCTAATGGATATCACTTTCATGGAATAAAAAAATAACTAAATGCACACACACACACACACACACACACACACCCACAACCACACACACTCTGCTCTTTCTCTTTTCCCCCACCCTCTTTCTCTACTTTTGGAAAAATTGTCAATCCTTTGCTCTGTCTGGATCCTACTACTAGCTCATAATCACTGGTTCTCTGGCACAGAGGCAGAAGTCTGCCATATTGGCTGCTTGTTTCTGATTTTTGAGCCTCCATAGCCAGCACCAGGCCTTCTCACCTGCTGATTACTGCAGCTACATAAATCATAAATCATAAATCATAAGTCATAAATCAAGGGAAGCCTCTATCCTTATATCTGACTGATTTTCTATCTATGCTTTTAGATCAGTCTATCCATTTATTATCTGTCTATCGAAATATATATATGTGTGTATATATATCTATGTCTCTATGCAAATGATTCAAGAAGCTGGACTGTGTGAAGATGAATGTGGCTCAGAATTGGAGGAAGACTCATGAATAATCTGCATAAAGCAACTTATTGGTACAGAAAAATCAAAGGCTTCCATATGGATTACATCTCAACATCTTGAAAACACAAATTCTCATCACTGGACCAATAAGCAAAATATGATTGATGGAGAAAAGGTTGAGGATGTCATCTTACTTGGATCTACAATAAACACCCATGGTAACAGCAGTCAGAAAACTAAAAGATGTGTTGCACTAGGGAAATCTGCTATCAAGGACCTCTCCAAAGTTAGGAAGAGTAAGAATACCAGTTCAAAGACTAAGGTCTTCCAAGTCATGGAACTTTTGATCATTGAATCTTGAATAACTATATTAATATCTGAAAAACTTATTTCAGAGCTAGAAGGATTTATAAGGATTGTTTTATCGTAATGGATAGATCAATTAATCAATCAAGAAGATAAAATAATCCTAAAAATTTGTATGGCTTATAACAGACCTTCAAATAGGGCCAAAGGAGAAGCAGAGGAATCCATTATTATAGTTAGAGATTTCAGACTTTTTTCCCCCCTCTCCTAATCCAGAGCAATGACATCAGGCTGGAGACTAAGGTGTGCTTGATCCAGGCTACCGTCTTCGCAGTTACATGCTATGCATCGGAGAGTTGGACAGTGAATAGGGATGTTAGGAAGAGAATTGATGCCTTTGAGCTGTGGTGCTAGAGAAGAGGTTGAATATACCATGGATTGCTAGGAGAACAAACAGGTTTGTCCTGGAGAGGGTGAAGCCAGAATGCTCTTTGGAGTCAAGGATTCTGAAGCTTTGTCTGACATACTTTGTGCCTGTTGCAAGGAGGGACTGGTCCTTGGAGAGGGACATCATGTTTGGGGGAGTGGGGAGGTACGTTGCAGGAGAGGAAGACCCTCGATGAGATGGATCGATTCTGTGAGTGGAGTGGTGGGAGTAAGTGTGTTTGAGACAGTGAGGTTGGCACAGGATAGAGCAGCATTTAGAGCTCTTGTACATAGGGTCGCTATGAGTCAAAAGCGACTTGATGGCACATAACAACAACAGCAACAACAAATCCACAGAAAAAATATACAAAAAAGTCTGTAAGGATATAGAAGACTCAGAAAACAGTATCATCAGCATATGCTAATTGATAGTTATAGAACATTCTGGTGACTGATAACAAAATATACTTTCTTATCATGTAAACTCAAATACTTTACCAAAATAGATGGTATTCTAGACTGTAATATTCATCTTAGTAACTTAAAAACAGGGTTCCAGTAATACAAAATGTGTTCTCCAACTGTTACACTGTTTTCTCTGATAGAAAATTATCTAGAAAATTCTTAATTTCATTGCTTTAAATAATATCTTCTGAATGACTCTAAAGGCAAAAAATAACACAAAATAGGAGATTTTCCCCCCTGTTTATTGTAAATGACTATATAACATATCAAAAGTTGTGAAATGAACTAAAGTTGTGGTCAAAAAAAATGTTTTATTAAAGTAGGAAGGTTGAAGGTTGGTGACCCTAGCTTCTACCCTGGGAAACATAGAAAATGAAAAATAAGAGTCAAAGTAAATTAATTAAGAAAATAATAAAATCTAAATCATTTCTAGAACAGAGAGGCAACAGATAAAACGGTACAATCAAAGTTGCTGGGTATGTGTGGATTTTTTATTTCTTTTTTTTAGAATACCTGTAAAACTGGTAACTCTCTAGCCAGAACAAAAAGAGAATATTTAAATGAACTTTTTTTTTTAAATAACTAAAGGGACATCACTACATATTTACGGAGATTAGAGGAGAGTAAGTGAGTTGTAACATGCAGCTGACTTATATAACCTTATAATCAAGGGAGGGAGGAATAAGAATAGTAAAGACATATTATTAATGTTGTTGTTGGTAGGTGCCATCGAGTTGTAGACACCTATAGTGACTCTATGAATGAAAGACCTGAACACTTGTATAACTTTCATAGTTTCTCCATGTTCATAGAGTTTCCGGAGGCAAGCAGTTTCAGAAGTAGATGCCGTTCTGGCTTCTAAATATTATTAATAACTATTCCAATAAACTCAGCTGGTTAGATGGCAATTTGATGAAATTGACGGTCTTTGAAAAAAATATTCCAAAAATCCATTTGAGGGTAAAAAAAAATTGATAATCTGAATAGCTATTTATATCAAAGAAATAGTTAAATATTCTTTCTAAAAAAAAAAAGTCACACTTCAGTGATGAATCTTTCCCAACAATTGTGAAGGTCACAGGAGAAATTTACTTTTTACTTTCATGTTATATAAACATTTTAAATAATGAAAACATCATAAAACCTCAAGTTCATTGCCAAGGAGTAGAAACCGACTCATAGGTTTTTAGAAGATTGTAAATTACAAGGCAAAAGATGGCTAATCTGTCTCCCAAGCAGCTACTGTTTGTTGTCAGGCTACCACTGAGTCACAGCCTTTTGGTTACCAGTACAACACACTCGAGACTAAGTTTTTTAAGATTAAAATTTATACTGTAACTATAATTTCTCCAGATTAGTTCTTTTTTTCTTTTCTTTTTTTGAGACATAGAGGACCAGGGTAAGGGTAAAATATTTTTATTAGGTTAAGTTCTAAAGATTACTTCTTGGATCTTAGTGATAAGGAATTGGGCTGCCAATCCTAAGGTATGCAGTACGAATCCACCAGCGGCTCTACAGGAGAAGATGGATAGTGTCCTCACGTGCAAATTACCGTTATGTTGAATAATTTTTGAATAGCTAAATTCACAGAAAGAACTTAGGATAATGAGGAATACTTGCTATGTTGACCCATTTGTCTTCATTCTGGAAAAAGCAGATAGAAGCTGTTCTTTTTAAAATGAAAAAATGTTTACATTTAACTGTAAATATTACTTGATTTTGAATATAACTGTATGATTCTGAATAGCATCTTTTATTATTTAAATAATTAGGAAATATACTTAAACTTTTGAAAGTATATACGTTTGTCATTATTCTCTGAAAGAGTCATATTTCTTGGGAGAAAGCATTGACAAAAACAAACCTAATTTTGAAAGGCATAATACTTAATACATGATCCTGACATTTCTTTCCAGAAATCAAATTAGTTTATTCTTAAAATGCAAGTTTTCACAACCTTGTTAAAATAAGTTTATTCTATGAACTTGTACAGAAACCTACATATTGCTGAAATGTTATCAAAAGACCTTTTAAAAAGTGCCAAGAAATGAATTATATATTTAGGTTTATTCTTATTACTAGCAGCAGGAAGAGCACATTGTGAGCTAAATTGGTTAATTGAAGTTGGAACCAATACTACCTTTATACATAGATCATATACCAGAAGATAATTAAGAACTACATTAAGATAATCTTGGGGACCAATATGCTCCAAATATTTTGCATGGAAAAAACACACATGTTTTACATGAAACATATAATTAAATAAAGTTATAAATTGAAGGTAAATTTTTAAATCATAAGGAACTCTAGTAGTGGCTGGGTGGTTAAAGGTTGTGCTGCCAAGCCAAAGTCATCTGGTTCGAATCCACCAACCACTCCAGTGGAGAAAGATGGGCATTCACCTCTCATACAATCTGTGAAAAGCCTGTGAAAGCCTGCTGGACTTGACAGTACACAACAGTAATGCAAGATGGCTTAAGATAGGGTAGGGTTAGGACAGGGTAAGGCCTAGACCCTTGGTCATAGGGTTGCTATGCGTTGTAATTGTCTCAATGACATTTAACAGCAACATAGTTTTTCTTCCTAGGTTTGTTGTACAATTGAAAAAAATTATCTCTTGAACAAGTTTAGAGTGTTTAATGCACTACAGTTTACCTGTGAAATTCTTTGACACTCAGTGAACATCTTCTAAACCCTTGCTACACAAAGTGTGTCTATTCATAGCATTATGGGCATATTAAAAATGCCCTTTTATCAAATTCTGTGTCAGAGCTACTGGATCAGAGTCTCTAATCACATATGATTTTCATTTGATTAATACATACACCAAAGTCTCAGAAGTACTAAATGAAATCTTTCATTAACTAGTGAAATTGTGTAAGGCTATGCTGTCTGATCTACTTTCTCTTAATATTCTTCTTCATTCCCAACTGTGGAGTTTGTCATTCAATAGGACTTTTCTAGTGTGGGTAACTCACTATATGGAGCAAGGACTGTGCAAGTGACATGTGTTGGTCTGTCGACATAGTGATTGACTATCTACCATCCCACAAGTGGATTGGCCAGTCTCAACAATCTACAAGAGGCCTGGCTAGTCTTGCTAAAAAATTGAACAGCTCTAGCTGCAGAGATAGGAATTTTTCCTCCACTAGAAGGAATTACTCTGCCAACCAGAAGAGATTCTTGGCCTAGCCAGAGAAAGAGCCGTCCCTAAACTCATTCGGGGTGACAGCAGCAGCAGTGATGGCTGAACTGGAGAATTGAATGTAACATGGAACTTTGGGATGAAGAAAGCAACATTGGCAAGATTGAGAACTTAGTTGTGTAATTATCGGGGAAGCCATTATTGGCTTGGGAACACATGGCGAACACAGTGCTGCCTGGTTCTTTGCCATCCTAGCAATCAGTAATGACTGTTTTTGATCCCACTGTTGCAGGCTCTGGGTCTGCTTTTATTTACTTTTTTCCCCTCAAGATCTTCCTTTAATTATTATTATTATTTTTAAATTTTCTGACTGCCTTTTGCCAAGCCTTATGTCTTTTTCCAGGGCCTGGTCTCTCCTGGAAGTATGTGTAAAGTATGTGAGATGAAGTCTTGTCATCATTTCTTCTAAAAAGAATTATGACAATACTTCTTCCAGGATAGATTTGTTTATTCTTCAGGCAGTCCATGGTAATTTTAATACTCTTTCAACATCCATAACGTTAGCATGTATCCCATCCTCCTTTTTGATTTTTGTTTTTCTAAACTTAGCTCATTGCCATATTGTTTGATAATGGGAAATGCATTATATCTTGCTTGAAATAGTATATGATTCTTACAGATATATTGCAGATAAAGACTTTGGCACCAACTAAAAATCTATTATTTTTACTTTTGGTTTGGTTGTTTTCTTTTATTTGATTTGTTTAGAAAATTTAGAATTTAATTTCTGATATATACATTTAGTAAATGATTTGTTAGGGAGATAATAAGTGACTCGAAGGCACCTAACAACAACAACAACTCTTTATGTAACTTAACTTTTGTTAGATCTATTTGAAATAATATTTATTCCTATTCCCAAGGAAGATGATCTAATAAAATGTGAAAATCACCAAACAATATCACTAACATCATGTACAAGCAAAATACTGCTGAGGATCATTCGAAAACAACTAGAACAGTGCATAAACAGAGAATTGCCAGACATTCGAGCTAGATTTAGGAGAGGCTGTCATCAGATGTCAGATGGATCTTGGCTGAAAGCAAAGAAGACCAGAAGAATGTCTGTTGACTATGCAAAGACATTTCATGGATTATAATAAATTGTGACTAACATTGAGTAAATAGGAATTCCAGAACTGTTGATTATGCTTGTGCACAATCTATACCTCAACTAAGAGGCTACTGTGTGAACAAAGCAAGGGAATAAATACTTCATGTTGTAAAATCAGAAGGATGTGGTCAGGGTTGTATCTTTTCTCCATACCTGTTTAATATGTATGCTGATCAAATTATTTGAGAAGCTGGACTCTATGAAGAGGAATGTAGCATCAGGATTGGGGAAAGACTCTATGCAGATGACATTGTTGCTTGCTGAAATTGAGGAGACTTGAAGCATTTGCTGCAGCCTTCAATATAGGTTACATCCCAACATCAAGAAAACAAAATCCTCACCTCTGGACTGATCGACAACACTTTAATGGATGGAGAAAGGATTAATATTGTCAACAACATTATCTTACTTGGATCCACAATCAGTACAGTTGGTATCAGCAGTCAGGAGATCAGGAAATGAATTGTACTAGGAGAGTGTGCAGTCAGGCATCTCTCCAAATTATTGAGGAATAATGATGTCTGTTTGAGGACAAAGATGTGCTTATATCAGAACATGATCTTTTTAGTCACTTGTAGTGCATCTGAGAGCTAGACAATAACTAAGAATGTCAGAAGAAGAATTGATGCCCTTGAATGGTGGTGGTGTAGAAGAGTGCTGAAGATTCCATTGGACTGTCAAAAGAACAGACATAAAAATCTTGGAGATGATACAACCAGAGTGCTCTTGGGAGGCAAAGATGATGAAGCTTTCTTTCCCTTAGTTTGGGCATGTAGCTAGGAGAGGTAATTCTTGGAAAGGTGGAAGGGGAGCAAAGTAGGGGAACAGGGTAGGGCAGTGTGCAGATCAGGTGTTCTTAGGGTCACTATGAATCATGCTCAACTCAGTGGCACCTAACAGCAACAGTGGAAATAAACTTTGAGTCAGAATCAACTCATGGGTAACCCTCCAGCCAGTTTTCAAGTTTGTTAATCACATGGGAAGAGGTTGCTCATCTTTTTTCTGTGGCACCCCTGGTGGATTCTAATCACCAGAGAGGCATGACCTTGGGTTACCAGTGCCACTTCCTATCAAAGATGCCATCAGAGATAACTCCAGTATAACTAATTTCATTTTTTAAAGTAAAATGCTAATTATATTTAAAACAAAAGAATATTTGACCTTGGATTAAAAATTATTGTTTTTGTTCAGTGCTGTCATGTCAGCTACAATTCACAGGGACCATAGGAACAGCAGATTTGAAGCTTACCCTCTCCAGTACCAGCCTCATGATCTCCGTCATGCTCACGTCCATTGTGACAGTCACTGTGTCATTCTGTCTTGTAAAGGATCTTTTTCTCTTGTTCTCTCCACCTTTCCCAGTAAAACATCTCTCCCAGAACTTGTTTCTTCAGAGAGTAAGCCTCAAATTAAGAGACAAAGCTTCACTGTCCTTAACTCAAAGGAGCAATCAGATTGCACTGGGTTCAAGGTAGATTTGTGTGGGTTTTGGCAGTCTGTGATATTTTCAGTACTTCAACAAAATTCAAAGGCATCAATTATTCTTTGGTCTTCCTTATTAATATTCTAATTTCAGGTGTGTAGAAAGCAATTGAAAATACCATCGCTTGCATCACGTGCACCTTTGAGTTTAAAGTGGCATTTTTTTCAGAACTTTAGAGAGGTCCTTGACAGCAAATTTTCCCCAATGCAAAAAAATTTTTTAAAATAAATCTTTATTGTTGCACTTTTTCTCCCCTCCGTCCCTCCCTC
>NW_006399793.1:12607592-12620315 GCF_000299155.1 Elephantulus edwardii | reverse complement strand
AAACACTATATACATATATATATACATATATATATAATGCATAAGCATGTATTCTTTTCAAACAGTTCTTCTCTCATCTATTCTAATGGCAGTGTTTATTATTTCTCCACACTTTCCCCAATCCTTCTCCAACCCCAAGCCCCCATTTAAGTTCTTGACTGTTGTTAGCATGATTGTTGATTGTGGCACCAAGTAAAAAGAACTCTTTGACAACTTCATTTTTTTTTTTATCCATGTATCATGAGGTTAACTATTGGTTCAATAATGAGGTTTTTTCATTTTTTTTTGATGTTGAGATATCTTTGATCTTCTGCAGTAAGTGCTTCAAGTCTTCATTTTCTGTGAGCAAGTGTTTGCCATCTGCATAATGCAGGCTACTGATGAGTCTTCTTCCAATCCTGATTCCTTGTTCTTTTTCATAGCATCTAGCTTTCTGAGTGGTTTGCTCATCATGCAGATTAATATGTATGGAAAAAATATATAACCCTGATGTACACCTTTCCTGTCTTTTAAACCAGGCATTATTCCCTTGTTCTATTCAGACAGTTGCTTATTGCTTTGTGTATATGTTTCACATGGCACAATTAAGTGTTCTAGCATCCCCATTCTTCTCAATGTTAGCCATAATTTGCATTGTCAATAAAACACAGATAAACATGTTTTTGGTATTCTCTTCTTTCAGTCAGGACCCTTCTAACATCAGTAATGTTCTCCCTCATTGCCAGTGAGAAGGAGTTGTTTTGCCAACCCAAAGACCAGTGGTTTGAGTTCACTAGATGCTCCATAGAAAAAATACTAAAAATCGTGTCTTATGCATTTTACAGCTTTGAAAACCCACTGGTGGTTCAACTATGAGTCAGTTCCTGCTTGACCACATAAACATAAACAGCAGTAACCCTTATGATTTCAGCTCTCAAGCTCAGATTCATTCTATAAAAAGACAGTTGTGGAATTTTGCTGAGTGTCTCCTTGGGTATTACAGCCTTTCCATAGCTATTAGAAATTGATACCATAAGCAGTAATATGATTTACCTACAGATGCATGAGTGACTGCCCTTCATGCTTTTCAATTTAGCTTTTTAAATTTGAGGTAATTGTCATTTCCCTGGCTACAGTCTTTACGGAAGGAGATCTCTAGATTGCTCTTTTGGTGTGCCTGTTATAGTCAATACTCTTCTTCAACACTACTATTCAAATACATCAACAACTCTTCTACCTTTGTTATTGGTTGTCCATCTTTTATAAGCATATGAAGCAATTGAAAATACCATGGCTTGGATCTGATTTTAAATAACAAAGATAATAATGTAAGTAAGAATATCAGTTCATAAAATATTTGGGAGTAAATATAGCTAGAAGCACAAAGGATCTATTCAAAGAAAATTGCAAAACATTACTACAAGAAACAAAAAGAGACCTGGAGAAGTGGAAGAATATCCCTTGCTCATAGATAGGAAGACTTAATGTTGTCAAAATGGCAATACTACCAAAGGCAATTTACACGTTCAATGAAATCCCAATACAAATCCCAATCCCATTCTTCAACGAGATGGAAAAGGCAACCTCCAACTTCATTTGGAATGGAAAGAAGCCCTGAATAAGCAAAGCACTCCTTAAAAATAGAAAAAAGGTAGGAGGCATCTCACTCCCTGATTTAAAATCCTACTACGCTGCAGTGGTAGTTAAGACAGCATGGTCCCGTACAATGACAGAGACATAGATCAGTGGAATAGAGTTGAGAACTTGGAAATCAGCCAATTTATTTATGGTCAACTGATTTTTGACAAGGAGATGAAATCAGTTAGGTGGGGAAATGAAAGCCTTTTTAACATGGTGCTGGCAAAATTGGAAAACTATCTGCAGAAAACTTAAACAATATCCGCACCTCACTCCATATGCAAAAACCAACTCAAGGTGAATCATGGATCTAGGACTAAAACCAAGGACTATAAACTTCAGTCAAGAAAAGCTTGGAAGAACTTTAGTAGTCCTAATCCACAACATAAAGAATCTTCCAAGTATCATGAAAAATCTACAACCAGGAGAAGATAAAATAGATGAATGGGACCTTCTAAGAATCAAATCCCTATGCATATCCTAAAACTTCTCCAACCAGGTAAAAAGGGAAGCCACAGACTGGGAAAAAGTGTTTGGTAAAGACATGTCAGATAAGGGACTTATATCTAGAATTTAGAAAATACTTGAGCACCACAACAAGATAAGGGTAAATAATCCAGTAGAAAAATGGGCACAAGATATAAATAGACACTTCACCAAAGAAGACATTCATATGACCAACAAGCACATGGAGAAATGTTCAAATCCCTAGCCCTGAGAGAGATGCAAATTAAAACAACTATGAGATATCCTCTCATCCCAGTAAGAATGGCAAAATTTAACAGCTAGCAACAAATGCTGGAGAGGTTGTGGAGAGACTGGAATTCCTATTCAGTGTTGGTGGGATTGTAAAATGGTGCAACCACTGTGGAAAGCGGTGTGGTGCTTTCTCAAAAAAGTTGCAAATAGAGATAACATTTGACCCAGCAATTCCACTACTGGGAATATACCCTAAAGAGACCATAAACAACATCCAAGCAGATATATGCACACCCATGTTTATCGCAGCTTTGTTTACAATAGCAAGGAGTTGGAAACAACCTAAGTGCCCATCAACAAATGAATGGATAGAGAAGCTGTGGTATATTCACACAATGGAATACTGTGCTGCATTGAAAAACAAGGAACTCATGCAATATTATTCAAAATGGGTGAACCTGGAGGACATTATGCAGAGTGAAATATCTCAGTCACAAAAGGACAGATATTATATGGTGCCACTGTTGTAGAATGAGACTGACATTGGGATGGGGGTAAAACTGAGAAAAACTGGATAAATTATGTTTACTGCACTGAAGCCGATGAGGGAGAGAATAGTTTAAAATGAATATATTTTAGGGCATTATGATTATCATAAGAGTCCGGAATGAGGGTTGCAGAGTCGAGTACACTTGGGATGGGGGGTGTGGGGGGGAGGGGGGATTGTGTCCCAATGAAGTTTTGCTTTTGAAGGAGAGGAGCGAACTGGGAGTGGGAGTGGGGGGAGAAAAGTGCAACAATGAATTAATGGAATTCCAAAATCTCTGTAGATGTTCATTGAAATTAATAATAATTAAAAAAAAGTTTAAAGAAAATGGAAAAAAAAATCAGTTCAAAGAGTAAGGTACACTCGATCCATGTCATGGTTGATCTTACTAGGTAGGACAAACTAATTCCTATCACTTTACTCTTTTTTAAATGTTTTAAGCTGTCCTGTGTTCCCTGTCTTCATATAAGTTTTGGAATAATCTTATCCCTGTCTTGCAAAAAAGTTCCTAGGATTCTGATAGGAATTTCATTATGGAAACATGATGGAATTTGTGAAAAAATTTTCACAAGTGTCAGTTTGTGAAAATGGACATGTCAACTACATCACTGATTTACTTTTTCAGTGTGTGGTAGTTTCCAGCATAAAGTACCTGTATTATGTCAGATTGTCTGCAAGATTTGATTTTTTTCTAGTAATTGTGTATGACATGTTGTTAGGTGCCACTGAGTCGACTATTAGTCCTAGCAACAACAGGCCCACCCTGGGCCATTTTCACAATTTTTGATATGGTACCGTCACTATGTCAATCCAGCTGGTTAAGGGTCTACCTCTCTTTCACTGACCCTCCACCTTTCCCAGCGTGATTTCTTTTTCCAAGCACTGTTCCCTCCTGATACTGTGCCCATACTATATGAGATGAAATTTCACCGTCCTTGCCTCTTCTGATTTCACCTTGGTTGCACTTCCTCAAGCTATTGAAGATATCAGAGCTTGGGTGAGGTGCACCTTTTTGTTTAAATGGATAATATTAAGAAATATATAAAGATACAATAATTTCTAGTATATAGAAATATGATACATTTTTTATTGTTTATCTTGTCTCTTGCTTTCCTGACTGAACTCACTTTTTGTCCTAGGAGGCTTTTTAGATATATTTTATTGATTTTTTTTTTAAGTACACAATTACATCAACAACAGATAGGAACAGTTTTAAATTTTTTACATTCTGGCATTATGTATTTTATTTTCTATTCTTGCTTTACTGCATAGTCTAGAACTTCTAGCATTACACTGAATAACAATGAGAACAACAAATGTTTTCACCTTGTCCCCTGTCATGGAGTAAATACATTTAATCATTAAGCAAAATGTTGTGTTGCTGGATGATGTCAAATGCTGTGTTTTGAACTAGTGACGGAGCTGAACCACACTGGAATTTTCTTGGTGCAAAAGCAGATAGCTAGATTCTCTTGTGGAATGGCTGGGTGGGTTCAAAATCACCAATCTTTAGCCCTTTGTGCCATCAAAGTTCCCTGAGTATAATATTAGCTGCATTTTTTAATAGTTGCTCTTTATCTAGTTGACTAATTAAATATGTTATTGAACTTAAATTTCTAAAAAGAAAATGCGGTATTTAATTTTACTGCACTTTTGATACTGATTTGAGGGCGGGAGCTTATTTTTCATCATGGTAACAGTTTGAATTTGTGCAGTTCATAAGTTAATAATTTTAGTGTCTCAGCATCATTGTTCAAACTCCTTAAATTTGGGAGGGAGGTGGATTATTGCATTTGATATAAAGACCCTATACAATATGTTGCTTTATGTTTCGAAGTTTGTGGTTTTCTTACCACTGTCTGCTTCTTTAGAAAATTTTATTCTTTCCTTTTTACCATAATTTGAGTGTTGCGTGAAAGGAGAATAAGTTAGCACTCCCTATGATAAAGATTAAGGAGACTTTTGGGCTTTACAACATTCATATGGTTAAGACATTGCCACATGCTTTGTGACATCTAACCACAGTTTAGTAGAGAGCTGTGGTGGCCTAGTGGTAATGATTTGCACTGCCAGCAAAATGCAGATAGTTTGAATCTACCAGCTGCTCAAGGTGGGGGGGGGGTGTGTGTGAAGATGGCCATCTCTTCCAATGTAATTTATAGCCTCAGAAAATCTGCTGGAGACTTAGCTGTGAGTTTGTTTCAACACTATGGCACAAAAACCCACCACCATAATTTGGGGATGCCTTACCTGTCTGTCTGCCCACTTGAGTAGATAAGTTGAGATTAAGATTTTGAGCCAGAGCCTAAAGCTTTCTAATTTCATTAGGGCAGAATTTTACAAGGTAATTCATTTAGTGACTAAGTGATAATATTTCAAAATGATTTGTTTATATTTTAGAAATGAACAGTTTTCTGGGCCATAGAATGACTTCTTTTTGTGAAATAGTTTGAATTAATATAGATAGATATGAGATCTTTTAAATGAAGTTACATTAAATACATTCATCAGTAGATTACCAATGCATTGTTCATTAGATTACTAAATAGCCAATGACCCTTTGAATGGATTCACTTGAGACATTTGATCTGCTCTTTTTAACCCTTGTTAACAATCCAAGGTTTGTCACTGCATGTGGAAACCAGAGATAAGCTTTAAACTTGGATTCTCTCTGAAGGTATAATGAGCTACCACCCCAGCCATTTGGCATATCATTCATGTTATTTAAAAAAAAATCCATTTCAGTGAGTTGGGATTATTTTACTTTAGCAGTTTTTTTTAATGTTATAAAGTTTAATTGCAAGTTTAAATGAACAGAAGTAAATTTGTGCCATATGGCATTAAAGTATGTTAACTTTAGGGGAGAGAAATAATATGAATAATGCTTAGAGATGTTTTTCTGTGCCAGAAACAAAAACATAGCATTCTTAAACTTGTATTTTTAATGAATTGTACCTGTCTAAGAACAGAATAATATATTTTATGTAATTATTTTTTATTTTCTTGGATCATAGTTAGTTCTAAAAGTAGAATAAGATTTGTAGCCTAGTAATGGTTTTGCAAGAGCTACTGTAATTGGGCAAATAATCTATTGTGAATTTTCTACATGTCTCTTGATGTCATTAAACACAAGCATATTGTATTTCAGAATCATTTAGTCATCATCACAGTTACTGACAGTTGGTGCATTAGTTCATGTTAAATGGAGTATCTCTTTAAACTATTCTTGGCATTTCCGAGATTAGATGAATTATGAATTTGATTATTAAAATTAACCTTTTATGTTCATCTGGTATGTTGTTGTGAGCCAATGTCCCTTTGTGCTAAATTTTTATCATCTTCCTGTACTTTGGAAAATTTTTAATTCAGGTAGATGGTTAATATAAAGTATATTTGCCTAAAATGTAGGTTGTAATGTATATAATTTGTTTTTACATGCAAATATTTTACAAATACATTTTGTATAGCCAGAAGTATAATATATTCTGAATTGATACATATTTTTAGGTTAATTTCTTTTATTCCTAGATATTGTTTGATATTTTGTAAATAATGGGGTTGAAATTAGAATACCTTCTACTTTTACAAATAGAAATAAAATATTTTTACCTCAGCAGTTTATGCTAATGGATGTCTTTACCTCAAATCCCCACCCCCACCCCAAATTTGCTTTCTCAATACTCTCTATCTAGGTTTTAAGAACATTTTGTTAAATTAATTAAAGGGAAAAGATTCTAAAAAATCACGCTTGGCTATTATGTCATAGGCAGATGGGGCTTCTCATTACACTCTTTATTTTATTCCTGTTCATGAATTTGTCAATTTTCTTTCCGATTTTTAGAGGAAAGACTGAACAAATTGTTTTTTGAACCTTTTTTCCTTTGGGAATGCACTCAAATGCATCCACACATACCCATATCTGACTGTGTATGTGTGTGTATAGACAAATACACTATTAGGAATGTCTTTTTGGGCATTTGTGAACTGTTAGAGGGATTCTGATTACTTTACATTGAGATGTGGAATTATGACACATTTCTGGAACTTAATGTATTCAGAGGGAATATTTTGGGCCAACATAAAAGTATTCAAAGTGACATGGAATACCTCAACAAAAACTAGAGTATTTGGCTATAAGTTGATTTTAAAAAGTTTTACAGTATGGAGATTTGTGTTTGGCCTATTTTTACAAAAGATCTAGTCTGTATTCAAAGGTTAATTGATTCAGTGAAGTTATCAAATCTGGAATTAGAAAGTCATATATTTCAAGGACATTTAAAATATGAATGCCTTTATTTTTCACATGAGTCAAAACAAATGTAATTTGAAGGAAGAGAAACCAGTTTGTGAAAATGTTTATAGGCATTTCATTTTCTAAACCCAAGCAATCCAATATGGGGTTAGATTGCTATAAAGTATATTATATAAAAAGATTGTGTTTTTCTTAGGGCCCTGAAAGAAATACCTTACTGACTACTTGCTAAAGCATCCTGTGATGCATGATCAATATGCTTTACTCATCTGTGTTCATATCCTATCCACCTCCTACAGTCATTGTCTTAATGCTGTGTTAATATTAACTGAAGGGATAATCAATTGATGATAATCAGAAATTTGTTTGCTGAAGTCTAGTTTGGCCTAACTAACCATCTTCCAGGGCTGGCCTGGCCACAAAAAATTATGCTTAAAAATGGTGTGACAGAAGAATATATTAAAGAAAAATATAGAATGACTCTTGACAGCTTGGGCGCTCTAGTGGCCTACTGGTAATTTTCTGTACTGCTAACCCAATGGCATGCAATTCAAAGGCACCAGCTGCTCCTCAGGCAAAAAGATGGGCCATCATCTCTTCCTGTGTGATATACGACCTCTGAAAACCCACTGGAAGGTCTGCAATGAGTGAAATTCAGTGACACATGAAAACAGTTGACAACTAGAAGGAAGAACCACTGAAAGATCAACCTGGCACACACCAATTAAAGGTGAAAATGATAGTCAGAAGTACTGTAGTCTGTGAAGTTAAAAACTGTCCTATTGTTAGATGCTATTGAATTAGGACCAACTCATAACTAACCCTCCAGTGAGATTTTAGAGGTGGTGAATCACATAGGAGTTGATTGTTCATCTTATGGAGAAGCTGGCAGATTCAAACCTGTTATGGGTAGACAGCACTGTTCCTTACCTGTAGGCCATAAGAGCTCCCTCCTGATAATTCATTTGATACTTATTACCCATTTTCAAACATCAACAAATTGTGTTATGCAAATGACATCAATTTGTTAGCTGAATGTGTATAAGACTTGAAACACTGTGGATGGTCTAAGCTTAGATACAGCCTTCAATATGGATTATATCTCAACATAGGAAAACAGAACTCTTCACTACTGACCGGTAGGCAGCATTGTGATAGATGGAGAAGAAATTAACATTTTCAACAGTTTCTTTTCACTGGGATACAGATTCATAGTACTAGTAGTCAAGAAAAAAAAAGCTGTTGTATTGGGAAGATCTGCTGTCAAGGACACAGTTCTTAAGATCAAAGATGTTAGTGTAATGGCTCACTTGTGTCTTTTCTGTTCCTTCCTATACAATTGAACAATGAGTAATAATGACAGAAGAAGAATTGATAACTTTGAATTCTTGGAGAAGAGTACAAAATATCCCATAATCTGCCAAAAGAAGTCTTATTTTGGAGAAAGTGCAGCCAGGATGCTCCTTGGAGGTATGGATGGTGAAACTTCATCTCACATATCTGGCCATGTTGTTAAGAGGGTGCCAGTCCTTGGAAATGGACATCATGCTTAGCAGGACCCTCAGTGAGATGATGTGCCTCAGTGACTGTAACAGTTGACTCCAGCATATCAAAATTATGAGACTAGGGCAGGTTCAGATATGCTCTTCATAGGTTTGCTATGGATCATAATCGACTTAAAGACACCTAACAACAATGATAACATTTCCTAAAACCACATATATCTGTCATTTCTCTTTGTGTATCTACATGGCCTGCCTTAAAGGCTGGTATATTACGACTCCTCGGTTTTGCTGACTGAGCAAACCACTTGACAAAGAACCCAAATTTGGTTTCCTAATAATGGAGTAATGCTGTATTTGTTAATATGCTTCAAGTAGAAATTATTAGACAATTTAGGGTTATTTTTGTTTTGCTTTCGAATAGAACATTACTAAGTATAGTTAGTATACACACCAATGACTAAGGATAACAGAAGAAGGATCAATGACATTGAGTTGTGCTGCACAGAGTATTGAACATACCATAGACTGCAAAAAAGAACAAACATGTCCATCCTGGAGAGATTGAAATCATTTTGGTCCCTGGAGGCAAGAATTTTGAAACTCCACGTCACATACTTTGGGAATGTTACCAGGAGGGACCAGTCCTTGGAGAAGGACATCAGGCTTGTGAGGGTGGCAGGTCAGTGCCGGAGAGGAAGACTTGGATGAGATGGATTGACGCAGTGACTGTGATGGGGGCAGGTATGTCTGAGACAGTGAGATCAGCTCAGGATAGGGCAGGCTTCAAGAGCTACTGTTTATAGAATCTCTCTGTATCATAGTTGACTTGTTGGCACATAACAACAAGTATAGTTATCCTCAGTATCCATCATGAATAGGACTCTCACCTCAATATGCCCCATTTGACAAAAATATCTCAATATTCAAATCCCTTAAGATGTTGTATTTACATATAACATATGTACATTCTCGTGTATACTTAATACCTTATATTTTTAATACTGTGTCAGTAATATTTTACACTCCCTTTTAGTCTTTAAAGGGTTACATTGATCATTTAATTCCCTTTTACACCTTGCCAAATATTTTCTGTTCATGGTTAGTTGAATTTTCAGTTGCAGAACCTCTGAATACAGAGTGTTGACTATATTTTTAGAAATCATAACATTTACCAACAAATAACTTTTCCCAATGAGAAGCATTTTCAAGGCTTAAGTTATTTGAAAGAAAATATTAAAGAAATAGTATTTTTACTTTAGGGAAAGCAGTTTTTTCTTTCACTATTAACTTAGTATGTAACATTGAAAGTCTAAGGTTTTAGAAGAGTCTAGATTAATTTCTCTTAAGAAGAAATCTGAAGAATAAATTAAAGAAATTATCAAAGAGTATCACTAACATCACACAAAAGCAAAATCCTGCTGATGGTCATCCAAAAGCAATTGGTACAATACATCGACAGAACTAAATAAAAGCTGGGTTTAGAAGAGGCTGTGGCACTGGAGATAGCATCACCAACACCGGATGGATCTTGGCTCAAAGCAGAGGGTATCAGTGGACCATTGATCTGTGTTTCATTGAATATACAAAGACATTTGACTCTCTCACAACAATTTATCTCATAACAAATTGTGGCTAACCTTGAGAAGAATGAGAATCCCAGAACACTTGATTGTGCTGACGCAGAACCTGTATGTACTTGTACTGGGAAGCAGTAGGCAGAGCAAAGCAAGGAAACACTGCACACACTGCACTTGTGGTTAATTGTTATGCATCAGAGAGCTGGATAATGACTAAAGATATCAGAGATAGAAGAAATGATGCTTTTGAGTTGTGATGTTAGAGAAGAGAATTGAACCATGTTCTGCCAATTGAAAAAATAAGTCTGTCCTGGACAAGTTGAAACCAAGTTGCTCCCTGGAGGCAAGGATTTTGAGGCTCCTTTTGACATTTTTTGAGCCTGTTGCCAGCAGGGACTGGTCCTTGGAGAAAGGATATCATGCTTGGAAGGGTGGAGAGAACATCGCAGGAGAGGAAGACCCTGGATGAGATGTATTCACACAGTAAATTGGGTAATGTGGGTTGATGTATCAGAGAAAGTGAGATTTTTTTTTTCAGGATAAGTCAGAGTTCAAGTAATTAGGAAGATCATGTCTTAGATCAGGCACACCTTAGTGTGTAAACTGACATAGTTGCTCTTCACTCTGGAGACATCCCTGATCGCAGATTTTCCTAATGTAATTAATCTTGTAATTTTTTTTTTTCTTCAGAGGGAAAAATGACCTGGGGAGGAAGGGTGGGCAGGGAGGAAAATATGCAACAATAAATGGGAAAAAGATTAAATGGAAAGAATAAGTTATAAAAATTATATATGTTGCATTAAAAGTCATTAATAAAAGCATTTAATAAAAAATAATCTTATAATTTTTTTAACTGCTGGTACCTAGAGTGTTGATTGTGGAGCCAAGCAAGCTGAATTTTATAGCAATTTCATTCTCTTCTATATCATGATGCTGTCAGTTAACCCAGTGGTGAGAATCTTTGTTTTCTTGATGTTGAGCTTTAATCCATACTGAATACTGCAGTCCTTGACCTTCTCCAGCAAATGCCTCAGGTCCTCGGGTTTAGCAAGCAAGATTGTGTCATCTGCATAACTCGGATTATTTATGACCCTTCCTCTAATCCTGATTCTGCATTAGTTCTCATAAAGTCCAGCCTCCTGAATGATCTAGTCTGCATATACATTGAAAAGATATGGAATTAGGATGCATCCCTGATGCACTCTGTTCCTGATTTTAAACCATGCAGTACTTACTTTATCTGTTTTGACTGTTGCTTCCTAGTCCAAGTATTGGTTTTGCTTGAGCACCATCAAGTGTTCTGGGATTCCGATTCTTTTCAAGCTTATTATTGTTGTTAGGTGCATGAAGTCACCTGCAACTCATAGTGACTCTCTGTATAATAGCTCTGAAGCCTGCCCTATCCTGTGCTAATCTCATTGACTATGTCTTACCTATCCCATTACCCAGTTTCTGTGTCAATCCATCTCTTTTGGGGTCTTCTTTGCCTGTGCTGTCCCTCTACCCTTCCAAGCATAATGTCCTTTTCCAAGGACCATTCCCTCTTGGCCATGTACCCAGCATATGTTAGATGGCTTTAAAATCCTAGTTTCCAAGGAAAAATTTGGTTTCACTCTCTCAAAGACAGACCTGTTTGCTCTCTTGGCAATCCATGGTCTCTGTTTGGTTCTCTTCGTCAGCACCACAACTCAAAGGCATCATTCTTCTGTTATCTTTAGTCATTTTCCAACTCTGTGAGGCCTAAGAAGTAATTGCGAAGACCATGCTCTGGATCAGGTGCACCTCAGTCTCTAGATTGACATTGTTGCTTCTTAGTATTCTGGGGAGGTTCCCGACCATAGATTTTCCCAGTTCCATTCGTTTTTTGACTTCCTGACTGCTGATACCAAAAATGTTAATTGTGAAGCCAAGCAAGCTGAAGTTGTTAACATCAATCTCTTCTTCATCTCTCATGGTGCTGCTAGTAGGCCCAGTAGTGAGAATCTTTGTTTTCTTGATACTGAGCTTCAAGACTAGAGTCCTTAACCTTCTGCAGTAAGCGCTTTAGGGTCTTCTCAGTTTCAGCAAGTAAGGTTGTGTCATCTGCATATCGCATATTGTTGATGAGTCTTCCTCCATTCCTGATGCCATATTCTTCCTCATAAAGCCCAGCCTTCCACATGATCTGTTTCACATATAGATTAAAAACGTATGCATCCTTGATGTGTTCCTTTTTTGATTTTGAACCATGCCGTGTTTCCTTGCTCTGTTCTGAAGGCTGCTTTCTGGTCTATGTACAGGTTTCACATAAACACAATCCTGTGTTCTAGGATTCTCATTCTCTTCGATCCACGCAATCAAATGCCTCCACATAGTTAATGAAACATAGAAAGACATTCCTCTGGTACTCTTCACTGTCTGCCAAGATCCATCTGACGGTGATAATATCTCTAGTGCCACTGCATCTTCTAAATCCAGCTTGTATTTTTTGGTAGTTTTTCTGTTCATATATTGTAGCTGATGTTAGATGGATCTTGGCTGAAAGCA
>NW_006399793.1:12599859-12606568 GCF_000299155.1 Elephantulus edwardii | reverse complement strand
TTAGGGCTGTTGTACATAGGGTCGCTATGAGTCGCAGGCGATTCAACGGCACATAACAACAACAACATACTGTTCCAGTCACTTTTGGATAATCCTTATCAGGATTTTCAAGGTTAGTCACAATTTTTTGTGATCCACACAGTCAAATGTCTTTACATAGTAAGTGAAACCCAGTCAGCATTCTTCTGATACTCTCTGCTTTTAGCCAAGATTCCTCTAACATTGGGTATAAGGTTACTAGTGCCACAACCTCTTCTCGACCCAGCTTACACATCTGGCAGTTCTTTGTTGATGTACTATTCTAGTAGGTTTTGGATAATCTTCACCAGGATCTTGCTGGCCTGTGATATTAGTGATATTGTTGCATGGTTTCTACACTGTCACATTACCTTTTTTAAGAATGGAAATAAATATTAATCTCCTCCATTCAGTGTCCTCCAGATTTTCTGGCACTGACTGATGAGCATTCTAGAGCTGTATCTTTGTGTTAAAATATGGCAATTGATATGTCATCAATTCCTGGAGTCTTGTTTTTTACTAATTCCTTCAGAGCTGCTTGAACTCCTTCCTCCTTCACCATTGTCTCTTACTCATATGTTGTTTAATGAAATTCCTCTGTGTGAACCAGTTCTTTTTAGTACATTGGCTCTGTGTACCCCTTTCATCTTCTTTTGATGCTTCTTGGATAATTCAACATTCTGCCCATGTTGTTGTTATTGTTATACATCATGAAGTCACCTGAGACTCACAGAGATCTTATTCTCTGTCCTGAGCCATTCTCACTGACTCCATCACATCTACTACCATTGCCCCAGTTTTTGTCCATCAAGTATTGCAGCTCGAAGCTTGAATTTGTTCTTCAGTTCCTTCACTTTACAAAATGCTGAGCAAGTTTGCCCCTTTGGATTCTCCAACTCCAGCTCTTTGCACATTTCATTATATTATGTTGTCTTACTGAGCTGTCCTTTGAAATATTATGTTCAGGACTGCAGTTTCCTGATTTTTTACCCTTTACCTTCTCAACTCTGTAGTGCAATATTCAGTCTCTTCTGACCTCACTCTTTGTCTTTTCTTCTTTCTCTGTCTTAGTGAAGACCTTTTGCCTTCTTCATGGATAATATTCTTGACATCCTTCCAGCTCATCTGATCTTTGCTCAAGCCTTTCAAGACCTCAAACCTTTTCTAGTTTTTAAATTCTAGGTGGAAGACTCAAGGTCAAAGTTTGTTTCTTGTGGATTTGATTTATATTCTCCAGCTTCAGTCAGAACTTGCATATGAGTAGCTGATGGTCTGTTCCACAATCAATACCTAACCTAGTTTTCACAGAATGATAGAATATTTGATTCCTTTGACTTGTGATACTGGAGAAAAATATTGAACATACTGTGGACTGCCAAGACAGCAACCAGGTCTGTCTTGGAGGGGGTGAAACCAAATTGCTCCTTGGAGGCAAGGATTTTGAAGCTCTGTCTCACATACTTTGGGCATGTAGGCGGGAGGGGCCATTGCTTGTAGAAGGACAATATGCTTGGAATGGTGGAAGCATGGCATAGGAGAGGAATAACCTGAATGAGATGGGTGGACACAGTGACTGAGGTAATGGATTGGGTGTGTCGGAGATGGTGAGATTGGCTGAGCATAGAACTCAGAGATATTGTACACAGGGTCACTATGAGTCGCTTCTCACCTTAAGGGTACATAACAAAAACAACAAAGCAGGATTCAGAACTATTGTGCACAGGGTCACTATGAATTGTGGTGAACTCGACAGCATATAACAACTACAACAAGAATTTGACTTCTGAGTGTTGGGTGGTCATTGAGATGTTGAAAAGGCAATGTGGGAATTCTGATTCACAGTGACGCTGTAGAATGAATAAACTGTCCCTATGCTGTACTCTTTATAATAGTACATCGACAATTCTTTTTCTCCTGTGGAGCTGCTGATGGGTGGCAAAATCAGACCTTTCTTTTAACTACTGAACTCTCAAATATTGTGCTACCAGGATTCCTTAGATATATGTTGTTCGTGTTGTGTATGATCCAGTTGGAATCCACCCATAACTGATCCTCCAGTGGGTTTTCAGAAGCAGTAAAGTGTGTGAGAGGAGATAGCCCATGTTTCCTCACATGGAGCAGGTGGTGGATTCAAACTGCGTACCTTTGCATTGACAGAGCAATTGAATATCCCACAGCCAGCCAAAAACTGAAACAGGTAAGTCTTGGAAAAAGTGCACAGAGTACTCCTTGGAGGCAAGCATGGCAAAGCTTCATCTTATATACTTCGGGCACGTTGCTAGGAGAGGCTATTCCTTGGACAGGGACATCCTGCTTGGGAACATGGAGGGTCGGTGAGATAGAGGAAGTCCCTAAGCAGAGTGGATTGACTCGGTGACTGCAGCTATGGGCTCAAGTGTGTCAGAGATGGTGAGGATGACACAGGACAGGACAGAATGCAGATCTGTGTTCATAAGGTTACTGTGAGTCGTACTTGACTCAGCATCTAACAAAAATACAGCAACAGGAAACCACTAGAGCTCCCTTCTTAGACATGTAAGTAGTATATATTATTACAGTAATAATTTAACAACATCTTTCTTCTTAATAGTTTCTGAATAATTGAATGATTTCAAATTAACACAGGCTGACAGTCTTGGGACAAAAATGTTCCTGCAGTCAGCAAAGACTTGTTTTCTATATATTTGCTTATTCTTCAAAGCATAATGCACAATGCTTTTATATCTGAAAAGATATTTGGGAAGGAATGACAGAGGGGCCGTAGGTTCTGTGACTCTATCTGCAAATTAACATTGGGACCTCTCCAGAAGATTCTTTTTGTTTTAGCTCATCTTTTTTTGTGTTAGTGATTTTTTCCCTTTCTTTTAGTGGTTGTTGTTAGGTTCTGCTGAATCAGTTCTGAGTCCTAGTGACCCAGCGTTTTTATGTAACAAAAGGAAGCACTGCCCAGCCCTCTGCTGTCCTCGCAATCATTACTGGACTGCATCCCATTATTGCAATTTCTGAACCATTCCATCATGTGGAGGATTTTCCTCTCTGTTGATGACTCTGCTTTAGCACGCAAGATGACTTTCTTCAAGGACTGGTCCATTTTGAGAACATGTTCAACTGAAGTGTTTGAGAGAAAGTCTCCCTAACCTTTCAAAGGAGCCGTCTAGCTTAACTTCCAAGGCAGATTTGTTTATTCTCTTACAGTGTGGTATATTTATTGCTCTTCACAAAACCACTATTTAAAGCCATCAGTTCTTCAGTCTTGCTTATTTATTGTCTGGCTTTCACATGCTTATGGGTCTATTGAAAACACAATGGATTGCATCAGTTACTCCTTAGCCTTAAAGTCACATCTTTACTTTTTAGTACTTTAGAGAGGTCTCTTCCAGCATATTAACATCCTTGGGATTCTAGTACACAATATACACCAGTCTCAGATAATCCATTTACTTTGTTATAATTCTTTGCAGATAGAAAATGGTTTACCTTTCAAACTATTGATACTAAAATTTCCTTAGACTTAAAAAACTTGTTTACAGTTTTTGATGCCTTTTTATATACATCTCATGTAGCTGTTGAATTTTTGTGAGGACTTAGAGTTCAAGGAACTCAAGGGAAAATTTTTAGAGAACTTTTTAACTAAAAATTTTAGGTTTATATTCTCTGCAAAGTTGTAAGTTTCTTACATTGAAAAGGAAAACCCTTATGTGGGGTTATTCTCAAAATTAGCTCTTGAATTAATAAATTGAAGGTGTGTATCCCATTACCTTGGTTTTTGTCAGAGCAAATTGAGCAAAAGATTTTGTAGTAGATGATGTGAATATTTTTCTCTGAGTTTCTGCTGCAAAAGAACCACCAAAAAAATGTGTGGGGAATTCTGTTATGAGCTAACAAGTCTGTAGGTTTAATTTGAATTCACTGAAGACAGTGGACTCATAGATTCACAGTTAATGAGCCATTTCTCTTAAAGTGTTCTGTCACTATGGGATTGCATACGGTTCGAACTGACAGTTGGAAACGTGCTGAGATAGGGAAACTTTAGAAAACAGCTGTCTCTCTGGGCAAATGGTACCAGCTGGTGAGCCTCTCCAAAAGCAAAATATTGTCTGTCATAAAATAGCTTTCAGATATCAATGAAACGACATATTATATATTTAAGGTATTTTTTTTTTAGTTTGTTTGCCTTTATTGAGCCAAAGTACTGAGATAAAATGGCAAGTACTTTTTTTTTCTTGTTTGTTTAAGATGTCTTTTATTTTATTGACAACTAATCTCCTTGGTATGTATTCATTAGACTCACACATAAAGCTTCAAAATTTACTTTGTAAATCATGTGTAAATCTTTGAAAAGGTGTTATTGCTTGTGTGAGTTTTAGAAGTACAATCTTTTTCTTGTTACATCTTTTTTGGAAGGAAATATGTTTTCAAAATGTCCTGAATGGCATTAGTAATGAAAGGTTTGCATTCTATTTCTAAATCATACGTTGAGAAAAGATTTACACCTCTGTATGTCAATTTAAATTTTAGTGATTCCCATTCTTTTGCTATTGTCATACCTGACTGAAAAAAATTATTATTTAATTTGGTTATGAATTATCCATACTTTCATCTAAGTAGGAACCTATTTCTTTTTTACCAAAATTGTATTTATTGGATTCTTGGAATGCTTGTATTATGAGGTAATATAGTTTTTGTACATGGAAAACTGTGTAATTAATGTTTATGCAAGAGAAATAGACAAACTGCTGGTGTATATAACACCCTTTATTTAATGAAAGCTTATGCCTTCACTTTGAAGAAAACCTTAACTAAAAGTAATAAATCTAACTGGATATATAATGTATTTGGTAGCAATCCATTATATTTCCTCCATTGGCTTGTTAGCTTTTTTACTTACTATTGCTTTTAATTGTGGGGTTTACTGTGTGCTTGTCTACCTTACTTCATTTTCTAATAGAATTATATCACTTTGCACAGTGTTTTTTCATCTGGAATTAGTTTCTTTGTCTTGAGGAACTTTCTGCAACATTTCTTATGGAAATTTATTTATCTTTGCTTGGTTTGAAAGCTTTTATTTTGCCATCTTTTTTGAAGGATATTTTTAGTATATATAAAATTCCGGGTGATATAGTTGTTTCTTCTCTCATATATTATTTTAAATGAATAGATTAATTTTTCTGACTTGTATTTATAGTTGCAATGGTGAATAGATATTTTCACTCTTAAAATCAGAAGTTTTTCTTTTATTTTTCTGTTTTGGCAACAGGTACTTCTAGAACATCTTCTTTGGGAATTTGCTTATTAACTTTGCTAAAAGTTAATATAATGTAGATACTGTTATACAGAAAATTTAACCCCCTTCTGAAGCATGACCTTTTGGATTGGCTACTGAATACCCTGAGTATTCAGTAAGACTGTACACTCTGGTTGGTCAAGATCTGAATCTGTCTATCCCTGTAAGAACTCTGGACACTTTTAAGCATTAATCCCTAGAGTGTTTGCTTTTCCCCTTATTAGTGCTTTTTTTCTAAAAAAAATATTTTTATATTGGTTTACATATAAGATTCATGGACATTTGCTTCACACTTTCCTTCAGTGACATTGTGTTTCATACAGTCATTTAGACTGGAGAGCATCATGATGAGTGAATTTAGTGCTCTTGTTCCTGTGAAGTGTCACCCTATGAATGTACACCTAGCTCATTATAAGAAGGCTTAAAGGAATTCCTTTGTAGATTTTCTAAAGTTCTTTTTCTGTGTAACTCTGATATTTTACCTTGATAATTTTAGCTTTTTTTGTTTTCCTGAACTTCATTCTCTTTTTCCTAACTCAGTCTCCTTCCTGAACCACAGCTCAGAAATTTTCTTTCAGAATCCATCACTGCTGATGGATAACTACCATACAGTTTCTGAGGCTGTATATATTCGTAAGGAGACTGCCTTTCTTTTCTCCTGGAGGGTGGCTGGTAGATTCAGATGGTTGACCTTTCAGTTAGCAGCTCATTGTCAAAGTCAATATGATTATGGAACTCATCTCAATTATTGTTGTGTGTGTGTGTGTGTGTGTGTGTATAAATTACCAAGTTTGTTTTTTGTATACATTGCTTTTCACACCGAATCTGTCCCATTTCCTTTACCTACACCTCCCTCCACCCATCAAATTATGTGACCCTAGGATTAACCACCCACACACACCTCTGACTAACTTCACACCCCTCGCCTCCCCCTTCCTGCCCTTTAATCCTCACACACATTTTACAAGTTATCTTTCTATTTTTACAATAATGGTCTTATATATTATTTGTTCTTATGGGCCTGAGTTAGTTCCCTTAGCATAGTGTTCTTCAGTCCCTCCCAAGTTAGCAATTTTGAAAATCATTGCTTCTGCATGTGCTATAGTATTTCATCGTCTGAATGTAGAATAATTTCTCAATCCATTTGATTGTTGTTGGACATTTGAGCTGTTTCCATGTTCTTGCAACAGTGAATAATGCTGCTATGAACATTAGTGTACAAATCTGTTTGTTCTTCAGTTCTAATTTTCTTGGGGTATATATTCCAATACCTGGATTTCACCTGATGGCATGCATAGGAATCAGATCGATTACATATGTGGAAAGAACCGCTGGAGAAGCTCAATATCAGCTGTGAAAACTAGGCCAGGAGCTGATTGTGGAACAGACCACCAACTACTCATATGC
>NW_006399793.1:12563375-12597829 GCF_000299155.1 Elephantulus edwardii | reverse complement strand
ACAGGACAGAGCAGAGTTTAGGGCTGTTGTACATAGGGTCGCTATGAGTCGCAGGCGACTCGACGGCACATAACAACAACAACAACATATATTCCAAAGAGTAGAATAGCTGAGTCATACAGAATTTCTATGGTCAGGTTTTTGAGGAAGCACCAAACTGTCTTCCAGAATGGTTGTACTATTTTACAGTCCCACCAAAAGTGTACAAACATTCCTAACTCTCCACATCCTCTCCAACATTTAATACTTGCTGTCCTGTTAAACTTTTCCACTGCAACTAGAGTGAGTTGATACCTCTTTTTGGTTTGATGTACATCTCTCTTAATGCCAGTACTGGGATCATGCTTACATGATCTAGTCTTTGGTATAAAGATACTGCCTAATAGAGTCAGAAATGCACTATCTACAGAGGATAAAATTGATGAATAGGACTTTATAAAGATTAAATCCCTGTTGTTATTATGTGCCATCGAGTTGCCTGTGAGAACCCTATGTACAACAGCTCTGAAGCCTGCTCTTTCCTGAGCCAGTCTCACTAATTCCAACACATCATCTCCCATTACACCAGTCATTGTATCAGTCCATCTCATCTGGGATCTACCTTTCCTGTGCTGTCCCTCCACCATTCTGAGCATAATGTCCTCCTCCAAGGACAATCTCTCCTGACCATGTTTTCAAAGTATGTGAAATGGAGTTTCAAAATCCTAGCCTCTAAGGAGAAACTTGGTTTCACCCGCTCCAAGACAGACCTATTTGTTTTCTCGGCAGTTCATGGTATGTTCAAGACTCTTCTTTAGCACCACACTCAAAGGCATCAATTTTTCTTCTGTCATATTTAGTCATTGTCCAGCTCTTTGAAGCAAAACAAGTAATTGAGAAGACCATTGCCTAGATTAGGTGCACCTTAGTCTCTAGACTGACCTCATTGCTTTTCAGTACTATGGAGAGGTCCCTGAGAGCAGATTTTCTCAGTGCAGTTCATCTTTTGAGTTTCTAATTGTTGGTGGTAAGCATGTTAATTGTGGAGATGAGCCAGCTCTAATTGTTACGTAGCATCAGTTTCTTCTCCATCTATCATGGTGCTGCCAATTGGCCCAGTGGTGAAAATCTTTGTCTTCTTGATGTTAAACTTCAATCCATATTGAAGACTACAGTCCTTGACCTTCTGCAGCAAGCACTTCTTCAGTTCTTCAGTTTCCGCAAGCAAGGTTGTGTCATCTGCATAATGTAGGTTGTTGATGAGTCTTCCTCCAATCCTGATGCCACATTTCTCTCTTCATAAAGCCCTGCCTCCCAAATGATCTGTTCTGCATATAGATTGAAAAGGTGTGGAGAGGATGCGTCCTTGATGCACTCCTTTCCTGATTTTGAACCATGCAGTGTCCTTGCTTTATTCTGAGGACATGAGGGTGATGAAAATAGTTGTATTTATTGGCCTAGTGGTAACAAACTATGCTGCAATCTCAAAGACATGGTTCAAATCTACCAGCTACTCTATTGGTGATGGATGAACTGCCTCCTCTCATGCGATTAACTGCCTCTGAAAACCTGCTGGAGGGTCAGTGATGAGTTTGTCATGACTTGATGGCACACAGTTAAACATTTGACTATTGCACAAAGGACACTTTGGAAGAAAATAGAAAATAAAAGCCTATTGACTTGCTACCACGTCTTGAAATCCTTGTGAAGCAGTTGTACTCTGAATACAAGGGGCCTCTCTCCGTGAGTTGGAATCAATCCAAATGCAGGTAACAACATCATCGTAACTACTGTCTGTGGTGCCATTGAGTTGACTACTGTTAGTAACAATGCTGTAAACTATTCAGTCAGACTTTGCCTTGTCACACACTGTCCTCCGATCTTCAGTATGCTCAAGCCTATTGTTATATTCACTATAAGGAATAATTATATTCTTTCAAAAAATAATTCCATGTTTCATAGTATAAATCTGCAATATAGTCTTCTTTTGATGCTTTCTGGGTCATTCAATCTATTGGCTGTAGCATCTTTTAATAATGCAACATGAGGCTTAATTTTTTTTCCCAGTCTTTCAGCTTGAGAAATGCAGAGTGAATTCTTTCCTTTTTATTCTCCAATTCCCCCTCATTGCACCTTCCATTGCAATACTTTGCTTTATCCTCCCAAGCTGCCCTTTCAAATCTTCTGTTCTGTTCTGCCACTTAAACAAGTTTTCCTTTTGTTTTGGCTTCTTGAAGCTCCAGTGCAATCATCAGAGTCTATTCTATCTTTCATGTCAGTTTTTTTCTTTTTTCTTCTTTTTTGTAATGACCTTTTATGGTCTTAATGGATGATATCATTGATATCATCCTACTATTCATCTGGTCTTTGATCATTGGTGTTCAATGCCTCAAACCTGTTCTTAAGATGATCATGAAATTCAGATGGAATTGATTTAAGATCATATCTTAGTTCTTTTAGACTCTTTTTAGCTTTCTTTGACCTTAGTTAGAACTTACATATGACTAATTGATGATCACAATCACAGTCTGCCCCTGGCCTTGTTTTGACTGCTGATATTGAGCTTCTCAAGTGATTTCTTTCACAAATGTAGTCAGTTTGATTCCTATGCAGCCAATCAGGTAAGATCCACGTGTAAAGTTGTCATATGTGTCTTTTAAGAAAGGTATTTCAAATGAATGAATGAATGAATGAATGAATGTAAATTAAAAATGCAGTATTTCTATTTCCAGTGTCATTTCTATCACTAAGCCCACATTTTTCAACTACTATTTCTTCTTCAATGTTTCCCACATTTGCATTCCAGTCACCATTTATCCAGTTATCATTAATGCATCTTGGTTACATGTTCAGTCAATTTAGGACTGCAAAATTTGGTAAAAATTCTCGATTTTTTCCTCTTTGGCTCTAGATGTAGGAGCATATATTTTAATAATAGTCACATTAATGGGTCTTCCTTTTATGTGTATAGATTTTATCCTATCGCTCATCATATTATATTTCAGTATAGAACTTGAAATTGACTTTTTAACTATGAATGCAACACTATTCTTCCTCTGCTTTTCATTTCTTACATAGTATATTATATGATCATCTGATTCAAAGTGGCCAAAGCTGGTTCGTTTCATCTCACTAATCACTAGTATGTTGATATTCGTGCATTCTATTTCGTTGTTTTGCTTTTTGTTTTTTTTAATTTAGCTTGTTTATTTTTCATTTCAATGAACATCTACAGAGATTTTGGAATTCCATTCATTCATTGTTTCACCCTTCTCCCCGCACAAACCCCCCCCCCCCCCCCGCCCCTTTTGCTCCTCTCCTTGAAAAGCAAAAGAAAAACTCCCTCATTGGTACACAATCCCCCTCCACCCCGACCCCCGCGCACCGTTTTTAACACTTTTCAGTTTTCCAACAGTCAAGTCACATGCATTCTGTACTCCAATTATTAAATGATGTTTGTTTTTCCTCATTTCAACTGACTTTCACCTGGGCTTTACCACTACACTACTATAACTATACTCTTTCTTTAGTGTTCATAAGGTTTTCAAAGGCTTGATTTAGAAAGTAGATGGTCCATCCTGCTTCCTAGTCTGTCTTAATCAAAGATGCAAACCTGTCCACCATGGGTAACCTAAATAGCATTTTACAGACCAGTGCCACATATTTGCTTGAGTTCTATGTAAATACTTACTTTACTATTTATTTAAAACAAATCTTTATTTTACTACTCTTCTATAATTTGGGCAGAAGATATTAATCCCAAGACTCTTATATAGTTGCTACTTTCCAAAAGCTTAAAACCTAGTATCAGAGCAAGATTTAGAATATTGTTGTTTTCCTATTTACCATGGACTGTGTGAGTCAGCATGCCTCTGTGAGCAACAAATCTGAGCTGTCCTATCTTGTCCCATCCTCACTATCTCCAGTATGCTTGAGCTCATTGTTACCATTACCATGTAAATCCATCATGTTGAGGGTCTTCCTCTCTTACCTTGCCTGCCCACCTTTCCAACCATATTGTCCTTCTCCAAGGGCTGGCCTCTCCTAACAACCTGCTGACAATATGTGAGATGATGTTCCTGGTTGCTTTTTCTCCAAGACAGACCTGTGTATTCTTTGGATAGTCTGTGGAATAAGGCAGTATACTTCTCCTTTAACTATCTAGCATAGTCATCATGAATGATCTAAGTGATAAGATGGAAGATTAAACATTCTTAGTGGAGTCTTTAAGGATAATGTGAAGGTCTGATAAAAAGATAGTAAAGCTCAGTAAGCAGAGAAGGTGATAATTATTCCAAGCAAAGGAACATCATTTGCAAAGACTCTTAAGTGAAAAAGTATTGCTATATTTAAGCATTTAAAAAATAGTCAGTGTGCCTACATTATATAGAAACTAATAAATTTGAACAATTAGGTGACTAGTACCATTTATGGAGCTAAGGGGACACATCAAGGAAGGAATAGGTTTGGATGAATCTGTTGTGCGCTTTAGGGTTAATTCTGATACTTTGTGACTTTATAGAGTGGAACTGCCACCAGGTGTTACCTATGTTATAAATGTTACAGGAGCAATTGACAGAATTTTTTCTTGTAGAACTACAGATGGGTTCCAAACACCAACTTTTGGATTAGCACCCTACTGTTCCTTCTTTTGGGTCTTGTATTGCCCTCAAATCAACTACAACTCATAATCACCGTGGATCACAGACTGGAACCTTGCCCTGCAGTCAGGATGTTCTCAGTGCTCAAACTTGTTATTGTTGTCACTGTGTCAGCCCATCTTGTTGAGAGTCTTCCTCTTTTTCACTGAACCTCTACCCTTCCAAGCACGGTATCTTTTTCCAAGGACTGGTCCCTCCTGAGAGCATGTGCAAAGTATGTGATACATTTCTTCTAGATGGATTCAATTTGAATATATTTAATTTAATTTGCCTTTAAGATCACTAAGTGAACATATCAGTGGTTAGTTGGGTACATTTACAAATGTGGTACTCTGGTGGGTTATTTAAGAAGACAACTTTTGAAAAGTAGGAATGGCGTAGAATAAGGAGGGCTCTTCTTTACAGCAAATAAAAGGAAAATGTGAGAGCAACTGATCTAAATGAAGGACAGCTGGCGATACGGAATAGAACCCTAGGGAATGCTAATGGAAAGTTGGAGGAATGAATACTATTTCAAAGATATGCTGAAAAAGCAGTTACTTCAAAAGAATTTTTAAAAGTTTGAATGTACCCACCGAGAATGAAGTATAAAAGATTTTAAGGGGAAAAATAAGGATGAGACAGAGATAATTTTAGTGAAATTTAAGATATGATTCTGACTTATGAGGATATGCACCCAGGGTAAGTGTACTCTGGTTCTAATTAGAAAACTCATTGCCATTCATGTCATAGTCAGTGTTTAATGTAAAGATATGCTAGAAAAGCCCTTTTACGTTTAGCCAAATTGACATTATTGCATAATATTAAATCATAATTACTAGGATCATTTCCTTCCTTCTTCTCTTTTTCCTTTCCTGTCTTCCAAAGAAGGAGCTAAGATGGGGTGCAAATCTTGAAAAAATAGAACAGAAGAAGACAAAAGCAAGGGGTTTCTTTTTTAAATAATTAAATGATTTACAGGGGAGATCTGTATTTCATGTGATTCTAAGTCCTAAGATAATTTAATATATACTTATTTGCTGAGTATTCACTGTTTGTGATTGCACATATGTGTGTGTGTATACCCATGCACATATATAATTTGTTGTTGTTAGGTGCCATCATGTCAAGTACGACTCATAGTTACCCTAAAAAAAGATCTGAAAACTGTCCTGTTCTGCACCATCCTCACACTTCCAGACACGCAGGAGCCCATTGCGGCAATAACCTTGTCATTTCAGCTGGTTGAGGGTCTTCCTCTCCTTCGCCGATCTTCCACCCTTCCCAACATCATGTCCTTCTCCACCGAATAGCACCTCCTAGCAATATGTTCAAAATATGTTAGGCAAAGCCTTAACATTATTGCCTCCAAAGAGCACTCTGGCTGCACCCTCTCTAAGACATATCTATTCGTTTTCTTGGCCGTCCATGGAATGTTCAGTGCTCTTCTCCAACACCCCAGTTCAAGGCATCAGTAATTCTTCTGTCATCCTTATTCACCGTCCAGGTCTCGGATGCATAACTAGTATCCAGAAAGACCATGGCCTGAATCAGATGCACCTTAGTCCTCAAACTGACATCACTACTCCTCAATAATTTGGAAAGGTCCCTAACTGCAGAATTTCCCATTGCAGTGCATCTCCTTATTTCCTTACTGCTCATACCAAGGGTTATAATTCTTTATCAAAGCAAGATGAAGCTATTGGCAGTTTCTATTTCCTCTCCATCCATCATGACACTGCCTGTTGGTCCAGTGGTAATAATCTTTGTTTTCTTGATATTGAGATGCAATCCATACTGCATTCCTTGATCTTCTACAAGTGTTTCAGTTCCTCCTCACTTTCAGCAAGAAAGGTTGTGTCATCTGCATAACGCAGTTTATTGATGAGTCTCCCTCCAATACTGATGCCACACTCCTCTTCGTAGGGTCCAGCTTCTTAGATAATTTGCTCAAAATATAGATTGAAGAGGTATGGAGACATAATATATCCCTGACACACTCTTCCCAATTCCAAACTATGCAGTGCTCCCCTTCTCCATTCGCATAACAACCTCCTGGATGAGGTATAGATTCCTCATGCACACAGTCACGTGCTCTGGGATTCCCATTCTTCTCATTGAAAGTCACAAGTTGTGATCCACATAGCCAAATGCCTTTGCATATTAATAAAGCACAAATAGACATTGTTCTGATCTTCCTTACTTTCAGCCAGGATCCATCTGACATCAGCAATGATATCCCTGGTAACATAGCCTCTTCTAACTCTCCCTGTAACTTCTGGCAATGTTCTAGCCATTTTTGAATGATCTTCAGCAGTATTTTGCTAGCATATAGTATCAATGATATTGTTCAATAATTTCCACATTTACTTCGATCACCCTTCTTGAGACTAGGAACTGGGATGGACCTCTTCCAATCCATTGGCCAGACAGTTGTCCTCCAGATTTCCTAGCATAGACTGGTGAGTGCATCCAAGGCTGCATCTGTTAATTGAAACAAGTAAATTGGTATCCCATTGATTCCTGGGGCCTTATTTTTTGTCAATGCCTTCAGTGCAGCTTCCACTTCATCTTTCATTATCATTGGCTACTATTCATATGGTACTTCCTAAAATTTTTCTGTGCCAATCAATTCTTTCTGGTACAGTGACTCTGTATATTCCTGCCATCTTCTTTTGAAGATGGCTTTCCACATGGATTTCAACCAGTGGGCTACATAGGAATCAGATAGAATACATTTGTGAAAGAAATCATTGGGGAAGCTCAATATCAGCAGTCAAAACTAGGCCAGGGGCAGACTGTAGGTCACATCATCAATTACTCATTTACAAGCTCAAATTGAGGCAGAAGAAAATGAAAATAAGTCTACAGGAACCAAGATCTGATCTTGAATCAATTCCATTGGAATTTCATGATTATCTTAAAAATAGGTTTGAGGCATTTAACACCAATGATCGAAGTCCAGATGAGTTGCGGGATGATATCCATGAAGAAAGCAAATGGTCATTACAAAAACAGAGGGTAAATAAAATCCGAAATGGATGTCAGAAGAGACTCTAAAGATTGTGTTGCTGTCTGTTCACCAGCAACGAACAGTGACACCCTGATGAGGGTAAACATGACGGAGACACACCACTCCAGGAGCTGTCCAGAGAGTCGATCCAGCTCAACTTTATTGGGGGCTGCTGCATACTTACATACGAGCAAGTAAACAGGAAGACAGGATAGGGTGGGTTTGCAGACATGGGGCATGCAGATTGAATAGGAGAACCTCAGTCTCATGCAGACCACAGATGCGGCAGCCATCTTCCCATGTGGTGAACTTTTTCAAGCCAGGACAGCCAAACACAGGAGAACTTTCTCTACTCCCTATTAAAGGCCATTGGGAAGCTTGCACTTATCTGGAGCTAGGTGACCTGTCCTGGCTGGAGGCCCTCCCTTTCTCCCCAAGATTCCCCAACAAGATTGTGCTGGAACCTTGGGAAGCCAAACCTAAAGGAAAACATGTTGAAGTAAAAGAGCTGAAAAAATTATTTCAAAGGGAAGCTCTGGAGGACAAAGCAAAGTGTTACAATGGAATATGCAAAGAGCTGGAATTGGAGATCAAAAAGGGAAGAACTTGCTCTGCATTTCTCAAGATATATTAACTCATATAGACCCTATGAACGAAAGACCTAAAGCTCCTCCGCAACTATGGATATTTGTCAGAATTCATTGATTTTTCCATTGATTTCACATGCATGCAAGATTGTGCTGAAGATTATCCAAAAACGACTGGAACAGCACATCAGCAGAGAACTGCCAGAAGTCCAGGCTGGGCTTAGAAGGGGTTGTGGTACTAGGAATATTGTAGCTAATGTTAGATGGATCTTAGCTGAAATCAGGGAATACCAGAAGAATGTCTGTGTTTCATTGATTATGCACAGACGTTTGACTTTGTGGATCATAACAAATTGTGGCTGACTCTTAGAAGAATGGGAATCCCAGAACACTTGATCATGCGAAACCTATATTTGGACCAAGAGGCAGTTGTCAGAACAGAGCAAGGAAACACTGCATGGTTCAAAATTGGGAAGGGGATATGCTTGGGTTACAGAGTAATACTGCTACAAACCTTGGTTTGTGCCTCAGTTCTCATTTTCTTGGTTTATATTCCAAACAGTAGAATGGCTGTTCATATGCAATTTCTGTGTTCAGATTTTTGTGGAAACACTAAACTGCCTTCCAGAGTGTTTGTACAATTTTACAATCCCACCAACCGTGTATAAGATTTCCTGTCTCACCACATCCTCTGCAACATTTATTACTTGCTGTCCTGTTAAACTTTGCCACTGCTACTTGAGTGAGATGATAGCTCATTGTAGTTTTGATTTGATCTCTCTAATTGCCAGTGCTTTTGAGCATTTTGTCATATTGGACATCCGAATATCTTCCTCTGTGAAAAGTCTTTCCATGTCTTTTGCCCATTTTGTAATTATGTGATCAGTCTTTCTTTTTTTGTGTGTGTGGATACCCCATAGGATTATGTAAACTCTGAATATGAGACCCTTGTCTGAAATTGCATTGCGAAATGTTTTTCCCCCATTCAGTAGGTTTTCTTTTCACTTTGTTGGAAATATTTTTGATGCACACAGCAAATGCTTTTTGAGAAACCATAATTGTTTGTGAAATTTGGTTGATTAGACTGTGATACAACCATACAATAGAATATTATTACTTGTTGGAAAAGAAAGAGTATCAAAGTTAATTACTCATGTGGTAGATCACCAGGATAAGTTTTACGATAGGACATAATAACAACACTGTGCAATACAGTGTGTGTGGTATGCTGTGTTGTTTTTGTGGGTTCTGTTTTTTTTTTTTTTTTAAGAAAGTGAAAAAAAATATACCTTTGTTTAGATATTTGCACAAAGCAGCATTGGATGAATGTATGAGTCAAATACCAACTTTTCCTATGAGGGATGGTAGAGAAAGAAGGAATGAGATGGAGAAGAAAAAGATAGAGGTCAGATTGTTCAATATATGTTGTATTGTTTCTATTTTGAAAATTGTTTAAAAATACATTATTGTTCTCTATGATCTATATAGTGCCACCTTCTTGTGATTACTACCAGTTTAGTACATTTTCAAATTAATTTCTTGTTTATGTATTTATTGTATATCTGTAATGTGACAGGTGCTATGCTAAAGTAGAAACTTGTTTTGAAGGTTCTTATACTTTATGGGAGCTCTCATTGCCTAGTGCTAAGGAGCTGTATTGCAATCACTAAGGCATGCAGTTCAAATGTACCAGATGCTCCACTAGAGAAAGATAGGCCATCCCCTCCCATGCAACTCAGTTGCTTCTGAAAACCTGCTGGAGAGTAAGCTATGGGTCAGTTCTGACTTAACTGTACAAGACAACAATAACATAATTCATTACACATACAAGAGAGGAAATAGTCATGGAATGGTAAAGACCATAAGAAAGACCTTGAGTCCTTTGGTAAAATCAGAGAAAATTTGAGATGGTAAGTAACATTTGAAGAAAGTTAAGGGGAATTAAAAAAAGAAAAAAATTTTCATCAAGTCAATTTTGACTGGTACCAGTTCTCTGTAGAGTTTGCTTGGCTATAAATCTTTATGAGATTGGCTGGTAAACTTCCAATCACTGACCTTTCAGAAAACAACTTAATTCTTTAGGCACTTTGCTACCAGGCTCTTTAAAGAAAGGTTAGCAAGATTTGAAGAGAATTTTGAGTAGGGGATAAACACAGGTACAAGTGTCATTGGTAGATTCTGACCCTATAACTTTGGGTTGGCAGTGTAGGTCCTTACATGGACCACCAGTGTTTAAAATCTACCTTAGTGCTTAAGTATATATTTTCTATTTAGACCTTTAAAAGAGTTCTTGACAGCAAATTTACCTATTGCAGTACATATTTTGATTTCTTGATTACTCTTTTCATGGCTGTTGATTGTAGATACAAGTAAAATAGAATTCTTGACAACTTCAGTCTTCTTTATTTATCTTTCAATTTATTGATTCAGTTTTGAGATTTTTTAAAATTTTCTTTAGGCTGAGATGTGATTCATACAGAAAGCTTCAGTCTTTTGAGATGTCACTGTATTGTAATAGTACTATATATTTTAATCTATATATGTTTTCTAAGAACATTCTTTTTGTAACTATACAATAATAATTATCAGAAAATATTATGTTGTGACAATAGTATCCCACTACTTATATGGGCCAGTGGTAAGGAGTTTTGCTATCAATTCACAGGTAGGTGATGTGATTCCACCAGCTGCTCTGTGGCAGAAAGAAGCTCCTCACAACCTCTCACAAAACAGTTCTGAGTTGATAGCAACTAGAAAGACTCATATTGGTTTCTCATGTTGTGATGGTGAAAACTATGCCACCAATATATTTTTTTAAGAGTCATCTTCTTTACTTTGCATACTTTAATTTCAGAACAAAATAAACAGAACTCACAATACACAACATCCAACTTCATTCTTGAGGTTGAAAATCAACATCATCCGTAACCCCCAGGAATGTACTTTGACTCTTGTGGACATAGGCATTGGCATGACCAAGGCTGATCTCATAAATAATTTGGGAACAGCTGCCAGGTCTGGTACCAAAATGTTTATGGAGGCTCTGCAGGCTGTTGCAGACAACTCCATGATTAGTCAGTTTGGTGTTGGCTTTTATACCATCTATCTGGTGGCAGAGAAAGTGGTAGTGATCACAAAACACAATGATGATGAGCAGTATACTTGGAAGTCTTCAGTTGGAGGTTCCTTCCCAGTTCGTGCTGACCATGCTGAGCTCATTGGTGGGGGTACTAAAGTAATTTTGCACCTTAAAGAAGACCAGGCAAAATACTTAGAAGAGATGAGTCAAAGAAGTAGTGGACAAACACAGTTTATAGCCTCCCCCATCATCCCCTTTGGAGAAAGAACGAGAGAAGGAAATCAGTGATGATGAGGCCGAAGAAGAGAAAGGTGAGGCAGAGCAAGATAAGGATGATGAAGAAAAGCCCAAGACAGAAGATGTGAGTTCAGTTGAAGAGGATGACGGTGGTAAAGACAAGAAATAGAAAATGAACAAAAAAAAAATTAAGGAGAAGTACATTGATCAGGAAGAACTGAACAGTTATTTTTCCAATTCTCAGATGTATAGCAAGTAATAGAAAACACTGAATCAGGTGCACCTTAATCTTCAAACTGACATCATTCCCCTTCATTATTTTGGAAAGATCTCTGACAGCACACTTGCTCAAAGCAATATATTTTCTTATCTTCCAACTGCTAGTACCAAGGGGGTTGATTGTGGATCCACATAAAACAAAATCATTTGAAGATTCAATCTTTTCTCCCGTCTGTCATGATGTTGTCAATTGGCCCAGTGACTTTAGGGTACTTAAAAGTTATTGCTCAAAGCCAAAATCTAGGTGAGCTCTCGTCGCCTAGTGTCAAGAAGCTGCACTTCAATTCCAGAGGTGCACGGTTCAAATACACCAGATGCTCTGCTGGAGAAGGTGCTCCTGTACCAGTCAGATCTGATTTGATGGTACACACACACACACACACACACACACACAAATTTTTAAAAAGCCAAAATCTACCAATTGTATTTTTTCTATTTAAATATAAGCATCATCTTACTAGACACAGAAATACATTGTTTTTGCCACTGCTCTTCCCTCTTTTTTCCTTACTCATAGTGTAACTGAGTAACATAATTGTTATGAAAAAGATTTTTTTTCAAAGCAAAATTTTCCTCTGAAATTTTATTAAAACTCCACTGTGTTATAAATGCATACCAAGATTTATTTACATTTGTGATCAAACTATTACCTTTTATTAAGCCCTTCTACTTGTTGATGTGTACCATCAGGTCAAGCCAACCCATAGCTGTCCCTCCAGCAGGTTTTCAGAGGCAGTAAATTACATGGGAGGAGAATGCTTATCTTTCTCCTGCAAATCAGTGAGTGGATCCAAAGCCTTTGGGATTGTAGCATAACTTTGGCTAGGCTACCAGATCTCCTATCTTATCTTAAGGAAATGAATAAAGAAGATTTTTAAAAGATCGCTCTTGTGTAAAAGTTTTTAAAAGATCACTTGTGTAAAATTTTTTTACTGTACTGAGTAAATATAAACAAAGCACAGTTGCTTTAATCAGAAGGAAACTGATAAAACATCATTGCTCTTACTTATTATCTTCCAATTGGAACCAACTCCTACCTGACTCTCTAGTGAGTTTCTTGAGGCTATAAACAGGACATTTCTCATATTTTCCCCTTGGAGACTATGGTAGATCAGAACTGCCACAGAGGCCTGGCCTTTTTGTTAGCAATGGAATTAGCTCTCTTATAAAGAATTTAATTTCGTTTGTCAGTTAGAAAGAAATAATTCTAGTAACACTTGATTAATTTATGACTTTAGACTTTATTTTTAGATGTCTTTTAGTTCATACTTTATTACTTATTTCCCCCTCCTGTTAGACCCAATATGAAATTTAAATCTAATGCAGTTAGTAAAATTGTGAAATAGACACTTGTTTTCAGTCAGTCTGGCCAAACTTGCTTTATTTACTAATCGGAGTTTTCTTTGTAATAAGAACAAAGGTTGTTTTGTAGTCTATTAATAAAGTGAACTTTGAAACTTTTATTTAATTAAAATACTTATTTTTCCTTCTTAAATATTGAGATACATGGCTTACCATACATAAAATTTTATTTCTGTGTTCTAAGCTGAGAAGTCCATTTGAAGATTAAATTATAGTCTACTGAAATGATTTCTGTACACATGGACCTTATCAGAAAGAATAGAAAAGAATCAAATCAGTCATGCCATTAAATTATCTTCAGTATTCCAGACACTCTTCTCTGAGCAATACAGGTATTCTGAAGATGCATAACCAAGTTAGTGTGTTTTAAAACTAGTCAAGTATCAGATTTGTAAATAATATAAGATTTACATAATAGCTAGTGATACTGAGTCAGGTCCACTACCCTACCTTGAAAATATGCCTTGATTATATAGTGCTGCAATAATTGAGATACCACAAGTAAATGGCTTTAACAAACAGAAATTTATTCTCTTAAATTAAGCTCTCAAGGAGGTTAAATTCATTGCCTTTTAGTCAGAACCGATTCTTAAATGAACCTCCAGTGGATTTTCTGAGGTTGAAAATCACATCGGAGGGGATTGCCCATATTTCTCCCACAGAGCTGCTGGTGAATTTCACACACTGGCCTTTGAGTTGCCAACACAACTCATTACCACTTATCCACCAGGAGAGTAAAAGTTCATATTCACTGCTGGCTCTAGGAAAAAGCTTCCTCTGTCAGCTCTGGAGGAAAATCACTGTTTCCTTCAACAGCTCTACAGCCACCATTGCCTGGAGATCTCTATCTATCTATCTATCTATCTATCTATCTATCTATCTATCTATCTATCATCTATCTATCTATCATCTATCCTTGTCCTTCCCCTAATGAGTAAGTACTCTCCAGTCCAAAGACCTTGATGTACTCCACTCTGGCCACCTTTCTTGTTGCTCTTGAATCGTACATATCAACTTGCTTCTCTCTCCCCAATTGGGGGGGGAAGTAATGTGGATTGCAATTCAGGGCAACACCTCCTTCATCATATCAAAGGTAATTACATTAGATTGAAAGTCATGACTGAGTCAGTGTGACACGTTTTTGAGGGATATAATTCAATCCATGACTTTATAGGTCAGGGAATGGTGCCTCAATTGTTGACATATAGCCTGTCTCATGAAAGATTACTTTTTGTTGTTGTTGTGTGCCATTAAATTAGAACCAACTCGTAGCTAAGCAGGTGTTCATAGGTAGGAAATTACATGGAAGGAGACTGTCCCTCTTTCTTCTGCAAAGTAGCAGGTGGATTTAAAATGCCTGTTACTGTGTCTGCAGAGCAACTTCTTACCTTTAGGCCTATAGAACCCCCTTTGAAGGAGGACTAGGGTTGAAGAAAATATTCTAGAACAGTTTAAGAGATGATACATGATTTAGATAATGTTTCCTTTTCTTCTGCCATGAATTGGAGAGGAAGGTAAATCGGACAAGTTAGTGTTTATACAACTTTTACTTGCTTAGATTTTTTTAAAAATAAAAGTTTTTATTTTAATTGTGATTTTAATGGAAGTTTACAGAAAAGTAAGATTGTCATTACTTGTTTGGATTTTTAAGGCATATGTTTTAATGTTTGGTTGATACAGTAAAAATTTCCAGAGCAGAGACATTTTCTACTATATATTTGAAAGCAGAGTTTTAAAAATTGATTATTGTTTGTGTTACCCATTTAAAATTTACTAATATATTTGAGATTGCTGTGAGGAATCAATTGCCAAAATAGTTTAATTTTTAATTGTTAATTTTATATCTGTGATGTATTTTGCAAAGTGTTTTAATTCATTTGGATTTAAGTTTGGTTTTACTGTTGCTTTAAATGTAAGGATATATTATGATTTTATATGTAATAGGAAATTATCAGAACTGTTAAGACACTCATTTTAGATAATCTCATTTAGTTATACCATTTCTCGTAAAGTGGTAGGCATTATTTAACTTCATACATATTTTCAGTCTTTTAGTTTAGTACCACTGCCTTCTGGTGAAGGTATAATGAACGTAATTTTAATTGCTACATTAAAATATAGAAATACTATTAGATTAATAACTGGCAGGCTATTATCTTGTTCTGCTGTAGTAATTTACCCTTTGAAATTGCCATTACCAGGTAGAATAAAACTGTTCTAGCATACATCTAATATATTGCTTCCAAAATGAGATGAATGCATATAGCTAGAAGAAAGAATTTTTGACTCCTTTAGGAAAGCAGGCTAGGGAATCTATTTTAGTCTATGAAATACAACACCAACGCAGTTGACAACTTAATTTTATTTTTAAAAAATAATCTTTTGATTTTGTTTCTTAAATTTTAATTAATATTGTTGCCAAAACTTTCTCTGAGATACTGTGGCTAAATGATTAGGATATTTAGGGAAGCACTTCATAAAGTAACCTTTAGTACTTTTATTTTACTAACCTATTTCCTATCTTTTCTTGAAATAATGTACTTATTTTCTGATACCATTCCCCCAAACATCATCATTAGTACTGGTTTAAGTCAAATCATATTTATAACTATATTACACTATAAGGATAGTGCTGATGGCCTAGTCTAAAGAAGATTCACTGCTGAATCAAAAACAGTGCCTCTCTTGGGGTTCAAATCCATCAGTAGTTCTTTGGAGAAAAGATGGTCAATCTCCTATGCAATTTGCAGTCTCAGAATCTCAGTGGTGGGTCAGCTATGAGTCTGCATGGCTGTATTCTTTACCGGAAGCTTGAGAGAATAGTTAATTTGGGTTTGGGGATGAATTCAGTTATTTGTGGCTTATAGGACCAAAGTCCTTATTTTCTTCACTCACTCACTAACTCACTCACTCACTCACTCACTTATTGCTATTGAATTGGAACTGACTCATCATGGACCTCTCCAGAGCGCTGAAGAGCAATGGTGTCAGTCTAGATACAAAGGTGTCCCTAATCCAGGCCATGGCCTTTTCAATTACTTGTTATGCTTTAGAGAGTTGGACAGTGACTAAGGATGACAGCGAAGAATAGATGTCTTTGAGTTGTGGTGCTGGAGAAGAGTCTTGAACATATCATAGACTACCAAGAAAATAAATAGGTCTGTCTTGGAGAGAGTGAAACTAAGTCTCTCTTTGGAGGCTAGGATTTTGAAGCGCCATTTCACTTACTTTGGACACGTGGCCAGGAGAGATCAGTTCTTGGAGAAGGACATCATACTTGGAAGGATGGACAGATAGCGCAAGAGAAGGAAACCCAAACGAGATGGATTGATAGAGTAACTGGGGCAATGGGGATTGGTGTGTCAGAACTGGTCAGCTCAGGACAGGAAAGGGACTCAGTGTACATAACATAGTATGACAGATTTGGAAGCATGGGTTACATCCATTTTCTAAACAACATGCCTCCTGAAACGCTGTGAACGTTGATAAATGTCAATAGTTGTAAAGGGTTTCGGGCCTTTTGTTCGTAGGGTTGCTATGAGTCATGTTTGAGTCAAAGGAAATCAATAACAACGATATAGCTGACCCTCCAACAGGTTTTCAGAGACTGTAAATCACACGGGAGGAGATTTCTCATCTTTCTTCTGAGATGGATTCCAACTACCTGCCTTTGGGTTCGTAGTCCAGCTCATTACTCCCTGAGCTACCAGAGTCCTATTTTTGTAGAGATTGTAAATTGAAGGATATCTCAGTTTTAGCAACTTTTTGGCTCGGGAGCTGCCTCCACATTCAAAACCAGCAGTTAGGCTCATCCCAAGTGAGCAACTCTCTGGCTCACTGCTCTGCAGTTGTATTGCACTTTAAAGTGTGATTAAATTGGCCCATCAAAATAAGCTAGGATAATCTTCTCATTTCAACTTCCTTAATGTTAATTACACATATAGGTTCCTGTGCCATGTAAGGATCTACGACTTCAATTGTAGACACCGTTCTTGGGCCCTGGCTCTGCCTACCACAAATAATAATATTAACCACAGTGACAATTTGTTGGATCATTTTTATTTCTTTTCTTTTTTTAATTTGTTGCATCAGTGGATGTGGAAGAGAAAGTTTTGGCATTAAAAATCACTGCAGTTCTGCCTTGAGTATAGTAATTTCTGTGGGGAAACAGCAGGGAAAGGAAAGAAGACAATATGTTTTTAAGAGTATTGGTTTGAAGCAGGAAAAAAATATAATTCTTTGAATTTATGTTGTCTGGTTCTAATCTACATTATTGAGATCTACAGATTTTTACACAGTAGCAGGAAATAAATAATTACAAGCAATCAATAAGGAAGGTCTTACGTTAGTATCAAGACAATATAAAATAGAGGGATTCTTATAGAACAACAATTATGGTCATTTACATAGATTTTGCTAATAGAAAAGACTGAATTTTAATGTGTTATTATTTTTTCCCCTAGATCATCACGAAGTATGTGTACGAACTCCTGGAAAAGGACTGTAATTTAAAAAAAATCTCTATCCCAGTAAGTCAGACTTACTTTTTGGTTCAAAAGAAAATGTTTTGTTTTGGATTAACTATGGTAATTTTATATGGGCAAAGACTATTGATTTTTATAAAGATAATTTTTAAATGCAACTTATTGTGCATAGTAGCTTGTTGAAAGTAATGCTTTTGATACTTAACCTATTTTTAAAAAATGATTATACAAAGGACTATGATGTGCACTGCCCTTCTCGGTATTATTTTTACCTGCTTGTTTGATGAAAATGTATATATTTTTCTCCTTACACAAAGACAACTAAACTGTTTTTAATTCCTTCTGTTTACTATATTGCTTAGTTCTAGCATTTCCTCTACACATCCCTTCATTCATTCTGTTATTTTCTGTATTATAACAATGTTTGATACTTTATCAGAGTACTTTAAAAAAATTTTTTTTTTTAATTTCAATGAACATCTACAGAGATTTTGGAATTCCATTCATTCATTGTTGCACTTTTCTCCACCCCCACCCCCGATTCACTCTATCAGAGTACTTTTTAAGTTTTAGCTACTTCAGAGTGAAAAAGTTTCAGATTTGGGCTCAAAATTGTCACTGTTTTTTCTGTTTTTTATGTAAAATGTGAAAAAATTAATGTTTCAAATGGTAAAAAAATTATGATGATGATGATGGGACTAAATAAAATCTTAAATACCTACTATCCTTGAAAGTTTTCTAAAACTTCAGTTGAAGTAAGTCTTTTAAGTTATAAAACTGTAGATAATTTCCTTGTGATTTTAACAAAGGTTTATGGAAATGGTGGATTTTTCATTCATTCATTCATTCATTGTTGTATAATTTCCTTCCTTCTCCCTGACTCCCTCCACTGTCTACTTTGCCATGCACCTCTTATTCTAGACTGTTGTCCTATGTATGTCTAATCATGTATTCCTTTCTCTCAACAGTTCCAACGCAGTGTTTATTTATTGTGCCCTTTCTTAGTTTTCCCTTAACATCCATGACAGTCCTGTTTTATAACAGTGGCATTGTGCATTATTTGTCCTTTTGTGACTGAAATATTTCACTCATAATGTCCTCCAGGATGACCCACATTGTTTAATATTTTATGAGGTCCTTGTCTTTCAGTGTTGCATAGTATTCTATTATATGAATATACCATAGTTTTTCTTTTCATTCATTGGTTGATTGGCATTTGGGTTGCTTCCATCTCTTTGCTATTGTGAACAATACAGAAGTAAATACGGGCATGCATATATCTGTTTGGTTGGCAACTCTCATTTCTTTAAGGTCTATTTCTAGTAGTGGAATTGCTGGGTCAAATGGTATTTCTATTTCCAACTTTTTGAGAAAGTTGCCTTCCGTAGTGTTTAAACCATTTTGCACTCCCACCAGCAGTGAATAAGGATTCCAGTTTCTCCACAACCTTGCCAGCATTTGTTGTCTTCTGCTCTGTTGAACTTTGCTTTGTTCCTGGAGTGAGATGCTGTCTCATAGCTTTTTTTAATTTGCATTTTCTCCGTTACCTAGGGAATTTGAACAATTCTTCCTGTGTTTGTTCACCATCTGAATATCATCTTTGGTGACGTGTCTGTTCATATCATGTGCCCATTTTACGATTGGGTTGTTTACCTTTGTTGTTGAGGGGTCGGAGTAGTCTATAAATTTTAGATAAGAGTCCATTTCAGATATGTAATTACCAAATTTTTTTTACAAGTCTTTGTGTTTCTTTGATAACCTATTAGAGGTGCATAGATGTTTAATTTTTAGAATGTCCCATTCATCTATTTTAGTCTCTCCTGGATATAGGTTTTAGATAATTTTTTTTTTTCATTAAATTTTGGAAAGACTCGATGTTTTAATTTTTTTTTATTCCTTGGGCAATGTTATTCTATCATAATTGATTTGGTAGTTTTTTAATACTTATTTCCACCATGACCTGAATAAGGCATACCTTAGTCCTCAAACTATCTGGTGCAGCCAGAGTGCTCCTTGGAGGCAAAGATGATGAAGCTTCATCTCACTTACTTTGACATGTTTGTAGGAGATGCTCTTGGTTGAAGAGGAATATTAGGCTTGGGAAGGTGGAGGGACAGCGAAGAAGAGGAAGATGCTCAACCAGATGAATTGACGTAGTACTTACAGTAATGGGATCAGAGATTGTGAGGTTGACACAGTGTAGGATGGGGTTTAGATTTATTATTCTTACGATTTTATATGTCATACTTGACTCAATATCACTTAACAATTACAACCACTAGCATCACCCACCCATACAAATTTAACCATTGCTTCATTTATAAAAAAGAAACTAGATTTCATTTTCTATAGATAACTTGAACACTGTGACCCTGATTGTGCCAAATGCAGTATTGGTCACCCATGGCAGACAGTGATTGGTGGAGTTCCCCGATTAAACAAGTTTGGAAGCGAAGCAGGAGTGGCATCCACTTTCGGAATAGCTTGCCTTCAGAAACCCTGTGAACCTGGAGAGAGGATGAAAGTTATAAAAGAGTTCAGGTCTTTCATTCATAGGGTCTCTGTGAGTCGCCTATGACTGCATGGCATATAACAACAACAACAACCACAACAATAACCTCAGGTGCTAAACTTACATTGCTATTCATTTCTCCATATAACTAGTATTTAAGATCTTTTAAGTGTCAAGTTTGGTGTAAGTGCTTGTACTTATTTATTATTCTTTTAAGTACTAGTAAAATTCAGTATTGCAGCTTAAGGCTTAAATTTGCTTTTCAGTTCTTTCAGCTTGAGAAATGCTGAATGAGTTCCTTCATTTTTAATTGTCACTTCTAGGTTTCTGCATATTCTAATATAATGGTTTGCTTCATATTCTCTAACTGCCCTTTGAAACTCTTCTGTTCAGCTCATTTATTTCAGCATCTCTTCCCTTTGGCTTGATGCTCTGGTGCAATTTTCAGTTTATTCTGACATTCATTTTGTTTTTCTTCTTTCTCTTCTGTCTTTGTAGTGACCTTTTTTCTCACATCATGGATTATATTTTTTATGTCATCCCACAGCTCATCTGGTCTTTAATAACTGTTGTTTAATGTTTCAAACAAATTTAAGTCTCAACTTGGAATACTGAGAGATGTTATCAGCACAATCTTGAATGATCCATGAGGCATCCAAAGAAGGGAATACACAGAATCACTGTACCAGAAAGAACTGGCTGACACCAAATATTTTCAAGAAATATCATATGATCAAGAATCAATAGTAGGAAAAGAAAAATTTCAAGCTGCACGCTTTGGTGAAAAATAAGATCCCAGGAGTTGATGTGATACCAAGTGACATGTTTCAAATGACAGATGCAGTCCTTATGTGCTCACTAGTTTATGCCAGGAAATTTCGAGGATGGCTGCCTGGCCAGTTGAATAGAAGAGATCTATATTTATTTCTATTCCCAAGTGGATTCCCAAGGGGATCTAACAGAATGTGGGAATTATAAAGCAATATTATAAGTATTACATGTAAGCTAGATATTACTGAAGATCTTTCAAAGACTTTCAAAGTCTAGAATAGTCCATAGATGGGGAACTGCCAGAAGTTCCAGCTGGATTCATAATAGGTCGTGGCATAAGGAATATTACTTCCAATATGAGATGGATCCTATTGGTTATGCAAAGGCATTTGACTGTGTGGATCATAATAAATTATGGCTAACATTGAGAAGACCAAGGATCCCAGAACACTTTAATCATGCTCATGCAAAACCTATACCTAAACTACAAAGATGTGTGGACAGAGCAGGGGAATACATGGTTTGAAATTGGGAAAAGTATGCAGGAGGATTGTATTGTTTCCTCTTACCTATTCAGTCTGTATGCTGTGCAAAAGCTGGACTCTATCAAGAGGAATGTTGTATCAGGATTGGAGAAAGACGCATCAGTAACCTTCAGAATGCACATGACACAACGTTGCTCACTGTAAGTGCAGACCAGTTCAAACTCTTGCTGCAGAAAATTAAGCTTTGCAGCCATCACTATGTCTTGCATCTCAATGTCAAGGAACAAACATTTTCACCACTGGACCAATAGGCAACATCATGATGGATTGAAAAAGAATTGAAACTGTCAATGACTTCATCTAACTTTGAATCCACTGTAAGTACACTTTGTACCAGCAGTTGGAGATCAGGAGATGTAGTACATTGGGCAAGTTTGCTGACCTCTCCAAAATAATGATAAGCAATGATGTTAGTTTGAGGACCAAGTTACGTCTGATTTAGGCTGTGGTTTTCAAATCACTTGCTATACATTTGAGAGCTGGACATTGAATAAGGTTAATAGGAGAAGAATTGATACATTTGAGCTGTGGTGTTGGAGAAGAGTATTAAACATTCTATGTACAGCCAAGAGAAGAAATATATCTTAGAGAAATTGAAGCCAGAGTGATCTTTGGAAGCGAAGATGATAAAGCTTTACTTAATATACCTTGAATATGTTGCTAGAAGGGGATATTCCTTGGACTGGGACATGAAGTTTGGAAAGGCAGAGGTTCAGAGAAGTAGAGGAAGACCCTCAACCAGGTAGATTGACACATTGAGTTCATCAGTGAGCTCGAGTGTGTGAGGGACTGTGAGGTTGGCAAAGGATAGATCTATTGTTTATTGAGTTGCAGTGATTCCTAACTTGACAATACTTGACTTCACAGTTCCAAATAATAATAATAAAACAATAACAAGTAAACATTGTATTGCCCAGCCATTTAGATATTGCAAACTTTTCTTCATCTAGAAATAATATATAATCCAAGATTGTAATGTCTTTTTAAAAGAGTGAACATAGTAGTCAGGTTTTTTTTGAAGTTTTGTTTTTCTTTTAATCCTATAAATTTTCTTAACAAGATAATTTAAGTTTCATTAATTTTTTTGTGAAATATGAGATTAGGTTTAGGAAAACTTTCCTTTATATTCCTGTCATTTAAAATTTAGACTATAAAGCTAATAGGAATATTGTTATATTATACTCAGATTTACTGCCATTGACTCAGAACTGACTCATTGAGTTTTGAGGCTGTATAGCACACCAAGATGTGTGACTTTGGGTTATAGTGCAACTCTGAACGGATTATTCTCCCAGAATTCCCTAAAAGACCTAATTGTTGTTGTTGTTATGTGCCGTTGAGTTGCCTGCGACTCATATCGACCCTATGGACAACAGCCCTAAACTCCGCTCTGTCCTGTGCCAATCGCACTGTCTCTGACACTCCCATCCCAATTATCCCAGTCACTGAATCAATCCACCTCATAGAGGGCCTTCCTCTCCTGCGCTGTCCCTCCACCCTCCCAAGCATGATGTCCCTCTCTAAGGACTGGTCTCTCCTCACAACATGTCCAAAGTATGTTAGACAGAGCCTCAGAATCCTTGCCTCCAAGGAGCCACCCGGTTTAACCCTTTCCAGGACAAATCTGTTTGTTTTCCTAGCAGTCCATGGTATTCTCAGTACTCTTCTCCATCACCACAGCTCAAAGGCATCAATTCTCCTTCTATCCTCCTTGGTCATTGTCCAACTCTCTGATGCATAACAGGTGATTGCGAAGACCATGGCCTGTATCAGATGCACCTTAGTTTCCAAAGAGATACCATTGCTCTTCAGCACTTTGGAGAGGTCCCTAACAGCAGACTTTCCCATGGCAATGCGCCTTTTAATTTCCTGTTTTAATTTCCAAAAACAAACTTTGAAAGAAATAAAACTATCAAGAAAGGAAGACTGGACAAAATGGGGGGGAAAAAATCTAAAGAAAAAAGACCTAAAATAAAAGTTAATTTTCAATTTTTGGTTCATAAAGATTATAAACTGAAAGATACTGATAACGTTTAGAAAAATATGTCTTTTAAAATTTTTCTGGTCAGTTTTTTTTATCTGATACTATTTCTCCTGAATTCTTGGGAATTTCAGAGATAACAGTGATACTGTGTTTTGTATACCTACTACAAAAGTTTATGGTTTTTGGTAGATACATAGTGCCAAAAGAACAGAAAATGGGACATAGGGGCACAGGGTCATGAGCATCTTTCTGAATGGGCCAGAGAGAGTGATAATAGCACAGCCCTTTACTGCCAAAGAGCAGAAAACAGATAAAAGAGCCTGTATCCCAGCCCCATGGTGCCTCTAGAGCCATACAAACAGAAGGGGTTTGTTTACTCATTGTTGACTCATAGACTTTAATCATGGTTTTGGTACTGAAAAATGGGGATTATTAGGGAAATAAGTTGGAGAGTGGGGGAGGCAAGAATAATCACCCAATGCAAATACAGGTTTTAGTCCAGCAGTTCCAAGCGAGATTAACCAGAAAACTCAGTTCTTAAATTAGTAAAAGTCCCTTTTTCTGTTCAGCAGTCAAATTCAAATCATTCAGCAAAGTTTGCCTCAGAGCAGTTATAGAAGTCTGATTCTTATTCAGGCATCGGAAAGAACAGCAAATACTTTTTACTGTGGCTTTCATCTCGGGACTCCTCTGGTTCCTCCTTGCCACAGTTTCTCTACAGCAATGCCACAGTCTCTCCACCACCATCACTAGGGTCTTACCATCAGAGTCTCTCTCTCAACAGGGTTGTACTCTAGTCTCCCTCAGGTCTTGCTACTCGGAAAATTTCTCTCTCTCCTTCTCTGTCTCTCTCTCTCTCTCTCTCTCTGTGTCTCTCTCTCTTGCACGTGCGCCTGATTGACTGACAGCTGTTCACAATTTGCAGGAACACGGGTCTGCGCTTAAGGTCGCTGGAGACCAGCAGGGGCTAATGTAATGCCTAGAAAAAGCTAATTTTAGGCTAACACCAAAAACGGATTCTTTTTTTCTTAGAAAATGCTATATAAAAAAAAATAAAAAAAATACTATATAGTTATTTTGTTTGGTAAAAGACTACTAACTCAAAGTTACTTTTTTCCCCCTGGTAGTTAACTATGTTTAGTTTTCCAGTTAAATTACTTAAAAGAGAAGAAATTATTTTTTAAAGTGAAAGTACTTTGTGGAAGCCCAGGCTTTGATGGTAAAAATTATAATGGTCATATTTTATATTTATGAAAGGAGTGTCAATATATATTATAAACATAACATTTGTATTAGCCATTGTAAGTAGAGATGATTTAAGGTTAGGTGGGAGAATGTCACAGGTTATATACAAATAATGAGCTGTTTTATATAAGACACTTTAATATCCACTGATTGTGATATATGGATCCTAATTCCGGCATATGATCCTCAGGGATGATTATGCTACATCTATCACCTGTATGAATGTGAAATACTCTGAATTGCTGTGTCTGACCATTGTGTAGAATATGAAATGCAATGAATCAACTTAATAACTTGAGTGTAGATTTTCGTTCATTGTATTGCATAGTGTTTACAGAAAGAGCCCATCAGGATTCATTTGGAATTCATGAGTGAATTAGAAAGTTGTTCTGAAGTGAATTTTTTAAATGCTAAAAATCTCACTGATGAAATAACATTATATTGGTTCATCAATAAAGTGAGGTTGTGTGCTGGAATGACCTTTATGTGTATTCTTTTTGCTAGGTTTTGTGAAAGCTCAGTTTAATGACTTACCGCTGTTTCAAGATAAATGAACTTGAACCAATTAATATCCAATCGTAATTAAGGTAGTGATAAGAAAGATATTTTTCTCATATAGATATTTCACAATTTAAAATTATATTCACTTAAAAAATTATATTCACTTAATGCCAAATAAGTCCTTATTTTGAAGTGCAACCTCGAAGTTTTATGTTACCGTTACATGAAAATTAGCTCCTGACCAACATCAACTCAAATGCTGCTCTTACCCCTTAAGAATTTTTGTTATTGCCATTGATTTTCCCCTTGAATATTTTTGTAGCCTGTTTTTTTCAAAATCAAAATGCTTGAGTAAAACTTTTATTCACTTATTGTAGTTATCTGAATTTGTAACCCCTTTAAGAATTCTTGAGGTGCTTTATTATCCAGAAAAAATCATATTTTTATCTTCTGAAGATAAGTACTGTGTGCCATTTTTAAAGTGATAACTGTGGAATTCATAGTGGCAACATTCCATTGCTTAAAAAATTTACTCTGTTCCTTGGTAACAAGAGACTTAAATCAAATAGAAAAAGAAGCAATGATCAGCACCTCGTGGAAAGCCTGTAGCTACTGTTTTGTTTTGTTTTTTTTTTCATTAAGATAATGAATTTTAAGATTTTTCATTTCCATAACCATTATAGGATTCACTAAGGTCTCATTGACTAGACACTTTTATTTGTGCAAGCTTAAATGTACTCTTTGGTAATTGTAAAACTGCAAACCTCTGTAGCCGGTTTGGTGTTTTTTTTATACACTGACAGCTTTGCTTTTTAAATTTTCCTTTTGTTCTTCTCACCATTTTCTTACCTCTTCTTCCTTTTGCGCCATTTTAACAGAATGATAAATCTATTAACATACAATGTATCTAGGTAAAATTATTTTTATTCTCAGTTTAGATTTTTCCAGCTCCTACATTGCTTTCTTTCTGACTTCAGTCATGCTTCTTGTCATAGTAATTTGCTATCTCTTGGCATCACTTGCAATGGAAATTGTTGTGATTATGTTATACTTCCTTCCTGTCCACCTAAGATACTTAGTAACTAATAATGAAATTTCAGTTTGTTATTTTAGTTCTTTGCATTTTATAATTCCTTTAAAGTTCTTTGTAATTATGTAGCACTTTACTTTTAACATAGTTTTCTGAGTCAGGAAAGTATTAAAGCTATTTATATATGAACACATTGCTTAATTAAATACATCTATCTGAAAGAAATCACTAGCAGTGCTTGAGAAGATTCCTTCTTTCACTAGTTCATGCATTCCTCTTCTTACTTTGTGTCTACAGTGTGTTGGCTCTTTTCTAAAGATAAAGCTAGATTCAAAACAGAAAAATTGCTATCATTCCTGGACTTAGAATAGTGCAGAGAACAGATGGTGAATAAACAAATACAGAAACAAATTTTAAGTAAAACAGACAATATACTAGATGGTGATATCTGCTTTGGAGAAAAAGGAAAAAAAAATCTCACACAAAAAACCAGAAAGGAACTAGCGTGTTCCCAAGAGTTTGCGCTGGGTAAGGCTTCACTGAGAAAGGAGTATTTTTTCCCTTAAGCCCTGTCACTTTACTGTTCTTGCTGGAATACTTACCATTTGTCTTTTGTTTACACAAAAGCCTAGACACCTATTACTGAAGCTAATCTGACGCTTTTAGAAATAGAGACGTTTCCCTTTTTTTGTGTGTCTTTTATAAATATAGTGACTGGAAACATTTAGTTTAGATACCAAGGCAATATTTTGGTAATTGATTTTCATGTGTTTTTTATTTTGGTAATTGTATGAGTATGTGCTATTAATGAAATGTTATGCAATATGTGATTTGACCTTTTCCATAGAAGGGGAGGTGGATGGAGAGGGAAAGGTATGTCTCTAGCCATCATGACTCCATCTTCTGGCTCTGATGCAGTAATTGATCTATCGAGGCTTCCATTCTCAGTTTTTGGCCATTGCTGATGCTGAATGCCACTCACTATGTTTGATGGCATGTAGTAAAATTTGTATTCTCCCTTGAAATCTGTTTTCTAGGGACTCTTTCATACTTAAATAATATATATGTCATCCAATTAAAAACCTGTATACTAGGAACTTTGAAGAGAGTGCAGTGAGGGTGCCCTTAGAGGGAAGGGTGGCGAAACTTTGTCTTACATACTTAGCGTGTTTTGCTAGGAGGGTCTAGTCCTTGGAAAAGGACATCATGCTTAGAAAAGTTGAGGGTCAGTAAAAGTTGAGGGTCAGCAAAGGCACTCGAGATGAACTGACACAGGGACCTTAACAATGGGCTCAAGTGTGGCAGAGATTATGAAGATGGCACAGGATAGAGCAGGGTTCTATGATCTCTATGATTCTATTCAAGTTGACAACCCCTCACCATATTTATTGTGTACTGTTGTGTTGGAACCAACCCATAGCTGACCCTCCAGCTGTTTTTCAGAGACAGTAAATTGTATAGGATAAGATTATCCATCTTTCTTCCATGAAGCAGCTCGTGGATTTGAATGGCTTGCCTTTGGGATTGCAGCACAGTTCCTTACCGCTGGGTCACTAGAGCTCTGACAATATTTAGAGCAATTAAATTGTGTGTAAATATTTAATATTTATTCTATAAATAAATAAGATATAATGTAAGGTTATTGAATACATGCATAATATTGCTTTGCAAGTGACTGGTTTTATAAACTTATTTTCACCATCTGAATGAAGTTAGAAGTTCTGTTTATATAGAACAGTGGTTGATTGAAGAGCTTGGAATTTTTAAATAGCAGATTTTCCTAGCTTTTAAAAATTTAGTGATATTTGTTCCAAACATATAAATTTTTTTAACCGATATATCCTTGAATTGAGTTTTTCTATTTTCTGTCATGAGTGGCTATACTTCTCTAGTGTGTAGCCATCTAAGCCTCAATTTCCTCAGTATAAGATAATTATATTGGTTATACCTGCCTTAATGGTGGTGATGTGGTAAAAACCATAATTGTTAAATCATTTAGTACAGTATATAACACGTAGAAAACACTTAAAACTTATGTTTTTTTAATACATATCTGCATTTTTCTCAATTTCTTTTATATGTGTTGTTTTAATACCAAATAAATAATGGAGACATACTTTTAATATTGTTTTCACATTTTTATATTTAAATATAAAATTAATTTTTTTGCTTATTTATCCACCTAAAATGTGATTATTAACCTTTAGTGAATATGTTTATTTTATATTTAAAATGTTTTTTAAAATCTCATTTATACTTCTATAGTAAAAATGCTGTGACTCATAGTACCTGTTGTTTTTCACTTATGTCTGTGCCTGATCAGAAACCATTTATTTATTATTTAATTTTTTTTTTAATTACAGGTAGATGCTACTGAGAGTGAACCAAAGAGTTTTATCTTTATGAGTGATGATGCTTTGACAAATCCACAGAAACTGATGGTTTTGATTCATGGTAGTGGTGTTGTCAGGGCAGGTCAGTGGGCTAGAAGGCTTATTATAAATGAAGATCTGGACAGTGGCACGCAGATACCTTTTATTAAGAGAGCTATGGATGTAAGTGCAATTTTTTTTCTTTTTTTGCATTTTATAACTTTGTTTTATTATGTATTATAAATTATTTTATCATGTTATGCTTTGAGCTACTAAGAAAACATCACTGATATGAATCTACCAGTCATTCCAGGTGAAAAAGATAAGGCATTCTTCTCCTGTCAAGATTTAGAGCCTTAGAAACTCTGGAACAGTTCTGCTCTGTCATGTACATTCCTCATGTAGAGGTAGTCAGACTGACTTGACAGTGCTGGGTTTAGTTTGATTGTATTGCTCGAAAATACATCTTAAACATAAGCTTGTCTTTCATTCTTAAAAAAAAAAATATTTTACTTGTATGAAAGATTATTCTGTATTATTTTGCAGTTCAAAGCGGAAATAAATTTTTACCTTGAAAGTATAAAGATTTAGGTAATGCCTTTAAAATGAATATTTTTTATTCTGCACTTTTTTGTTTTAGTACATGAAATATTAGTTGAACTTTAAATTCCTTAGTTTCTTTACTGAAAACACTCCTGACAACAGTATTACTACTGCTTTGGAATTTAGTCAAGTTAGGAAGTAAAAAATGGTATTTTTTTTTTAAAAGATATGCTTGAATTTATTTATTTAAAATTTATTTCTTACTCTTTAAAATAAAGATTGAAATAGCTCAGGACATTTGCTAGTTTGTTGGATTTTGGTCATTTAAAAAAAATCTTTACAGCCCAAAAATTAAGCACTTCAGCATAGAATTTAATATATGTTAATTAATTAAAATTAATATGGAAGCAGGAGTGGCATTCACTTCCTAAACAGCATACCTCTGGAAACTCTGTGAACTTTGATAAATGATGACTATTATAGAGGGGCTTCAGGCCTTTTGTTCATAGGGTCACTATGAGTCATGCTTGACTCAACAGTCGTCAACAACGACAATATTAAAATGTAAACATTAAACAATGAAAGTTATTCTGTAAATGTGTAATTTATTATCTAATTGCATATTCTTAAATGAATATTTCAAAATTGTATTCAGAGTTTTCTTCTTTGGATAGTGAAGTTGGGTTTTTCTCCCCCTACCAACTTCTTTTAACTTTGTGTTTCATTCTTCAGTTCTAAGATGAACAATCAAATGTTGTTTTTTTCACATGCATGTAGAAATTTTCCTCAGAAAGTATTATAAAGTGGCATCTTGTATGAATGTAAAGCTATTCATAAATATTTTTGTGTGTATATATACTTTATTTACAAGAATGATACTATTTAATTTTTGTAGTTAAAGTTGGAAAAGATATCTTTGATGACTGCAAGTGGTGACTGCAAGTATCAGTGGCAATATATTTAATCTGCTTTTAATGGAAATCATGTAAAGTAGCAACTCCTCAGAATATTTTTGTTGGTAGATATTTTTGGGTTACATATAAGATTGTACGTTGTTGTTGTCAATTTCTATCAAATCGAGCATGTCGTATTGCAACCCTATGAACAAGACTTGAGCCTTTCTATAACTATTTTTGTTTCTCAGCGTTCATAGTTTCCATAGGCATGTTGTTTATTTAGCAATTGGGTGGCACTCCTACTTCTAAACAAGATTGTATATTTAATTAAAAATTAATGTCAGTCTTCATGGATGTGTAAAATATCAAAAAGCACGTTTTGTTTACAGCCTTTGGTAGAGTCTTTTTTTGATTAAATTGAAATAACTCACTTTAAATCTTTTAAAGACTTTTCTGTTACAGATTATGAATAGTGAAATGAACTTTCTGACATGTTAGCTTGACGTGGAACAAATTCTCTCCATTCATTTTAATATAATCTTATGAAATGTGATCAGAGTTAAGAGAATAATTGAAGATGTTGTTGTTGTTGTTATGTGCCGTCGAGTCGCCTGCGACTCATACCGACCCTATGTACAACAGCCCTAAACTCCGCTCTGTCCCGTGCCAGTCGCACTGTTTCTGACACTCCCATCCCAATTATCCCAGTCACTGAATCAATCCACCTCATAGAGGGCCTTCCTCTCCTGTGCTGTCCCTCCACCCTCCCAAGCATGTTGTCCCTCTCCAAGGACCGGTCTCTCCTCACAACATGTCCAAAGTATGTTAGACAGAGCCTCAGAATCCTTGCCTCCAAGGAGCCACCTGGTTTAACCCTTTCCAGGACAAATCTGTTTGTTTTCCTAGCAGTCCATGGTATTCTCAATACTCTTCTCCATCACCACAGCTCAAAGGCATCAATTCTCCTTCAATCCTCCTTAGTCATTGCCCAACCATCTGATGCATAACAAGTGATAGCAAAGACCATGGCCTTTATCAAATGCACCTTAGTCTCCAGAGAGACACCATTGCTCTTCAGTACTTAGGAGAGGTACCTAACTGCAGAGGATTGCGTATCTGTGTTTCATTGTCTATGCAAAGGTGTTTGTGTGGATCATAACAAACTGTGGCTGACTCTGAGAAGAATGGGAATCCCAGAACACTTGATCATGCTAATGAGAAACCTATACTTGGACCAAGAGGCAGTCATCAGAACACAGCAAGGAAACATTGCATGGTTCAAAATTGGGAAGGGTATACACCAGGGGTGTGTCCTGTCTCCATACCTTTTCAACCTGTATGCAGAACAGATTATCTGGGAGGCTGGGCTCCATGAGGAAATATGTGGGGTCAAGATTGGTGGAAGATGTATCAACAGTCTGCGTTATGCAGATGACACAACCCTGCTTGCTGAAACTGAGGAGGACCTGAAGCGCTTGCTGCAGAGGGTCAAGTCTTGCAGACTCCAATATGGATGGAGGGTCAATGTCAAGAAGACAAAGATTCTCACCACTGGACTAATTGGCAGCATCAGGTTGGATGGTGAAGAGATTGAGATTGTTAAGAAAACTGACCTCACATACGTAGGCCATATTGCTAGGAGGGGCTATGCTTTGAGAGGGACAAGGTGCTTGGTTAGGTAGAGGGTTGGGGAAGGAGAGGAAGACCCCCGACCATGTGGACTGACAGAATGACTGCCGTAGTGGGCTGTAATGTGTCAGGAAGTGTGAGAATGGCATAGGATAGGACAGAGTTCATATCTATTGTTCATAGGGTTGTTATGGGTTGTACTAGACTTGAAGGCAACTACTAACAACAATAATAACATAGTTGTGTCAAGGGCATAAAACTTAGCAAATGCTCTCTTTCAGAATTTTGCACATCTACAACCTCCAGACTGAGTGTTTCTTAAATTTTTTGCCCTAAGCTACTTGCTAACTTTACTCTAGTCCCAACTTTAACTATTTGAAATGCCCTACCAAATCTTTCTTGGAAGATGTATAGCCAGAGTGCTCCTTAGAAGCAGGAGTTGTGAGTCTTTCTCTCGCATACTTTGCGCACGTTACCAGGAGGGTCTAGTCCCTAGAAAATACATATATGCTTGATAAACAAAGGTTCCATGAAAGAGCGGAAGATCTTCAACAAGTTGCTGTTATTCTTAGTTGCCATTAAGTCAAGTACAACTCTTAGCGACCCCATGAACTGTAGGTCTGAACCTTGCCCTATCCTATTCCATCCTCACAGTCTGATATGCTCCAGCCCTTTGCTTCAAGTCATTGTGTCATTCCATCTTACTGAGTCTTCCTCTCCATCTGCCAGCAACGGGGCTTAAGAACAACAGAGATTTTGAGGGTAGCACAGGATCTTTCAGGTTGTAATTCTCTTGTGCATAAGGGCACCTATGAGTTGGAGCCACGCATGTAACACTTAATAACAACAACAACAATATTGTTAGACAAGTTTAGTAAGTAGTTTGGGAGTCACTAGTTTCCTAGGTGATGCTAACGCGGCTAGTCCTGGCATCACACTGAAAACCATTTGTTTAGACAAAACTCTTTGGATTGGTTGAGGGTTTATTTATACTCTTAAGCATCATGTATAATGGATAATGTAGAAATTGATGGCAATTATATTTAGTAAGATAAGAATTAAAAAGTTTTAAAAAACGCGTTATAATTAAATTAGTGAGAAAGTAAAGGTTTAAACTATGAATAATACATCAAAACACTATATTTTAATGATTTATACCTGATATGCCTTAAAATTTATTAGTTTTAATACTTTTATGAATAGTCTTATGCCTTCATTAAAACTACATTTTTTTTACTTTCTCAAAGCTGTTTAACTCAGAAGAATCTGCTATTCCCATAATTACTGCTTGCTTTTAGTATTATTTTTATGTCATTATGTCTGCAATTTAAAAATTAATACTATTTTTTATTAAGTGAATTTATACAATTATGCTTTAATGACATTGCTGGAGTATGAACTTCTTCTTTCCACTAAATTCACATTGAAATGATAAAATGTAACAAGTACAAAAACATTGAATGTTAAAATGATTTCACATGGAAGAATGGGAATCCCCAAATGCCTGAATGTTGTTATGTACTGAGAAGTCAGAACCAACTCTTAGCTGACATTCCAGTAAATCACATGGAAGGAGATTGCCCATCCTTCTCCTGTCAATTGCATATCGTAGATTGCAGCACAGTTTTGAATGGAGAATTTAACGCAAAAGTCATAAGCCCGTGGAAAGTTAGTGAGTCAAGATAATATCGTTTATGAGATGTAAACGCATAGGGGTTAACACCACAGTTTTCGGGCCTGAGAAATATGACTTCAAGATAAAACTAATATAGTTGGAACCTTGAAAGGTACTACTTTTGTGGAAAGGGGAAACTTGAAAACAATAAATAATGACCAGTTATTTCTGAAATAACCAACCAGTGAAAACTCTATAGATTACAGGCATTGTGCAGTGGCAGTGGTATAGATCAAATATTTGTTACTTTCATTATGTTTGAGGTCTCTGTGAGTTGAGATTGATCCCGTGGCCAGTCACTAACAATGATAACAAAATACTCTTAGCTCCTTAACCCAGAGATGCAAAAGGACGTCTTAAATTATTTCCCTCCAGGAGATAACAAATGGGCTAAATAAAAGACCTTGCCAGGAAATTTACTTGACAGCACATAACAACAACAACAACAACAACATTGGAGAAAATCACCCAGAGTACAGCATAGAGAAATTAGAGAACAAAAATATATGATGTCCAAGAATTATGGAAATAGAGTAAGAGCTAATATCCCTGGTTCATAATATTTTTGAGATTAAAGACATGAATCATACAGTTGACGAAATAGGGCATATCATGACAAATTAAAGTTACGTCTGCACTCAAACATATTAAAACTGTTGAACCTTAGAGTAATACATTCATAAACTTTTTATGAATTATTTTTAATTTAATTCTTTTTGAGTGAAGGTTTACAAATCATATTGATTTCATATACATGTTTCTGAGTGAAACCCTGCCTTTCATTCATAGACATTTTATTTTATAATACTAATTATAATTGACTCTTGGCTCTAGCAGTCAGGAAATCAAAAGATGGATTTCTGTAGGAAAATCTGCTGTGAGATACCTCTCCAGAGTGCTAAAGAACAATGTGCCAGTCTAGAAACTATGCTACTGTTAATCCACATCATGGTCTTTTCAGTTGCTTGCTATGCATCTGAGAGCTGAATAGTGAATAAAGATTACATAAGAAATAAAATAATTACAGTTATGGTTCTGGAGAAAAGTACTAAACATTCCATGAACTGTTAAGAGTATAATTAGCTCTGTCC
>NW_006399793.1:12557955-12560015 GCF_000299155.1 Elephantulus edwardii | reverse complement strand
GAAATAGAAAACAGAAAAACAATTGAAACTATCAACAAAACCAGGTTGCTCTTTGGAGGCAAGGATTTTGAAACTTCATCTCACAAGCTTTTGACATGTTGCCAGGAAGAACCAGTCCTTGCAAAAGGACATCATACTTGGAAGGGTATAAGGACGCTCAGGATAGGATGACCTTGGATGAAGTGAATTGATACAGTGACTATAACAATCGGTGACTATAACATTTGTGGCAGATGTGTCAGATTATACGGTTGGCCCAGGATAGAGCAAGGTTCAGAGCTATTGGTCACAGGATTGCTATGAGTATTAATGGACTCAGCACAGAACCACAGAACAATGTAATTATTTAATTATAATATTGTAATTTTTCAGGTGAAATTCACAAGATAATTCGAAAATGAAAAAAATCAGTTGGATTAAGTAAAATCATAATGCTTTGTGTTTGGTTTTTGTGTCTGGCTTCTTAGAATAATGTTCTGGAGGTTCATCCATGTTTACCTGTCATCAGGTTATCCTTTAATTTTATGAATTACTATTATTCCACTGGGGAAAAATGGTGATATAGTCCTTAGAGTGTTGCACTGTTAACACAAAGGCTGTTCCCCTCTTAGCAGTTCAAATCCACCAGATTCTGCATAGGAGAAAGATGAACAGCCACCTCTTGTATGATTTACAGCCCTAGAAACCTGCTAAAGTGTCAGCTATGTATTAATTCGCACTTGATGGCCATGAGTTTTATTGTTGTAAGGTGCCATTGAGGACAATATGACTTATAGCAGTTCATACAGCAACCTTGTGTCTTAACCCTGTTTTCTCTTGTGCCATCTGCACAATCTCTGACATACTTAAATGCATTGCTGGAGTCAATGTGTCAGCCCACCTGATTTGGCTCTTCCTTCTTTTTGCTGTTCCTCCACCTTTCCAAGCATGATGTCCCTGCCCAAGGAACAGCCTCTCTTGACAACACACCCAACGTATGTGAGATGAAGCATTATCATCTTTGTCTCCTGGGAGCATTGGATGAACCTTCTCCAAGACATATATATTTGTTCTTTAGGTAAACTCATGGGATATTCAGAACTCTTCTCCAACACTACAGTTCACTGGTATAACTTCTTCTGTTACTGTTATTCATTATCCAGCTCTAAGATGCATAGTGAGTAATTGTGGCCTCAGTCAGGCACATTTTAGTTCTCAAACTGACATAATAGAACATCAGTAATTTGGAGTGATCCCTAACTGCAGACTTTCCCAGTGTAATACATATCCTGATCTGCTGACTGCTGGTACCAAATATTTTGATTGTGGATCCAAACAAGTTGAATTCATTACAGTCTCAATCCTTTCTCCATCCTCTATGATGTCTGTCAGTTCAGATATGAATATTTTTTTTTAATATTGAGATGCAATAAGCACATCAAGTTGTCCTCACTTTCTACGAACAAGGTTGTGTTATCTGCCTAACAGAGATTGTTGATGAGTTTTTCTGAAAATCTGATGCCACATTCTTCTTTATAGAATTTAACTTCTCAAATAATTTGCCCAGCATACAAATCCAGTAGGTATGTAGGTAGGTAACTTTGGTGCACACATTTCTTAATTTTAAACCATGTAGTGTTCTTTTGTTCTGTTATGAAAACAGCCTCTGGTTTAGGTATCAGTTCTACCTGAGCACAATTAAGTGTTCGGGGATTCCCATTCTTCTCAACATTAGCCATAATTTGTTATGATCCCCACCCTCAAATGCCTTTGCATAGTCAATCAAGCATAGATTTTCTTCTGGTATTCAGCCGGTATCCATCTGACATCAGCAGTGACATCCCTAGTGTCATGGCCTCTTCTAAAACCAGCCAGAACATCTGGCAGTTCTCTATGTACTAACCATTTTTGAATGGTCTTAAGTATTTTACATGTGTATTAAGATAATAATTTAGTTTGTTAATTTCCACAGTAGGCCAGGCAGCTGTTCTCCATATTTTCTGACATAGACTAGTGTGTATATCCAGGCCTGCATCTGTCAATTAAAACATGATTAGAACAGCACATCAGCAGAGAACTGC
>NW_006399793.1:12485704-12556745 GCF_000299155.1 Elephantulus edwardii | reverse complement strand
CCCCTCCTCCTGCCCATCCTCATCCCTCTGCTCCCCCTCCACCGCCACAGATCCTTATACTCATTCTACAATAATAGTTTTATACAATATTTGTCCTTGTGGGATTGAGTTAGTTTAGTCAACATAATGCTCTCCATTCCCTCCGAAGTTAGGTAATAATTTATAATATTATTGCTCCTGCATGCTTCATAGTATTCCGTTGTATGAATGTACCATAATTTCTTAATCCGTTCGTGTGTGGTTGGACATCTGGGCTGTTTCCATGCCTTGTTTTTAACCAGTGCTTTCAGAGCAGGTTGCACATCTTTCTTCATTACCATTAGATCTTGATCATATAATACTTACTGAAATATTTCAGTGTCACAATAAGTGAGTGAGTGCATATTCTGTTATGCATAAACCGCTTTCTTTTTCAAGATAGTGATTTATTAAGTATTTGTGATGTTTTTCATCTTTTGACTGTTGTGAATAGTGTTGTTGTTCTATACATGCTATATGTAATACTGGTTTGAATACTTGTTTGAATTTCTTTAGGGTTTATATGCAGGATTGAACTTGCTGATATACTTCATAATTTCATATTTAGCCCTTTTTGCCTCTTTAAACAGCTATATTATGGTACGAATTGAGTGTTTTTTGTGGAATTGATATTTTCATATTTTTCTTTTTTGAGGGGGAAATGATTGCTAATCTGATTTCTTTTGACTTCCCGGTGTTTTCTTCATGATCAGACCTAGCAGATAATCTGATAGTTCCATGTTCTTTTTTTAAAAAATTATCTTTTGGAATCCTATAGAATTCTATTTCATTGTCAACTGCCTACTTTCTATATTTGCATGCTATCTCTCATGCTAAGACTTCTCTTAGACTTCCTTGTATTTGGGTTCTTTTTTCCTGGACTCAGTGGCTTCTTTCTTGAGATGTGATGATAGATCATTTTTATAGACTGATCTTAACTTAATAATACAACTACCCATAGAATCTGAAATGGCTTCTCATTTCCTAGTATTCCAACTACTTATTGTTCTGTTTTGGTGACACAAAAATTTTAATCAGGTTATGTGAGTCATTATAGTAAGTCCATAGTTGTTATTGTAGTGGTTGTTATATGTGACTCATAGTGATCCTGTGTACTGGCTCTGAACCCTGCCCTATTCTGAATCAGTCTCACTGACACCAATACACTTAACCCCATTACTTTAGTCACTGTATCAATCCATCTCATCCTGGGTCTTCCTCTCCTGCACTGTCCCGTCACCATTCTGAGTATGATATCATTCTAAAAGGACTAGTCCCTTCTGGCCATGTGCCCAAAGTATGTGAGTTAGAGTTTCAAAATCCTAGCCTCCAAGGAGAAACTTGGTTTCACCCTCTCTAAGACAGACCTGTTTGTTTCCTTGGCAGTCCATGGTCAAGCTCTTCTCTAGCACCACAGCTCAAAGGCTTTGATTCTTTTTCTGTTATCCTTAGTCATTGTCCAGCTATCTGATAAAAGCAAGTAGTTCCAAAGACCATGTACTGGATCTGGCACACCGTAGTCTCTAGACTGACATTGTTTCTTCTTAGTACTCTGGCGAGTTCCCTGACAGCATATTTTCTCAGTGCAATTCATCTTACGATTTCCTGACTGCTGATGCCAAGAGTGTTGATTGTGGAGCCGAGCAAGCTGTAGTTGTTAACAACCTCAATATCTTCTCCATCTGTCATAGAGCTGCCTTTTGGTCCAGTGGTGAGAATCTTTGCTTCTTGATGTTGGCCTTTAATCCATATTGAAGATTGCAGTCCTTGATATTCTGTGGCAAACACTTCAGGTCCTCCTCAGTTTCACCAAACAAGCTTGTGTCATCTGCATAATGTAGGTTGTTGATGAGTCTTTCTCCAGTCCTGATGCCTCATTCTTCCTTATAGAGCCAACCTTCCCGAATGGTCTATTCCATGTATAGATTGAAAATGTATGGAGATATGACACATACCTGATGCACTCCTTTCTGATTTTGAACCACGCAGTGTATCCTTGCTCTGTTCTGAGGACTACTCCCTGATCCGAGCATACGTTTTGTATGAGCATACTCACTAAACCCAGTGTTCTGAGATTCCTATTCTTTAGGTTAGCTACAATTCGTTGTGATCCACACAGTCAAAATGCCTTTGCATAGTCAAATGAACTGCCCATAGTCATTTCTCTGGTATTGTTTGCTTTCAGCCAAGATCCATCTAACATTAGCTATAATTTCTTCAGTGCCATGACCTCTTCTAAATCCAGCTTGCATTTCTGGTATTTCTTTGTCAATGTACTGTTATATTCACTTTTGGATAATTTTCAACAGAATTTTGCTTGCATGTGATAATAGTCCATAGAAAAAACCAACAAGTGCCTGCATTATTTGTTTATACTATTCGAGGAACACTCATCAATAATCTCTATTATGCAGATGACAAACTTTACTTACTGAAAATGAGGGGAGATATGAAATATATGCTGCAGAAGGTCAATAATTACAGTCTTTAGATGACATTTCAATGTCAAGAAAACAAAGATCTTCATTACAGGAATGACAGTCAACATTATGATAGATGAAGAAAGGATAAAAGCTGTCAGTGATTTCATATTGCTTGAATCAACAGTCAACACTACTGGTACCAGCAGGCAAGAAATTAGGAGGCATATTTTATTGGGTAAGTGTGCTGTAAGAGGCCTGTCTAAAATACTGAAGAGCAGTGATAGCGGTTTGAAGACTTAGGTGTGCCTGATTTAGTCCATTGTCTTCTCAGTCACCTGCTGTGCATCAGAAAGCTAGACAATGAATATAGATACCAGAAGAATTGATTCCTTTGAGTTGTGGTGCTGGAGAAGAATACTGAATATCACATGAACTGCCTACAGAACAAATGGATATGTCTTGGAAAAGGTGCAGACGGATTACTTACATGCAAAGATGATGAAGCTTTGGCTTTTCTACTTTGGACATGTAGCCAGGTGAGGCAATTCCTTGGAAAGGAACATCATGGTTGGAATGATGGATGGTCAGTGGAGGAGAGGAAGACCCCCTAAGGAATTGGATTGAAGTGGTGACTTCAGCAGTGACTCAAGTGTGTCAGAGATGATGAGGATGGCACAGGATAGAGCAATGTTCAGGTTGGCTGTTCATAGGATTGCTATGATTTGTACTTGATCCCACCTGAAAACAATTATGTATGCTATTGTAGAGTTTAGTAGTGATTTTTAAGAGTAGTAATCCATCTTTGGACTAAGATAAATAACTTAGTATTTATTTAATATACAGCCCAGAAACTAGAATAAGGTTCATGTTTAAGGACTCCAGAATCATTATATGTATTAAGAGCTTTTAATTTTTTTTATTCATGTGATTTATAAGCATTAGTGGTAATTTTGACAGTCATGGACAGAACCAGAGCTAAGCTAAGAGCTATTGCCCGGATTTGTTGGATAGTTTGGGCACAGGTGTGCACCAATATTGGCAGGACTGAGAGCTTTGTAATACTGACCTAAAGCCGCAAGGCTCAGGACTGAGGTGTTTGTGAGCACAGTTTGAAAGCTGTTCAGACCATATTCTGCTACTAACCTGAATTGTTACTGAATATGCGACTAACCTACTAAGCCTTTTGACTTCCCAAATATGGTTCTATGTCCTCTGTGAGCTATCATTGGATTTTTGACTCAGTATAGCAGTCGCTGTGAGTCGCAGGCGACTCGACGGCACATAACAACAACACAACAACAACATAGCAGTAAGCTTGGTTTTGAGTTAATAGAGAGGAACAGAAACATGGAGGACATGTCTGACCATGAGGGAATTGGTTTTGTGTTGTTCATGTTATTTAAGGGGACAGTTTTCCTTTGTGAAGTTGAAAAAAGTCAGATATGGCAGTCCCCACATGGTCCCTGCTGTTTTTATAGCACCTAACGGCAACATTGCTTACTTAATAGACTATAGTATAAGCATGCATTTCTTACACACTGGCTGGGGTTGAAGAGCCTGTGTGACTCATTTTATTGCTATATTAACTGTATTGTGATCTGAAATCCAACTAAAAATATTTTGAAGGTATGCTTGTAAACATTTACACACATACTTACATATGCTTTGACACCCTTAGAAGTTTATGACAATAAACTTTGATATTTGTGTTACTTTTCATTATTTTGTTTAAATTAGAAAAAAAATGTTACTTGTATTATTGTTGTTGTTGAGTACCATTGAACCAGAACCAATCTATAGCTGACCCTCTAGCAGGTTTCACAAGGTTTCACAGTGAATCACAAGGGATGACATTGCTCATCTTTCATTGCCAGAGAAGATAGAGGATTAGAATTGAGTTCTTCTGAGTTGGTAGAGCAGTTTTTCTATCACTGTACAGTAACAATGACATACAAATATTTATAATTTCATTAAAATTAGATACTAATGCAATAGTTTTTGGTAGTGTTGTAGTTACAACTTAGTCATTTTGAAAAGAGCTCAAGATAAATTATTGAATATAGAACTGTAAATAAGTCTTTTGAAATTAATTCTTGATTCCCCCCCAAACAGTTAACCATGTGAATTCAGACCACATTAGTTTTTCTTGAAAAAAATTAAATACATGCTATTTTTTTCCTATTGGAAATACTTGCTATTGATCTGTAAGATAACCCAAGAGCACTAATTCCAAATTTTAAAAGTAAACCTGGACATAGACTAGAAATGAATTAATAATATAAACTATTACAAAATAGCTTTAATAGAAAATTGTTTAAGTAAAATATCCCAGAAAAGGTTAAAAGCTTAGCACATTACTGAACTGACAAGATATATGAGCCCACACCAGCCCCCATGCCAGCAAAAGAAAACAATGAGATGACAGCTCTAGTGTTTGGAGAGAGGTTGTTAACGACAGCTTATTCCTTTATGATTTCAACTCTTGACAGAAGACAGGTCCTGCTTGTTGCATCATGGCAGATATATCATTACCTTCTGGCCCTGTCATGACTGAATTGGGGAAAAACTACTTTCAGTTTTGAAAATCCAATTACCTTCTGAAATTTTGGTAGCGGTTTCTGAGATGGATGTAAATAAGCCATTTTGTTACAGTGCTTTGTATCTGGATTGTTCTCTAGTACTGATTAAGAAAGGAACTTTAAACTAATTAAGCATATATTAAGCTTGTTCTATAGTCAGATATTATTCTGATGTCATCCCTAAAAATATCATAAGGTTGTTATATCTAATACCTGTTTCTGCACTTTATTTCAGATAAGTTTTAAAGCAGACTTGGTCCTTTTCTCTAAGTGCAGGGGCTAAAACACAGGTTTTTAAAACAATAAGACACCACTTTTACATGATGAATATTGGTTGTTAGATAATAATTTGGTCTTTCTGTTTCTCTATTACGGTCTTCCTGTTTCTCTATTACATGCATATTTGAATTCTCTTTTTACTTGGCTACCTAAGATGTGACTCTGGAGACTTAGAAAGAAAAAGAGGGTGTGAGTTTTTGAAAGTATGTCAGAAGCCTTGGGGTTTGTGTATGATCAGAATTTCAATGGAGGTTGAGATGAGTTTAAATGCGTAGAAGGTGAATATAAAAATCTTGTTTAATTTCTGTCATGTTGTTCTTTTTAGAGTCACTATGATGTCTTTTTCAAATCTCCTTTACTCTTTGAGCTTTGTGTTACTATATCCACGTCTGGATTACTAACCTCCCCTCCTCTTTTTATTTCACTTTACTACTGATCCCTTTCTGTGGTTTTTTTCTTTAATAACAGCTGATGGAGTCTGAATTGCTGAATCAAAGCTGTTTTGCAGTGAGAAAGTGTGTGCGATTCAGCATGGTGAGATTCTCCTGGTAGATGGGAACACCTCCTGCAGTTATAATCAGTGCTTTGGACAATTTCAAAGATTGGAGATACTAGGACTTAATGAAGAGTTAAACTTGAAAAATAACTTCCTAAAGAAAGTGGTCATCAAGAAAGTGTTATAACTAGTTGATAATTCTTGAGTAGCCTACATTTAAAAATAAATGACTAGAGATAGGCTAGGTTAGCAATTCTTATGTGCACTTTGTTTTTCTTTTGTTTTATGTCTTTAGGGCTTTATCTTGGAGTTAGTTTTGAAAAATCTCAAGACTACTGTACATCATTATAAGTGCTCTAATTTTGGGACAGGAGCTAAAATGGAAAGAATGACAATTTTCAGTAGAAGGAAGAAGAAAAGAATAGGCCAAGATAATAAATTATGAGAACAATTAATTTGTTTATGAAAGTGTAATCTACAACAAGCTATGTAACATAGATTACTTTTACATAAGAAGCACTTTTTAAAAAATGTCTGGGCAAATGATTTAAAGATAAGAAAGTATGATGAGCTTCTGTAGGAATATTTGAAGAGCATTTAATATTCCTAATATTCTGTGTTGTTGTTAATTGCTGTTGAGTCAAGCGTGACTCATAGCTACTTTATGGACAAAAGACCTAATGCCTTTCCATAATTGCTGTTATTTCTCCAAGTTCATAGAATTTCCAGAGGCATGTGGTTCAGGAAGTGGATGCCGCTCCTCCTTCCAATCCTGTTTTACAACTGGGAGCTCCCCCAAACACTGTCCACATTGGGAAGCCAATGTACTTGATGCCCCAATGGTACAAGGTTCATCACAGCAACCCAGGTTACTTTATACTGCACATTGACAAAGAGTGATGTACCAAGTGGAAGAGTGTTTCTCTAGCTATAACAGCAGTAGTTTCACTTAGCAGTGGTTAAGTGTATGCTTGTAGGGTTTAGAGAGTTTGTCGAGTTTCCAGAGACATGTACTTTAGGAAGTGGATGCTACTCCTGCTTCCCAGCATAAATCAATCTGGAAGCTCATCCAAACACTGTACATAATGGGTAACCCTTATGGTATTCGACAAGACTGTGGAACAGTGTGCAGCATCACAACAACACTAAGTTGTTCAGTTCAGCAAATAGACAAAAGATTATTTTTAATCTATGGTATAAATAAAAGGCACATGAAAAAGGAATTAATGTCAGTGGACTGTTTCATTGTATGATATTTTAATTTTTACCATTGCTTAATTGTGAACTAAAAGCATTGCTTAATTATGAACTAAAAGTTTACTGTGGAAAAATACTTTTATTATTGTTTGTAATATAGTCTTTTCAACAGTAATAATAACAAATAGCTATAGGATTTGTGATCTTTTGTTTTAAGCACAAAGAAATCACTGGTTAAAATTTGTAGGTAGTGGTATGTGAGAAATAGATAGCTTGTATTGCTATGCTTTGTGTGTAGAATCATCTATTTTCATATTTAAAAATAAATTAGCTTTTAATATGAATGTGAGCATAGTCAGTAACCCCTTACTTCTAAGTGTACATTCAGATATCAACACACATAGTGTGTAAATGTGTATGGTTTTGTGTGTGTAATCCTTATTAAAGACAAAATGATGACTTGTTTATGGAATGGATATACAGATGTGAACATGTTTCATGAAGCTTTAAACTTCTGGAAGAAGCTTAGTTATTAATAAAGAATATGAGTAGTAGTGTGTTAGGTGTATGCTTTCTAGTTTTTAAAAGACTGGTAAAATATAAACATATTAGATTTTTTAAAAATCATGGGATATAAGCCATATTAGGTTAGGAATTACATAAAGTAATAACAGCATAGAAAATTATTCGTTTAATTAAATTATAATTAATATTATTGCTGCAGTTTAATATTGGTTGAAAATAAGTTTGTTTTCTTATAAATCAAAATTACACAGTCACATATCCTGTTAACACCTCTGGAGAATATGAATATTTTTTTACAAAAGTCTCTATGCCCTTTTATTTCAACAGTTGTGCAGTGATAGTCATGTTGTTACTGTGTGTTGTTGAATCCATTTTTACTTGTAGCAACTCTGAAAGAGCATAAAATTGCTGAATAGGGTTTCATGGGCTTTAATATTTAAAGGGGCAGATTACTTGATCTTTTCTCCTGAAGAAATACCGAGTATGTTTGAACCATCAGCCAATCTTCTGGTTAGTACCTGAATTCTTAACTACTAGGCTCCTAGTGATTATTAAAAATTCTATAAGTGCTTCTCTGGAAAAATCTTATAAAAAATTAGGGATTATGGTATTAAGGAAGCAGTTTAGTTTTGCTTTTCTTTTGGTAATAAGAGCAATGCATAGGTTAAAATGATCTAGTTTTATGTTTAGTAGGGTATCTTAAACTTTGCTCTTTTAAAACAACTCTTAAATTGGTATATCTATGAATGGAAACCACATTAAAAATAAAGGACACGTCTAAGACATGTGTTTTTATTTTACTCATTTTTGTTATGGTACAGCCTGAACATAGAAATGTTAAATAACTCACTAGTAGGAATCACTTTATTTTTTCATTTTTAAGTATATGTCTATAAATTTATATTTATGATTTTTGTTATTGTTATGTGTTATTGAGTCACCTGCCTGCGACCCTGTGTGTAACAGCTCTGAAGCCTGGCCTGCCCTTAGCCAGTCTCACTGACTCTGAAACTCCTACCCCCAATGCCTCAGTTACTGTATCAGTCCATCTCATTTTTGGGTCTTCCTTTCCCTCACTGTCCCTCCAACCTTCCATGCATGATGTCCTTCTCCAAGGGCTGGTCACTTCTCGCCACAAGCCCAAGGTATGTGCAATGGTGTTTCAAAATCCTAGCTTCCAGGGAGAAACTTGGTTGCACTCTGTCCAAGGGAGATCTGTTTCTTTTCTTGGGAGTCCCTGATATATTCCAGACTCTTCTCCAGCACCACAGTTCAAAGACATTGATTCATCTTCTGTCATCCTTAGTTGTTGTCCAGCTCTCTGATACATAGCAAGTATTTGCAAAGACCATGGCCTGGGTCAGACGTACCTTAGTCATCATTGACATCATTGAGCAGATTTTCCCCCAAGCACTTCATCTTTTTTATTTGCTGACTCCTGGTGCCAAGAGTGTTGATTGTTCTTATGATTATACACATTTATATTATTACACAAATTTATATTTGTTGATTACACAAGCACACATATATAAGAAATTGAAAACAACAGCAACACAATATTTAAAAGAATCATTCGTTCTTTGAGAAATGAGTACTTGCTTATCTGTATCTTGAGCTGTAAAGCTGAATGAAATTCTTTTTCTTACTATGAATTGGTCTTGAAAATATTTAAGAACTGTATCATCCACATAAATGTATTTCAAGGAGTATTTGAAACCTTTCTTAAGTATATGTTAATGTATGTCTTAGTTTGCGTTTTCTGATAGTAAAATAATTTTCTCTTCATTGAGTTTTCTATGCAGATTTACTTGATAATTATAATCGTTTGAAAATGTATTGCTCTTTTGAACAATATGTATTATTTGTGATCAAAAACTTAAAGAAGTTAGTTTTATCAGAACAAACTTAAGCAATTGTTAATTATCTTTTTTTCCTCAGAAATTAACAAATTATAACATCAAAACCTAATATAGAGAGAGATGTAGTAGGTCATTTACTGCTTCAGGCATTTTTCTCCCTCCAGGATGCATTTGTTTGGTTTCTCTCAGTTTCTGCCTGTGGCATTGTATGGTGAAATTCAGACATGCTCTTCCCCTCCAAGGAATCTCCAGGGTGGAGTATAACTTATATAAAATTAATAAATGGTGTTGCTTTTTCATTATCACCCATCCAAGGCAATTTACAGTATTCTAAGTTAGAAGGGGAAAAAATGGGTTGTATGAGAAAAATTTATAACTGTACATTAGAAAAGTTGAAATCTTGCACCAGCTTTGAAGAGGAAAGTCATAGTGAGGTAGTCGATGCTATATAAACAATGCAGAATTTTGACCCAGTGATTTTTAATGCTTTTTATAAGAAAATAGTAAAAAACTATGAAATGAAAATGATGTTGTCTTTTGTGTTTTATGATGACAGAGTTAAAGGACTTAATTCACTTGTTTTTTCATAGCAATTGGTTACAACATACTAAAATTTTCTCAGGAGAGAGAAAATTTTACTTAAATGGTCACAACTTGTTATATTGTGTGGTTCATCATGCTCAAATATGAATAAATGGCATAGACGGTGAGAATTAAGATTGCTTTTAAAAGGGACCCAGATACATAATTGGGTGTAAGTAAGTCTTCCCATGTCAAGGAAAACAACTCAAAGTCTTCATCTCATTATTGGAGAATAATCTTTATTCCTTCCTTTAATAAAATTTGTGAGAACGTTTTGTTGGCTTTAATTGTCTAATAGCTCCTTATGGATACATCAGATATTCACTGAAGAGTAAGCACTATTCAACGTTTGCTGTTGTTAGGTGCCACTGATTTGAGTATGACTCATACTGATCCTGTGAATAACAGATGAGAACCCTGGGCCATCTTCATGATCTTTAACACACTTAAGCCAATTGCTTCCATCACTTTTGTCTCCCCCACTCTCCAATGTATTTCCTTAATAAACCCCCTTCCCGGTAACACAACTGTGTATCTGTGAGAAAACAATGAATAAACAAACCTCTTCCTGTTGATGTGGCTCTAGAGGTGGCATAGGGCTGGGATATGGACTTGTTATCTGCTTTCTGCTCTGAGGCAGTAAGGGGCCGTGTTATTCTTGACTCTACTGGCCTGTATTCAGAGAGACTCTCATGGCCTTTTGCCTCAGTGTCCCATTTCCAACTCTTTTGACAGCCTACAAGGAGTACTTTGGCTGCACCTTCTTCAAAATGTATATGTCTGTTCAGCATTTAGGGAATTACAATAATGATAAGACATAGCGCTTGCCCTCTAGATACTAAAGTTTAATTGTTGAGATAGGCAAGTTCAGTATAGTATATATGCTTTTGAAACTTTAAGCATGGGATACTAATGGAACATATTGAAGGCACCCCTATGAATTAATTCTGGCATTTGTAACTTTCTAGACATGGGTGATTCCGTTTATTACCTGAAATGTTTAAATTGGAGCATACTTATGGAATGAAAAGCTGCTAAATATGTTTATGTACCAGATGCTTTCCTAGTTTTACATTTTCATTAGTAGCAATACTTTAGTTTAACAACAATCTTTATTCATGTTCCTAAGCTGTTAATGATCTATTGGTGAATTCATTAATACAACAATAATTAATATTGAAGAGTTTAGTATTTGTTTTACACAGCAACATTTCTTTTTAGGGTTAGGAATATTTAATTTTAGAAGCAAAATTAAAGCAACTGTTTTAGAGAAAGAAATGGTGTGCTTCTTATACTACCATTTCTTAAAATGAGACATGCATTAGTTAAAACTTACTAGTTAAAATACTATTACAAAAATAAAGCCCATATGTGAGTGAACTACCACAGACTCATAAGGACAAATACTGCATAAGACCATTAATAGAAGGATAACTAGTAAATATGTATGGGAATTCAAGTGGGGGAGAAGTGGGTGCAGAAGGCTGAGGATATGTAGGGGCAAAACCACAGGGTTGAACTTTTTGGTGACTGGAGGAGGGGGTAAATGGGAAGGATTGAAGGGTAAAAAAGACAGGTAGTGATGTGTAAGGTCCAATGGTGATTAATTTTATAAAACATAATGCATGAGAATGATGGTATGAAACACAATGTGATTGAAGAATAGTATGAAACACCATGTATATGAAGTGTATAAGCAAATCAGTTTTTTAAAAAGAAACCCCAACCCATACAATAAATGTAAAATCAGAGTACTAATTCATTCTGACCATCCAGTTTACCATTTCCACTAAAGAGACCATGAAACAACTTATTTTCATTAAGAAAGAATATATCTTCTTTATAGTGCAAATTAATAGTTAAATATTATAATAATTCATTTTGGAGGATAAAATGAACAATATTATAACATTATAGATAATGTTAGCTTATTGACTATACCATACACTGAAGATTTTTTTTACATCAGTGTATAACAGTAGTAAATGTTTTTATAGAACTAAACATAGTTCTCAGTAGAGGTTTTCTTTCAAAGCCATGCTAGTTGCCATTTTCCATTTTCTCCCCTCCCCCCCCCATTTGCCTTGTGAGTGTCTTTCTTAATAACTTTTTGTTTTGGCCATGCCAATACCTAGGACCTTTCATTGTTTACAGAAATTTCCTAGGATACAAATGCCAGAGAGGGTTATTGAGAATTTTGAGTCACATTTTCTTCTCTTTTTCTTGCATGATCTCTAAGACAAATGGTCTCACATTCCTGATGCAAAGGTCTGGCATGGAGAGCAGCAGAGGACCCTCTGCTGTGACCAGCACAGAGAGCATCCTCGCTTCCTGACTTAAGTATTTTTTTCACTTAATAACTTTGACAGAATGTTCAAAGGAAAGAAACTGTGAGAGAAACAGCAAGCTAAATCATAATATAGGTTAACCTAGATGGCTTTAGAAACTGCTATTAATTAATTAATCTTATCAATTATGTATACTTTTCCCTGTAATTTCTTACCAACGAATCTTCCTCCTACATATCTGTTTATGGAAGCAAAGCATGTCACTGAGACAGAGGAGTATTATGGAGTCCTAAAATGGGGTCAAAGGCACTCTGTTAAAAAAAAATTCTTGGGAGAAGTGTATACCAAAACCTATATTAGAACAGGTCAGTTCCAACTCAGAGAAATACTACAAAACAGAGTAGAACTGCAACACTGGGTACACAATGCTACCATCTCGTGGGAGTCACACTGCCTCATCTTTCTTTTATAGAGCGGCTGATGCGTTGGAACAACCTTTTGATCAAAATTAAAGCACTTGGCCATTGTAGCACCAGGACACATTTTAGTCATATATACACTTCAAAAAGAACATGTCTAAAATAAGGTTCTCAACTCCACAACTCCTTACTGTTTTTGGTCTCAGTGATAACTGCCACCTCCCATATTACACATGTCAGGGAACCCAGAGAACCCAGGTGTCATATTAGGTATTCCCTTTGTTTTACTGTTTATATATGCGTTCAGCCATCAAATTTTCGTTCTCTTCTCTGTTTCTGAGCTCTCTGTAAGTTTACATCTATACGTGTCCATCGAGTCCTCGGTAGTTTATTCTGTATTTCCTTTTAAGAGCATCTTTTCACTCAATCTGTTTTTCAAATTTGTGCTAATGTTAACTTCTAAAAGAAAATTTTAACTGTACCATTCCCCCCTTTGGAAGCCTTTTAATGCTGCACATAATAACCTTGGGGAGGGGGGAAGTTCTGTAACATTGTACTGTAGTGGCAGGTTGTGATACTGAAATCTATGCCGACAGTATTTCAGATCCAGTGAGACCACTGGGTGGGTTGATTTCACTGAAGTTTTCAGATGAAGACAGACTAAAAGAAAGGACTAGCCTTCCAATTCTGAAATAATGGGCCATTGAAAACACTATGAATAGCAGCAGCAGTACATTGTCTGGTACAGTGCTAGAAAATAAAGCCCTCAGTTAAAGTTATTGCCATCTGTTGTTGTTGTTGATTACATTTGAGTTGAGCATAACTCATAGCAACCCTATGAACTAAAGGCCTGGAGCCCCTCTACAACTATTGACATTTATGGCTCGCCCATAAATTGTTTGAGGCTGTAAATCACACAGCAAGATAAGAGTGTCTTTTCTCTGTGGGGTTGCTAGTGGATTCAAACCACTAGAGAGGTGTAGCCTTTGGGTTGCAGTACAGCTCCCTATGGATTACGTCAAAGAGCTCCCTGGAGCTCTTACTTAGTCTTAAACCTTTTAGGGTTTTGTATGCTAGATCTAATGCTGAGATGTGAGGTGCGTTTCAAGCTGCTCACTTTCAGGTTGGCAGCCAAGTGCTTACCCATTGCACCTCCAGGGTAATGGATGATTGATTAGAAACTTCATTTGAAGGAGAGATTAACTAATTATGAAATGTGGCCTGGAATTCAGCACTTCATAACATTTTAGATTTAACTAGGTAAGCCCTTTTCAAAAGCAATCAGTTGTTACTTTAAATTACTATGGAATGTTGAGACTTTTTATGTGTGCTTAATGCTATGTCCTGGGGGCCTGATTCTTAAAGAGTTGGACTTCTGACCCAAAGGTCCAGTCTCTGGAGGTTCGAATCCATCCATGCAGAAAGATTGGAAATTTTCCTTTGTGAGTCACAGACTCAGAAACCCAAGGGAGAATTAGCTATGAGTTGATGATTCTGATTTGACAGCAATGAATTGAGCTGAGTTGAATATTGACACACTTCACGGTCCTTGAGTTTAGCCTGTGTTCATCTTTCTTAGATGCCTCTTTTCTTGCTTTGCTTAGTTTCGTATGATAGCCTTTCCCCTAATTTCTACCAGTTGCAATTCTTAGTATGATTTCCATGTGTGTAAATAACCCTACAGTATACTGGAGGTCAGGTTGAGGCTGTTGGATGTTATAGTGTGATGTGTATTTTCAGTACTCCCCAGTCCATTTATAGACACCTGCCCACTGGCATGTTCATGTTTAGTTTAAGAGTATGTGGCTAGTGCTCATAGCTGCTTTATAACATTCTGGAGATAATTCATACTTATCCAGCCGATAAACTCATTTCTTCTCTAGCAAATTCTAAATCGTCTCAGAATGCATTTTGCAGTTTGTAGCTCAAGTATTTAAGTTCTGAGAAAGTCCAATCAATGTTTTTATTCCTCTGGTGTTAGAGCAGGTTTGCCTTCTTACATGAATTTTATTTATTTGGTCTTTCTTTATTATAGAAAAAAAAAAAAAAAGCAAAACACAATCAAACCAAACCAACCAATCTAAGCTATAAAGTTCTTTTAACAATATTTGTCAAATTGTTTGGCATGAAGAATCTAACAATATTGCTTTCCTAAAACAACTTGTTCTTCAATGTAGTCCATACTTCTGATGTTGGCACACTTGTTTTTAACTATTTTTTCTTTCATGCCGAATTATAGATTTTTGCAGTATAAAGGTTATAGGCAAATCGCCAACTGTCACATTCTTGAGGTCAGAAACAACCACCATATATGAGATGCACTGTTTTGGCTTCATACTACTTGCCAGATTGCTAAGCAGATGTTCTAGGCTATAATTCAGGAAACTGGGACCTCTTGAAACATTCCCTGAGTGTCGCTTTTGACATCTCTGAATCATTTATTTAAAGGTAATTAGTTCTAGTGAAAAGGAAAATGCATTGATATGAAAGAACAAAATTATTTTAGTGTTTGGGAGTTGTAGTCATGATTTGAAATTTGATCATGTATAAGTATCTAAAGGTAGATAAAGACTTATTTTAATATGTGGGATTGCCTTACAGCTAAGCATATTCCTTTCTTGTTTCTTTCTAAAATTTGAAAACTACTAGTCTATTTATTAAAACTTATAATTACTTAAAGAAAATGTATACAAAGTGGTTGTTAAAGTATTATTTTTTGTCTGTATATCTCATTAAATTTTTTTGTATTGTTTTTACATAGCCTATCAAATTCTTTGTTGGCACTACAGTTTCTGATAATTAATAGAAATATCTTTTATCAGATATGGAAATTCTATGCTCAGTCTTTATTTTTCTGTGTTTACTATTAGTGTTCCAGTGCCATGAAATAATAGAATTTAAATTAAGTATTTTTCTGTTATCTTAAAATTGGAAAAGAACACTGTTAAACCATATGTGTTTATTTAGACGTCTTTATTCCTAATTAATGAAAAAGCAAAACAATTTTGTTTCTAATAGTGTCTTTTACTCATAGTAACGCTTTATGCTTGATGAAGTACATTGCACAAAAATAGTATAAAGTCCAATATAGGGTCATTAGAAAAAATTTCAGGCAAATAGTAGGAATAAACATTTAAATTGAATTTGTTTTCACCAGTGGGTGTAGTGTATGTAAAGGTAATATAGGTCCTTTGGAAATTAAGAATCTAATGCAAAACTTACTGCCTTATAGTTGAAACTAACTCTTAGCTGACTTTTCAACAGATTTTTTGAGGCTGTATATCACTTTGGAGGAGAATGCCCATCTATCTCGATTGGAGCCAGAGTGCTGAGCATTCAGGTTTCCAGTGCGGCTCCTCGTGCATTATGCTGCTTGTCACAAACAGTAACACTAATGCAGTGACAATATGAAAACTGGACTCTAACATAATTTCTGTTCTTTACTTAAACAGTTCTGGTTTCTCATTTCATTTTTTAGATGAATAGCATTTCAGTGAGATAATGTAAAAGGCTAATCCCAGTAATTCTTCCAGAGTTGTAGAAAATCATTCAAGGGTTTTATTTCAATTTAGAAACTTACCCGTTTTCCAAATAAAATCAGCTTTCTGTAACTTTTTATTCCTCCCACCTTTATGCTAGGAAGGAAAAAACCTGGAAGGACTGAACAGGAGCGTCTGAATTGAAACCTCAAGGAGAACTGATGGCTCTATAGAAAATGTAATTCTTTGTGTAGATGAATCTTTATTTGACTAATTGGCGACTGATTATTGGAAAGCAGTCATAATCCCTTTCTTTTACATAGTGGAAAAAAATTAGCACTTGGTGATACTAGAATTGTGTTATGTTAATTTTAGCATGCACATTGAATTTAATCTCTATGAAGTACAGTTATACCTTTTTTTTCTCCTACTTAAATTTAGAGCCAGTTGAAAGAAAAGGAATAAAATTATGTAGCCTATTTTTTATCATTTTTATTAGTGATAAAGCATAACTTGCAAAACTGTTTAGATATATTAGCCAAGTGGACTAGCTAACACATTTACCCAAAATTAGGCCAATTTACCCACACGCCACTTTGTGTGACTTTTAACAGTCCTGAAGAGTAGACACGTGTATGCTGCTTAGGTAGCTGGCTTCCCAGGGTGGAGTGGAAGAGGCCGAGTCACAAATGGTAGTTGACCAATCAGATGTTTTTGTTGTTAGTTGCTGTTAAGCTGGCTCCAGCTGGTACTTATCCTGTGTACCACAGAATGAAACACTCCAAAATCTGCAAAGGCTATGTATGATATACTTAAGCACATTGTTGCAACTACTGTGTTGCAATCGACATCTATCTTGTTGAGGGTCTTTCTCTTTTTTACTGACCTACTGCTTTTCCTGGCATGGTGCCCTTCTCCAGGGACTGATCATTCCTTATAATATGCCCAAATTATGCCCATTCTTCTTAATTTTTCCTGCATTTCTTCTGAGAGAGTTGTTTCTTCTTTTGAAAGTCCATGGTGTATATTCAATATCCTCTATCATTGGAGATAATTTTTCTTTTCATTTTGTTGATGTGTAATTTATACTGAAGGCTGTATTTTTTTATTCCATCATTAAGTAATTTAGTCCTCTTTATTTTCACCAAGAAAAGTTGTGTCATCTCCATATGGCAAGTTGTTACTGAATCTCATGATTTTGATGCCACATTCTTAGTCAATAAATCCAGCTTCTCAGATATTTTCTCACTATAGATTGAATAAGCATGATGAAAGAATGCAACCCTGACACAATCCTTCCCTGACTTTAAATTATGCAGTGTCCTCTTGTGCTGTTTGAAAGACCGTGGTTTGGGGTTTTTTTTTGTGGTTTTTTTGTTTGTTTGTTTTGTTTTGTTTTGGTTTTTTTTTTTTTACCTATGTACAAGTTCTGCTTGAGCACAATTAAAATGTACTGGGTTTCCCATTCCTTGAAATGTTACCCATAATTCATTATGATTCACATAGTTGAATGCTGTTGCAGAATCAACAAAACACAACTGAATATCTGAAATCCTCTGTTTTTCAGAAAAGATATATCTGACATGAGCAATGATATCTCTTCTTTTATATCCTCCTCTGAATCCTGCTTGAATTTTTGACATTTGCTTGTGAATATATAGCTTCTTCAGTTGTTCCTCCCATTTTCTTCAGTAAGACTGTGTGTGTTATTAATGGCATTACTCAATAATTTCCCTATTCTGTTGTATCATCTTTCTTTGAGCTTGCTACACAGCTAGTGCTCTCTTCCAGTGATTGCCCAGGAAGCTGAAATCTGAATTTCTTGGCAATTAGTTGAGTGATATTGCCTGTTTTGTAGTATCTCAAGATCATATATGTTTTGAGTAAAAGTGAATAAGGCAACAGAGTCTTGTGAGAACTGTTAGTTCACATTTACCTGAGCAGCATAGGCACTAAGTCATCTTCTTAAGACAGTAAATTCCGGGACTATACCCCAAATCCCCAAAGTCAAGGTTCTTACCCTCCTTGCTCACATTTTCATAATTCACTTGGGATTCTTTAGCAGTTTATGTTCTTGGGCTCTTTTAGTAAAGCTCTGGTGGCACCATGATGTGGTTTTGTCTCATTTCTGCCTCTAACCCACTATTTGTCTTATATTTCTATTTTCATATACTTTCCCCACCAGTTATCTCTTGCTAGACTTTCTCTTAAGTTTGTTTCTTGGATAAATGGATCCTTTTCTGCAAACTCCAGACTTCTTAATTTTGAAATAAACAATTTCATTTCAATGACTGTGTATTTTCTTACACAGTTCAGCTCCTACATTGTTTTCTTGTCCTCTCTTTATGTTGTCCTACTCAGTTCCTTTAAGATGAGTTTGTCAGGTGTCATCATTTAAATTTCTTCTAGAGTTTTAAACTAGGCTAGTTCATTCTAGTTTGACCCCTTACTTACAATGTGTATTTCCACTTCAGACATACTAAATCCAAGTTTACAATTTAAAAAAGATCATTCTTATTGTGAATAATTATTATGATTCTTATAAATGTTGCTTACATGTATATTGTGTTCACTAAACCTCTTGTGAATATGGAAATTCTCAGCAAGAGGCTGAACCTGATTGGACTGGTTCAGAATTCTAGTTTATTTTGCTATAAAATTACTCCCCCACACCCCAGCCCATCACAGACCTCTCTGGGCCAATAATGTCTCCACTGGGACAAGAGGCTTGTTGTTTGGTGCCATCTGGTTAATTACAGCTCATAGCAAACCTGTGAACAGTGAATCTAAACCTTGCCTTGTCCTGTGCCGTCTTCATCTCCTTGATGTCCTCTAGCCCATTGTTACAGTCACTGTGTAGACCTGTCCTCTTGATGGTCTTTTTTGTACTTGATGCTCTCTTTCTTTGACCCTCTATCTTTTCAAGCATGCCCCCCCCCCATGTTCCTAACAACATACCCAAAGTAAGTGAAACAAAGTTTCACCATTCTTGCCTCTAAAGAACACCCTGGCTGCACCCTCCCCAAGGCATATTTATTTGTTCTTTTGGCATTCCATGAGATATAGTTTTTTTCTCCAACAAGAACCTTGATTGTACTTTGGGTGGGGATCTTCCTTCAAACCACATGTTGTTAATATTTTTGTCTGATACACACATCCCACTTTAGATTGGCTTCTTTCTTCAAGAGTTAGCATTCAGAAATCCTGCATTTGCATTTTGTCACATAGACCACAGCCTGTCTAGAATGATTCATCCGTCCACAGTGAATTTTACAGAAGGGGCGTTGCTATGTAAAGTATATAAATGGACAAGAATGAGGATAAAAGAGAATAGTTTTTCTTTTATTTGACATCAGGCTTAAAGGATGCCATATTTGCTAGTCATAAGGCATGCTCTGATTATTACCTTGTGGTCGTAATCTCAGTGCTGCAATCCTGAAGACGTGGTTCAAATCTGCCAGCTGCTCTGTGGGAGAGGAGGGGCAATCTCCTCTTGTGCAGTTATAGACTCTGGAAGCCTGCTGGAGGGCCAGCTGTCAGTGTGCCATAGAGTCGCCTGCAACTCATAGAGTACAATAGCTCTGAAGGCTGCCCTGTCCTGAGCCTGTCTCACTGACTTCGATACACCTACCCCCATTACCCTAGTTACTGTGTCAGTCCATCTCATCTGGGCTCTTCCTCTCCTGCGCTGTCCCTCTACCCTTCTGAATATGATATCATTCTCCTCCCTTGTCATGGAGTATACAAGTGTACACTGACATATGAAATACTTCCTCAGTGTATTGCATTTCATGTTTTTGTCCGTTGATTTCAACCTCATCCACTCATTGCTTTCAATTTGGTGTATCTCATAGGAACCCTTCATTGGGGCTCTTAAGACTATATATCTTAAAGGGAGGAGACGGTCTTTCTGTTTCCCTAAGGAACAGCTGGTAGATTTGAACCATCAGAGACACACTGTCTTTGGTTTAGCAATGCAGCCTGCTATAGACAACTCCACCAGAGCTCCTTCATATAATGAACTCAACTCGTTAAGTCAGAATCTACTCATAGCTGATCGATGGGAGGAGATTGCTCATTTTTATCCTGGTGAACAGCTGGTCTGGTGGATTCAAACTGTTGGCATTGCAACTACCTACCCACCAGGCCACCAGAGTGCCCCCTTAATATACTGCTGTGCTTATTAAGAAATCTGAGTCAATAGTTAACCACGAAACTGATTCTCTTCTTGAGATTCTTACTTTATAGGAAAACAAAGGTACCTGAGAAACCAGAAAAACTTGCCTTTAATAATTAAAGTTTACTAGTGAAACAGGAAGATTAAGACTCTTCCTTACTTTTTAAATATAATTTTTGTTGTTATGTGCCATTGAATCGCCTGTGACTCATTGTGACCCTGTGAACATTAGCTCTGAATCCTGCCTTATCCTGAGCCAATCTCATCATCTCCAGTGGACCTAATCCCATTTTCCAGTCACTGAGTCAATTAATCTCATTCTGAGTCTTTCCCTCCTGCGCTGTCCCTCCACTTTTTGATGCATGATGTCCTTCTCCAAGGACTGGGCCCTCCTGGCCACATGCCCAAAGTATGTAAGACCTCTGGGAAGCAGCCTGGTTTCACTCTCCAGGGCAGGTCTGTTTGTTCACCTGACAGTTAACAGAATGTTCAATGCTTTTGTTCAGCAACACAACTCAAAGGCACTGATTCTACTTCTATCATCCTTATTGTCCAGTTCTTGATGCATAGCAACTAATTTTGAAGACCCTGGCCTGGATCAAGTGTGCTTTAGTTTCCAGACTGACATTGTTGCTCTTCAGTACTCTGGAGAGGTCCTTGACAGCAGACTTTCTCAATACAATTCATCTTTTGATTTCCTGACTGCTGAACAGTATTCATTATGGAACCAAGCAAGCTAAAGTTATTAACAGTCTCAGTCTCTTCTCCATCTATCATGATGCTGCCAGTTGGCCCAGTGGTGAGAATCTGTTTTCTTAATGTTGAGCTTCAATCTGTATTGAAGACTGCAGTCCATGACCTTCTGCAGCAAATGTCACATTTCCTCCTCAGTTTCAGCAAGAAAGATTGTGTCATCTGCATAACACAGGTTGTTGAAGAGTCTTCCTCCAAGCCTGATGCCAACACATTCCACCTCATAAAGTTGAGCCTCCCAAATGATCTGTTCTACATTTAGCTTGAAAAGGTATGGACATAGGATGCATCCCTGGAACACACCTTTCCTAATCCTGAACCATGCAGTGTTTCCCTGCTCTGTTCTGACTCCTGCTTCCTGGTCCAAGGATAAGTTTCACATGAGCACAATTAAGTTTTCTAGGATTCCCATTCTTTATTTAATTAGGTATTCCACACACCCTCCCCTTTAACTGCATTAGAAAGCTCTGTTAAGAAATTGCTGTTCCAACCCAAAGGTATACATTTCTAATCCAGCTGTTCCTCTGTGAGAGAGAGATGGGCAGTCTCCTTCTGTGTGATTCTGCATCTGAAAATTTTCTGGAAGGTCAGTTCTGGGTCTGTTCATATTGATGATACACATAACAATAACTGCATTAAGGAAAATCCCTCCCTCTTCCTCATCAAAGATGGCTTGAGCTGTTTTCTCCAATATTCGTTTGTGTAGTTTGTTTGTTTTTTTATTCATTTAACAGGAGATTGTTGTTGTTGCTAGATTCTGTGAGTCAACCTTGACATACAGCAGCACTGTAAACAGTATGATTAAACATTGTGTATCCTGAACCATCATCACGATCTTTGCCATGTTCAGGTCTGTTGTTGCAGTTCCTGTGTCAGTTCCTTTTTTGAGGGTCTTCCTCTTTATTGCTGATCCTTTACTTTTCCCAAGCATGATGCAAGTAGATGATATGTACTAGGCACTGCTTTAGATGCTGTGGATTTATTTTTAGCACACCAAAAATTCTTGCCATCATGAGATCTCATTCTATTGCAGTATGAGCAAAGTTATAAGTTGATTAAATATGAAATAGTTTGCTTGTTAGAAAATTAGTGCTGTGAGTGATAATGCTGATAGTCTACTACTTCATAACATGTACCTTCCAGACTGTTAGACGTAACTCTAAGAGGAAGAATGAAGCATCTGCTAGTCATTTTCTAGGTTAGGTTTGAAAGTGTTATGGTGTATACCACCTTTGTCATACACTGTTGGTTAAACTACAAGGGGATTCAAGTTAGGAAGAGAGGATTTAGACCCTATGTCTCAATGGGAGAAGTGTCAGAGATGTTGTGGGCATTTATAATGTGCCATGGACAACAATTAATTAGGTAAGTGACTTAATCTTTAGTCAGTAAATCATTTATAGTCAGGGAAATGAAACTGATCTTGACTTTGAATGTTAGGAGTGTGAACATGTTTTTGTAAGCTGCAAGTACTCAACAAGTAATGGGCTAACTTTATTGTCTATCCTGTCTCATTGTGACATTAATTGTGACATTTGGACATGTTAAATAAAATTTTAAGTGTCTCATTTTTTAGCATTTCAGAATAATCTTTTACTCCCAAGAGAGTTGTACAAAGGCTGAAAAGGTCATTGCTCATAATTGGTTTTCTAGCAATAAACTTTGACTTTGCCTTTCACCTGCGAGAGATTGTCTATGTACTAGTCTATCCACAAGTGAATTGGTTAGACTTGTCATTAGATGGAATAGATTTCAGCAGCAGAAATCAGGGATGTCAATGCCAACAGTGACCAGGAAGCAGCATGCATTCTTCAGGGCCAAAGATTCCCATGTTACTCAGATCAAGGCCCACAGGAGCAGAAACAGCAGCTGCAACAGAGACCCAAAATGAGACAGAGTTGACCTAGGATTGCTACCCCAACGTAACTAGAGCTTAAAGCCTTTTATCCACGCTTGTTGGAGGAATGAGGGAAGACATCTTAAAAGGGAGACGTAAGGGAACTTTGTGACACTGACCCAAGCTGTGAGGCTCAAGGTCAAAGAGCCTGTGATCACACTTCAGAACCTATTTGGACTGTGAGATTTGATCCTGCTGCCTGTTAACTTCTCTAACAAACCCCATCATTGTGAGTATGATATTATGTGGTCTCTGAGCTATTGACTGGGATTTCTAACTCAGTAGAATAGTAGACTTGCTACTAGAATTGGTACAAAAAGGTGTTGGGGTGTGGAGGACATATCTGACCTTATGAGACTTGGTTTTATATTTTGGACGCTGTTGGTAGGAGCCTTTTCCCCTTGTGTAGTTAGTATAAGTCTGATTTGGCCTTCACCATGATTCCCTTGCCCTTTTTACAAATGTATATATCCTATATTAAGGAAGTTCTTGTTGTTGTGTACTGTTGAGTCGGAACTGACCCATAGCTGGTCTTCCGACGGGTTTTCAGAGGCAGTTAATCATCCAGGAGGAGATTGCCCATCTTTCTCCCACAGAGCAGTTGGTGGGATTTGAACCATGTGCCTTAAGGATTGCAGCACAGCTTCTTGACAGTAGGCCACCAGAGAGCTCCCTATTAAGGAAGTAGTAAAAAATGATGTTAGGTAGAATTTTTGTAATATTGGATATCTTCTGCAAGCTAGTTCCTTTTAAATCATTTTTCTTGTACAAGTAGAATAAGACAATTTGTAACACATTTACCACTCCAAGGGCAAATACTTTGAAAGCATTCTTTCTTTAGATGCCTCTAAGTATTGAAACCTCAACTTAATGTTAGTTTGCCATACTGTTGCTTTGATTCTAGAAGCTATATGTCACTCACTGGTGTTTCAATACCATCATGAGTGACAAGTTTCAGTGCAGCTTCTAGACTAAGAAGCCAGATTGATCATCGACTTCTGGAATAGTGGGTCCTCAAAAACCCGAAGCATGACAGCAGAATATTGTCTAACATAGTTCAAATAGATGAGTCCCTCAATTTGGAAACCATTCAAAATTGGACTGTCAAAGAACTGCCTCCTCAAAGTATTATCTGGTTTAATGAAGTAGAGCTTTCAGCCATTGAAAGACTTAACATTGGATGTGGCAAGACTCAGATTAAGGTGAAGCAGCTAGAGACATCCAATAATAATTGGAATGTACTGAAGTATTAGTATAGAAAAAGTGGAAGTTGCCAAAAACTGAAAAAGAATGTGTAAAGGTCAGTCTCCTAGGTATTTGTGAGCTGATATGAACAGGTATTGGATATCTTGAATCTGACAATAAATGATCTCCTATATTGTCAAATGAAAAATAGTATTATAATGAATGATGCCAACAATAATTGAAGTTCTGTCCTGAAATACAGTGCTAATAGTGATTGGTTATGACGAAAACCTGTTACTATGACTGCTATTGAAATGTATGCATCAGCCACCAAGATGAAAGATGATGAACTTGAGAATTTTAACTTCTACAGTCTGAAACTGAAAGAGCATGGAGTCAAAACCCAATAATAAAATTAATGACTGGAGTGTAAAGTTTAGAAACAAAGAATAAGGATTAGTAGTATAAACATTTTTTTTTTCACTAGGGGATCTCAGGTGGTCTAGTGGTACGAAACTGTGATACCAACCCAAACACACATGATTCAAATCCACCAGCTGCTCTGCAGGAGAAAGATGGACAGCCAACTCCCTTGTCATGTATTGCCTCTGAAGCCACACTGGAAAGTTAGCTCTGAGTTGATTCTGACTGATAGCATGTAAAAGCAACAGTTGGAAAGTATAACCTTAGTGATAGAATTGAGGCCAGAGGTTGCATGATAGAATTTTGATCAATTGATAATTTATTCATTAATTTAGCCAATGCTGATAGCTTTGTAAAAACATAAACAGTTAACTATATACATGGGCTTTAACTGACAAACATGAAATCATGTGTTTGCCAGTGTTAGGGATGGAATTGTTTGTATCAAACTCTGTACCTGTGAGTGTGATCCTGTTTCGTAGTAAGGTTTTTGTTTTGATAATTAATTTATACTGTATTTGGTCATGCTAAAACTAATCCTTCTGAGTAGTGACCTATAAAAATGTGGGGGGGGAAGGAAAACAGATACAGAAAGTCTCTCTTTCTCTCTCTCACTCACTCTCACACACACACACACACACACACACACACACACACACACAAAGCCAGATGCCATGTGACCAGGGAGGGAGGGTTCTGCAAGTCTAGCATTACAGAAGATTGCTGGCCACCACTAGAAGTCTAGTGAGACCAGGAAGACTCTTTCCCTACAGGCAAAACAGACGCATTGTGGCAATTTGAATTCAGTTTGCTAAACTTGAAACTCTGAAGCAGTATATTCTGTCTCTACAAAATTATTTTTAAAGTGTAGAAAGAAAAATTTTAAAATGTGTTTAAAGTTTTATTAGATTTTCCTTAAAAGAAGGAACAAATTGTGGCTAACCCTGAGAAGAATGGGAATCATCAGAATGGAGAAGGAAACACTGCATGGCTCAAAATCTGCAAAGGTATACAACAGGGATGCATCCTGTCTCTGTAACTTTTCAGTATATTTATGGACCAGATCATCTGGGAGACTGGACTCTTAAAGAGGAGTAATGTGGCATCAAGATAGGAGAAAAACTCATCAACAACTTGTGTTATACAGGTGACACAACCTTGCTTGATGAAACTGAGGATGGCCTGAGGCATTTGCTGCAGAAGGTCAAGGACTGAAGCGTTCAATATGGATTCAGGTTCAACATCAAGAAAACAAAGATTCTCACCACTGGGCCATTTGGCAGCATCATGAGAGACAGTGAAGAGACTAAGATTGTTAATAGCTTCTGTTTGCTTGGCTCCACAGTCCACACTCTTGGTACCAGCAGCCAGGAAATCAAAGAAAAATTGCATTTTTGAAAGTCTGCTATCCAGAGTACTGAAAAGCAACAATGTCAGTCTGGAGAATAAGGTGTGCCTAATTCAGGCCATGGTCTTTGGAATTGCTTGCAATGCATCAGAAAGCTGGGCAATGACTAGGGATGTCAGAAGGAGAAGTGATGCCTATGAGCTGCGGTGCAGGAGAATAGTGAATATACTATGAACTTCTAGGAGAACAAACAGGTTCATCCTAGAGAGGGTGAAACCAGGCTGCTCTTTGGAGATAAGGATTCTGAAGCTCCATTTGCTATACTTTTTGGCATGCTGCAAGAATGGACCAATCCTTGGAGAGGCACATCATGTTTGGGAGGGTGAAGGGACAGCTCAGGAGAGGAAGATTCTCGATGAGATTAATTAACTCAGTGACTGGGGTAATGGGGGTAGGTATGTCAGAGTCAATACGGTTGGCTCAGGCTAGAACAGAGTTCAGAGCTGTTATACACAAGGTTGCTATGAGTGACATGTGACTGGATGGCATATAACAGCTTTACTTCTCCTGCACTTGCTTACAGCAGCAAAAATTGTAGTGCTCTGACTGGGAAAAAAATGTACGGAGGTTGACTTACTCACCTTACTCATTGCATTCGAGTTGGAACTAATTTTCAAAGGTTGTAAATCACATAGGAGGAAATGACCTGTTTTTCTCTTACGGAGCTAGTGTTGGATTTGAACTACCAGAAAGCTGTCTCCTTTGGGTTATCAGCACCACTTTCTACAGACTACACCACCAGAGTTATGTTAAGCCAATTGGCAATGATTAAAAACTATATTCATAACCATACTGTTAACCAGGGTGCCAGCAGAGTATTTGATGCTTAGTGAAGCTATTTATCTGGCTTTTAGATTTTCCTCTGTATCTTACTGTCTATAAATTGTGATAAGAAACTTGACCTTTCTGAGTTTGAGTCTGAAGACAAGTACAAGTATAAATGATTGCCTAAGATAAAGTAGTAATCTTCAATTTTCACCTTAAAAAATGGTCTCCTTGTATAATCTCCCTACCTTATTCTACAGTGAAAGAAAACTTGCTGCTATCAAGTAGACTCCAATGCCTGGCACACGTTGTTGTTGTTCTGTACCACCGAGTCCAGTTGTGTACATGTTGTATACCATGTGTTCTCAGTTCTGTGCCATTGTTCCTTATCTTTGTTGTTTGAGCCCTCTTGTCACTCAGTCTCATTATGTCAGTCCTTCCGAAACTGTCTCTTCATATTCTCTGTCTCTGTAAATGACATTGTTCCAGTTTTGAATTGTTGTTGTTGAGTACCATTGAATCAGAACTGACCCATAGTTAACCCTCCAGCAGGATTTTTAGAGGCAGTTAATCACATGGAAGGAGATTGCCATTCCTTCTCCCACAGAGCAGCTGAGGAATTTTAACCACGTGCCTTCAGGATTGCAGGCATTTTCTTACCACTGGTCCATCAGAGTTCCCTATCCCCACTATAACCCATGTTAGTAGCCCTAGTATTATTTATTTCCTTACTTCCTACATTTAATTTGTGACTAAATTCTGCAGCCTTTACTTTTTAAATACCTCTTGAGTCTATGTACTTTTGTCTGTTTGCACTGACAATACTGAGTTAGACCACCAGCATCTCTTTCACATGCTCTACTAACCTTGTCCTATAGTGTGACCCTCATCAACATTCATTTCCTTTAAATGCATTTCTGCTTAGCAACAAGGCTAATGTTTTGAGTTCACATACTTGATCATAGTACTTCCTTGTCTTCAACCACTTATTAACTTCCTGTTGCCCTTAGGTGCCCTGATTATATGATTCTCAGCCTCTTTTAAGCTATTCTCTGTCTAGCTATCTATGCTTCAGTATGTTCAGTCTTCTCAATTTAAATATGAATTCTGTAGGGATATCTTCCCATTTTCCTTCTACACCTTCCCCAATGAAGTTAACTCTTGTTATGTGTTCTTCTGACACATATATTTTTTTTCATTGAAGCAATTTTATACTTGCAATTATCTGCATCTTTCTCCCTTTTTCTGTTATATATAAGGGCAAGACATATCCTATAATGGGATATGTCTATTCCATTTGTTATTCCTAACCACTATGCCTGGTGTGTAGTCCCCATTCACTATTTCTATGAAGAAATTAATGTTTTGCATGTTGATCTAAAGACGAATCCTAATTAAGATACATCTCTATTTCTTTATTCTCATGCTTCAAACGGAGTAATCCAAGTGCTTATTTCTGTTTCTTTTACTCTGACCTCTTCTAACCTGCTTGCTATCTTTCACTTCTCATACTTTAATTTGTAAAATTTTATTTTGTGCTACTGGTTATCCTTACTACTATTTTATTTTCCATGGAACACTTTTGCTGTGATTTCAAATAATGAGGGAATACTTTAAATGCATGTTTCTTTAATATCTCCTCAAAGTACAGAGTTTTAAGTCCAAGACACATGTTGTTCAGAATGATTCGCCTAGCTTTCTGTCACTATCTGAGGTCAGGAGAGGAGTGAGGTTAAGGAGCTCAGAGTGAGAAGCTAATAATTGATATGAGCCATCTGATCCTCAAAGCTAGAAGCCAACACACAGGCTCTTGGAATTAAAAACTGATGGAAAATAAATAGGACTATTAATGCTAACCTAATATGTGTTGCCAGTGTAGCTTCACACCATACTTGAAATAGGTCACATTTTTTTAAAGCACAAATACCATCAGTGGAATTACTATTAATTAAATTGCCTTATCAAATTTAGTAGAGCATAGATAATACATAATATTAGCCACTGTTTTAATACTTTGTAAATATACATTTCATACTTTCTTTAGATTTAAATGTATGCTTGATGATAGCAGCTTTGCTTTTTCATTGGCATATAACTAAATGCCAAATTGCATTTAAATAGTAATTCTTAGTTTCTATTTCTCACTTAGTTATTGCCTTGATAAAATTTTTCTGGTTGACAGTTTGCTTCTGCCTCTCTTTTTGTGTTTATATTCTATCAATAAAGAGCTCTAGTGTTGAAGTAGTAAAATGTACTCAACTACAAGCCAGCAAGCAGGTCAGTTGTTTGAACCCACTCACTGCTTTGCGGAAGAAAACTATGACAGTATGCATCTATATAGATTTATAGCCTTTGCTGTAGCCCTGTGAGACCTGATGACGTGAGAACTCTAACCTGCATCACTGTAAATTGCAATCAACTGGACAGTAGTGAGTGCATGGGTATACTATAAAGCTTTTTCCTTATAATCCACAATGATAGAGGGAATACATATTCATATTGTAGCGTTTTGTGGTCTCATTTAAATGAATGAATTGTTTTTAATGGTATGTTGCGTGGCTTAAAATACTGTGTAGTTTGTTATCTACATGATGTTGTTGTTATGTGCCAGTCGAGTTGCTTGTGACTCATAATGACCCTGCGCTATCCTATGCCTGCCTACCCCCACCCACCCCGGTGATTAAGTCAATCCATCTCATGAAGTGTCTTCTTCTCTTATGCTGCCCCTCCACCCTCCTAAGCATGATGTCATTCTCCAGGGACTGATCCATTCTTGCAACATGCCAAAAAGCATGGTAGACGGAGCTTCAGAATCCTTATCTCCAAGGAGCAGCCTGGTTTCATCCTCTCTAGGGGGAACCTATTTGTTCTCCTGGCAGTCCATGATTTATTCAGTACTCTTCTCCAGCACCATAGCTCAAAGGCATCAATTCTCCTTCTATCATCCCTAGTCATTGTCCAGCTTTCTGATGCCAAACAAGTAATTGCAAAGACCATGGCCTGATGGCGCACCTTAGTCTCCAGACTGACATAGTTGCTCTTCTTTACTCTACAGGTCCCTGACAGCAGACTTTCCCAACACAATTTGTCTTTTGATTTCCTGGATACAGGTACTAAGAGTGCTAATTATGGAGCCAAGAAAACAGAAGCTATTAACAATCTCAACCTCTTCACTGTCTATCATGATACTGCCCAGTAATGAGAATCTTTGTTTTCTTAATGTTGAGCGTCAATCCATATTATAGACTGCATTCCTTGACCTTCTGCATAATGGCTATAATACTTATATTTCTACTTTAGTTCTGTATATAAAGCATCTGCCAAAATTCACCACACTTGGGTACAGTTTGTGTGTGTGTGTGTGTGTGTGTACACATACACACACACAGGGATGTATATATATACATAAATATAAACATATACATATGTTGTTGTTGTTATTATTATATGCCTTTGAGTCACCAGCAAATCATCGCGACCCTATGTACAATAGTTCTGAATCTTCTTCTCTTCTGAGCCAGTCTTTCTTACTCTGACACACCTCATCTGAGGTATCCCCTTCCGTGCTCTCCCTCCACCCCTCTGAATATGACGTCCTTCTTTAAAGGCTGGTCTCTCACAAGGAGTTGGAAACAACCCAAATGCCCATCAACAAACGAGTGGGTGGAGAAGCTGTGGTATATTCGCACAATGGAATATTATGCTGCATTGAAAAACAAGGAACTCATGCAATATTATTCAAAATGGGTGACCCTGGAGGACATTATGATGAGTGAGGTATCTCAGTCACAGAGGGACAAATGCTATATGGTGCCACTGTTGTAGAATGAGGCTGACATCGGAATGGGGGTAAGACTAAGAAAAACTGGATGAAATATGTTTACGGAATGAGGGTTGCAGAGTGGATTATATTTGGGGATTGGGGGATGTGTGTGGGGGATTACGTACCAATGAGGGAGTTTTTCTTTTGCGTTTGAAGGAACAATGAATGAATGGAATTCCAAAATCTCTCTAGATGTTCACTGAAATGAAAAAATAAAGAAATTAAATTAAAAAAAAAAAAAGGCTGGTCTCTCCTGGGAGTGTGCCCAAAGTATGTGAGACAGAGCTTCAAAACCTGCCTCCAGTGAGAATCTTGGTTTCATCTTCTCCAAGACACTTTTGTTCTCTTGGAAGTCTAGGCTATGCTCAAGACTTTTTCTCCAGCACAACAACTCAAAGGCATCAATTCCTCTTTTGTCATCCTTAGTCTTTGTCCAGCTCTATGATGCATAGCAAGTAATTGCAAAGACCATGGCCTGCATCAGGTACACCTTAGTCTCTAGACGGACATGGTTGCTTCTCAGTACCCTGGAAAAGTCCCTGATGGCAGATTTCCCCAGTTCAGTTCTTCTTTTGATTTCCTGACTGCTGACCACAAGAGTATTGAGCAAGTTGAAATTGTTAGCAACCTCAATCTCTTCTCCATCTATTATGGTGCTGCCAATTGGCCCAGTGATGATGATCTTTTCCCTCTTGATACTGCACTTCAATCCATATTGGAGACTACAGTCCTTGACTTTCTGTAGCAAGTACTTCAGATCCTCCTCAGTTTCAGAAAGCAAAGTTTTGTCATTTGCATAATACAGGTTGATGACAAATTTTCCTCCAATCTTCATGCCACATTCCTTCTCATAAATGCACATGCGCGCGTGCACGCACGTACACACACACACACACACACACACACACACACACACACACACACACTGGGAGAATGAGGAGCCATCTCATTCCATGCAATTTGCTGTCTCAGAAAACCTGCTGGAGGATCAGCTATGCATTGGTGTTGACTCAACAGTACCACTGCACTATCACAGCCTGTTGTTGTTATGTGCCATTAGGTCACCTATGACTGATAGAAATCCTTTGTACAACAGTCCTGAGCCCTACCCTAACCTGAGCGAGCCTTACTGATTCTAGCACACCTATTCTTGTTATTCCAGTAACTTTGTCAGTCTGTCTCATTCGGGGCCTTCTTCTGCTGCACTGTCCCTCCACCTTTCCAAACCTGATATTCTTCTCTAAGTATTGACCCGTCCTGGCAAAATATCCAAAGCATTTGAAATGGAGCTTCAAAATTATTGCTTTCAAGGAGAAACTTTATTTCATCCTCTCCAAGACAGACCTGTTTGTTCTCTTATTGGTCTATAGTATGTTCAAGACTCAACTCCAGCACCATGGCTCAAAAGCATCAGTTTTTCTTCTATCATCCTGATTTATTGTCTAGCTCTCTGCTGCAAAGCGAGCAATTGCAAAGACTATGACCTGGGTCAGGCACACCTTAGTCTGTAGAATGACATTGTTATTCCTCAGTACTCTAGAGAGGTCCCTGACATTTTCCCTTCAGACATATAATTCTTCTTTTGATTTCCAAGTGGAACTGAGCAAGCTGAAATTGTTAACAACCTCAATCTATGCTCCATCTCTCAAACTGCTGCCAACATGTTGCTACTACAATATGTAAATATTTTTTTCAAATTATATGCTGCAGGCAAATATTGATGACAATATAATATATCCTGGACTTCTAAATATCTGTTTGTAATCCTTCTAGTGTAGAATCCTGTAATAATCTTCATAAAGGACATGATCCGAGAAAATAGTAAAAGGTCACTACAAAGATAGAGAAGGAAGAAAAGATTAAAATTAATCTCTTTGAAAAGAATCTCTTTCAGAAGACACTCTAAAACTTGCTTTGGACTGAAAAGAAACCAAAACAATGAGAAGGAACACTGAAGTGTTGGAGTTGAATATAAAAATTCAAAGGGCAGCTCAAGAAGATAAAGCAAAGTGTTACAATTAAATATGCAAAGAACTGAAGTTAAAAATGTAAAATCAGCAACATGCTTGGATTTCTCAAGCTAAAAGGACTGAACTATTTGATGCTCAAGGATTCTAGAAGCAAAATTTTGAATGATGCATAAACAGCAAAAAAAAAGATGAAAATAATACTCTGTAGTCACTGTACAAAAAATATATTTGTTGACTATGAATCATGTCAGGACATAGTATATGAACAAGAATAAATAACACTTAAGGCACAAGTTGAGGCTTCACTGTGAGTATTGGAAAAACATGGGGCTCCAGGAATTGATGGAATATCTATTGAAGTGTTTCAGGAAACAGTTGAAGTACTCACCAGTTTCTGCCAGCAACGTTGGACCTTTTCACCAGTCTCTGGCCAACTGAATGGAAGAGATCTAAGTGATAGCATGATTAAAAATCAGGAAAGGTGTGCATTGCATCAGGGCTGTATCCCTTTCTCCATACCTGTTCAATCTCTATTCTGAGCAGATAATTCGAGAAGCTGGTCTATGTGAAGAAGAATGTGACATCAGGATTGGAGGATTACTCAAAAACCCATGTTATCTAGAGTACTCCCATGAGTTGTAGTTGACTCAGTGGTACCTAACAACAACAATCACGATTGTTTATTCCTGTGTAAAGCATGTCTCTTCTATATTATCTTTACTCTTTCTTAACGACCATAATTGCCTAATAAGTATGTATTGATGGATTTAAGGAATGGAGTAGAAAGGTACTGTAACAAGAACGACAGGGCAGCTCCTTCTTCACAACACTCTTTTTTTATTATTAATTTTAGTGAAACTTTACGGAGATTTTGGATTTTAATTCATTCATTGTTACACTTTTCTCCCTGCCCACCCTCCTCTCCAGTTCATTCTTCTCTTTGAAAAGTAAAAGAAAAATTCTTTCATTGTTATACAATCCCTCCCCACAAGTCCATTCCACTATGCAGCCTTTGTTCTCGACTCATGTCATGACAATAATACCTAATTGTATATACATTTTAAAGAGTTTTCTCCCTCATCTGTTTCAGTGCAGTATACATTATTTATCCCTTCTTTTTCAGTCTCCCCCAACCCTGATGTCAGTCCTGTTTTACAGTAGTGGCACCATGAAGTATTTGTCCTTTTTTGACTGAGATACATCACTCAACATAAAGCCCTCATGTGTCACCCATTTTCAATAATATTGCATGAGTTCCTTGTTTTCAATGCAGCGTAGTATTCCGTTGTGTGAATATACCACAGCTTCTCTATCCATCCATTTGTTGATGGGCACTTAGGCTGTTTCCAACGCTTTGCTATTGTGAAAATAACTGCGATAAACATGGGTGTGCATATATCTGCTTGCGTGGCAGTTATGATTTCTTTGGGGTATATTCCCAGTAGAGGAATTGCTGGGTTAAATGGTATTTCTATTTGCAACTTTTGGAGAAAGTTCCATACTGCTTTCTATAGTGTTTGCACCATTTTATTTTCCCACCAACAGTGAATAAGGGTTCCAATTTCTCCACAACCTCACCAGCATTTGTTGTTTGCTGTTCTTTTAAATTTTGTTATTCTTACTGGGGTGAGATAATATCTCATAGTTGTTTTGATTTGCATCTCTCTTGGAGCTAGGGATTTTGAACATTTCTTCATGTGTTTGTTTGCCATCTGAATGTCTTCTTGGTGAAGTGTCTGTTCATATCCTTTGCCCATTTTTCAATTGGGTTGTTTACCTTTATCTTCTTGGGATGCACAGCACTCTTTATTGCCCATTTTAGGGGTGTTCAGCTGTTAGATTCATAGGTTTGTGTAATACTCGTTGCAATATATTTATTTTCTTAATTTCTTCTTGATTTTTAGAAATTAATGAAAGCATGCATGATTCTGTGCTTGAGACCCATTAAACTATGTGTTTACTTAGTTCAACCAGTAATTTTTCATGACTCCGATAACTATTTCATGAGGTGCATGTCTTAGTTAAGTGCAGGGCAGAACCTTCATTGTCAGGCACACTCAAGTTGTTTCATATTGTGTTATACTCAGAAGTATGCGAAGAGCAAGGACACAAAATACCTATATATGCCTGTAGTGAGGAAAATGCAACTTTTCTCTGGAAGTCTTTAACAAGAATATTTCTAAGCCCACAAGATGGCAGTATGACTTCATAAAGATAAGGTAAACTAGAGAAGAGGATGATTGTTTGGTAGTTCAGTACAGAAAGAGTTCGAATGCAAGTGAAAACCTTATGGTCATTGGTAACGTATGGAAGACATTATTATTAAAGGGAGAAGAATTTTTGAGTTCGTTATTCTTTCAGTAGATTATATAGGTAGAACAGTAACCATATCCCATTTAAGGGTTATTTATTCCTCCTAAGGATATGAGAAGGAGGTAAACAAGAAGAAAGCAAATTTTATGATACCCAGTAGCCACAACATTGGGCTCAAGCACAGCAGAAAGAAGGAAGGTAGCTTAGGGTCAGACAGTGTTTCTGTTATTCATGAGTTGCTTAAGTTGAAGCTAACTTGCTGGCACCTAACCCCAAGAATCAACATGGCTCCTACTGTGTTCAGTCTAGTTTTCCATTTCCTGTCATATTTAATGCATGTAAAATGGGTTAATTTGTAAATGTTCTGCAATGATGACAGCATTAAAATAGATCTCATTTACCAAGGTTTGGAAAGATTTTCACAAATTGAAATGAAAGTTTGAATTTAGAAGGTTAACTCTTAATTGTTCAGAATACTTTGCTTGGGTGTCCTATTGGTAAGAAGGTGTGCTGCAATGCCAAAGACACATGTTTCAAATGTACCAGCTGCTCAGCATGAAAAGAATGGGCTGTCTCCTCCTGTGTGATTTACTGCCTCTGAAAACCCACTGGAGGGTCAAGTATGGGTCAAGTATGACACACAACAATAACAACAATTCTTTGTTATCAGGAAACTCACTGGTGACCTAGTGATTAAGGAGCCACAGTGCTAACTCAAAGGTAGGTAGTTTGAAACTAACGGCTATTCTGAGGGGAAAATATGAGCGATCTACTCTGGTGAGATTTACAGCCTCTGAAAACACACCGATGAGCCATCTATGTGTGCTACAAGGTTTCTATATAAATCACATTTAGGTTTAAAAAGGGTAAAATGTATTTCATTCATGGTCTGTATACTAAATCTATATTGTACACCAATGATAAAGGGAATTATGACTTAGCATTCCTCTTCTCTATAATTCTGATGACATAATGAATATTATTCTACCTGCTCAATCATGTTAGTACATTATATGTTGTTGTTATGTACCATTGAGTTGCCTACGACTCAGAGCGACCCTGTGTACAATAGCCCTAAACCCTGCTCTATCCCATGCTAATCTCACTGACTCCAACACACCTACCCCCATTACCCCAGTCACTGAACCAACCACCTCATAGAGGGTCTCCCTCTCCTGCACTGTCCTTCCACCCTCCCAAGCGTGACATACCTCTCCAAGATCTGATCCCGCCTTGCAACATGTCCAAAGTCTGTCAGACAGAGTTTCAGAATCCTTGTCTCCAAGGAGCAGCCTGGCTTTCAGGATGAACTTGTTTGTTCTCCTATTCTTCTGCAGCACAAGTACTGAATATAGCCATTCCAAATGTATTTTCAAATAAATGAAGTAAAACAAATGTAATCTTTGCTCACTTTCACACCATTTAATCAAGCACCCACAAAAGCAATAGATTGTAAATGATGTAGTTACTATTTTGGATAGCTGTGTGAGTTAATAATGAAAACAATGGATTCTTACATTTTTAACATTGTTGAATTTATAAGCATTTCACTGTATTACAGGCTATTATGACTCATGGGCAAACACAGCATCTTATTTTCAGCTTTTTTATCCACTTACGCAATATTTTCTTCATGATTTCTCATACTTCTATTTTTAGCCATTATAATGGAACTGTAATGATTTTAATAAGTAAAATCCATAGATTCATAAACTTCTATTGACCACTGTTGTTGTTATGTACCATCAAGTCAGAGCCGACCCATAGCTGACTCTCCAGCAGGCTTTCAGAGGCAGTAAATCACACAGGAAAAGATTGCCCAGCATGGAGCAGTTGGTGGATTCAAACCATGTGCCTTCTCGTTGGCAACACAGTTCCTTACCACAAGGCCACCAGAGATTCCTACTTAACTTGAGATAAGTTACACCTCTTAAAAATGTGATAGGTTACACCTCTTAAGATCCTGGCAGAATTATAAGATTTTGGTTATTCAGGTTTTGCTTCCCTAGGTTCACTAACATAGGAAGGGTAAGGGATAGTCTAAATTAGTGGACTTGTCAGTTCAGTAATGGGTATCTTACATAGGAGGGTCTCTTTGCTTTGGGAGGCAGAGGTATTTCATGCAGACTGTGTAAAGGAAGCTGTGGTGGTCTAGTCCATAGGGAATTTTAACTGTTAACCTAAAGGCATTGCCTACCTGATGGCTCAAACCCACTGGTGGCTGGCTCACCAGGAGAAAGAAGACCAGGCATCTCTCTCCTGCAAAGTCAGGTATGAGTAGATTATGACTAGATGAAAATGAGTGAGTCAATGATTTTGAAAAAACGTAATTTTATGTTTCACATTCTGAAACCAAATTCTTTTTATTGCACTTTTATTTATTTTGTTTTGCATCCAGTTTTGGGGGTTAGAATTTGTCAGAGCTGTAATAGTTTATTTACTATAATAATTTTAGGAAATCTTGCTCCTTGACTCTAGAATTTATGATACAATTTTCAGATGCTAACATTGAACTAGAAACCATACGTTTTCATTTGCTATACTTACTTGAAAACTGGTATATATTAACCTAAAGGAGATTACTAGGAGTGAATTGTATTGTCTAGAAATTTTACTGTGTTATCATGCTATAACTCATATAAGCTGGTTTTTCAGAAATAGTTCTGAACTCAGAACAAGGTTAGTGTTCAAATAACCCAGGCTCTCTTCTTCATTTCTAAGGAGGTGGGCAGTAGGCCGGCAAAACTGACTTCGAATCAGTTTCATTCGGCTCATGCTCCAAGCTATTCTCTTGTGCAGATCCTATTATTATTGGCTCTAGTATCTGAGGAGGACAAAGTAATGAAGGAAAGTGACAAGGTCATAGACGTAGAAAAGACGAAGCTTGTGAGAATAGAGGAGTAGGAGGTTATATTAGTCTTAGTTGAGCATGACCCTTTGCTCTCTGTCCTTGATGCTGGTAGTTCTGTGAAGACAGTTCACAGTGCTGGGAGAATAGAGCATCATAACTGACTTTTTTCCTGATTGACTGAAAATCCTGTTGATTAGTTTAAACTCAAAGGAAGCTGTTCCAGCCCTTTTGACTATAGATACTCTACATATGGGTCCCTTTTAGGAAGATTAAGTGTGGGGAATCGGTGGTCTGCCACATCTGCTCTCACCATCTCTACAATTAGGACAGAGACTCAGCACTATAAAGAAGTACAAGAAAAAAGGAAAATATGGTGAAAGTAATAGAGATTAAAAATATGATTAGTAAAAAAAAGTAACTCAAATTCTAGCTCCACAGGGAGAAGAAAATTGTCTTTGAAATAACGTGATATATCTAGTTATGACAGGATATTTACGCAAAGCATATGTGTTTACTCAGTATATCTTTAAAATATACTGTCTTGCTTGGCATGAAATATTTAATGCATAAATGATCTTAGAGGTGAGGCTTTTACCTTTAGAAAACATAACTATATCCTCAAATTTAAGGAGGATTAAGATTTTTTTTTAATTCTCTATATGCTTATATAGCACTTAAAAAGACTGGAATTTTAAATGATTTTTTAAAAAACTGTTCATAAGTAAAAGACCTATTTTATTTAGGATTTTTGTTTACCATAGATACATGCCTTTTCCAGAATGACTATAAAATTTCTTTGATTTCTATGTCTCATTTCATACTTTCAGATAAATATGATGTATCTGCAGTATTATATTTTTACAAAACTATTTTTCAAGTGAGTAGTAGAAATTGACTGTATATTGATGATTTAGAACATGGTGAAATAAAACATCGCAGTGCCAACTTAAGTCAGACAAGTTAATACCTTTTAAAACTATCAATTCCTTTTAAAAAATCTAAGTGACATTTATCCTGCAATATAGAAATACAAAGACTAGTGCTAAGTATCTTTTACTTTTCTTTGGAACCTGATTAAGAACATTTTAGGAGCAAGTAAATTAAAATAAAACATCAGAATGTATGAGTTTACTGCAGAGTGTGAAGAACCAGAGTAAATTAGAATTCTGTTCACTGAATGCCTCAGAGCTTATTCCACCTGACTCATCAAATGAAAAATTCATCAATTAATCCTCTGACAATAACGATATATACACAAAAATCAATCTGGAATTGATTTTTTTAGTCCGAACATGAAAACCAAGCTCTGACTTATACATAATGTGAAATTTCTCTTCATTTTGACTTTATTATTGAGTATAGTAACTGAAGTGTTCATATAATTATTTGTTCTGAGTCAACTACAGAAATGTGATTGTTTGAGAGAGGGTATATGTGCTGTAGAGATGTTCTGAAGCATAATCTCAGTGAGCTAATAAAGTTGTCAGATGCATATAAAAATTCAGCTGATAGGAATCCCTAGAAGGCAGCCAATAGAGAGGGACACTGATCACTATGCCCTGATGGGAGACCACCCAGGACAGTTAACAGTGAGCTGAGTATTGAGGAAGATCAAAGGAGGAGAAGAGTAACATACAATAACTCAGATCTCAGAGACGAATTAAAAAGGACATGGTTAGGGATGTGTTTTCTATGAAATCTATTTTGTGTGTGTGTGTGTGTGTGTGTGTGTGTGTGTGTGTGTGGTAACTAGCTCAGTAAGCAGTAAATGAAAAAGTAAATCTTTTTCTTGACCATGTCTTTTCTGTTTTATATCCATAAATGTTTCAGAAAATACAAATTGTTAAAAAGGCCTTTTTTATAAAAAGTAAATTTAGTAATTCTATGTACTTTTCACAGACTTGCCAAAAAAGTTCTCTATCATGTTCTTTTCTACTTGTTAAGTTTCTTTCTTCCACTAGGTATGTACCAATATAAAATACATACAGCTATCTCAAGAAACTCTCTAAGATAAATGATAACTCGTTTGGCTGTTTAAGAAAAAACTGAAAGATGTATACATATATAATATTATAAAAGGAAAGAGTTGCAGGAAATGAATTTGTATGTCCATTATTGAGTCTTCAAATTAGGTGGTTCCAAAACCTTTTATTACTGGTACTACATTCTTAATTTCCATAAAGCAAATTCTACACTTTTATCAGACTACATTAGAAAGTACTCTTTGTGCTTATAGAGAACTTAATACTGCTCTGAATGCTGTAAATCAGCACACTGTAGCAAAAAAAAAAAGCACTCTTTCAATAAGCAGTAATGTTAAACAACAATGAGAAAATTCGGGAGAAACGTTAAGCCAAAGAACCCTGTGAGTATTATCTCCCAAGTAGTAAATTTTGATGACTATCTTCTGAATGTGGATTCTTGTAGGAAATTAACATTAAACTGTTTTTATGTTTTATAGATGTTAAAAAAAAAAGCTGAATACATACGATTTTGAAGCTATTAGTATTTTTTTCCTTGTCACAATAGCAGTAAGAAAATTGCAATAGAAATGTCTTCTTGAGTGCATTACACATGAAATAATATGTCTTTCCCCTGTAGTTTAAAATGTTAACTGTATTTTCAGTCTCATTCTTTGCATATGCCTTGACAATTATGATTGCTTGATTAATGAAAGAGCTTTTGCAATAGTTCTAATGTCACAATACCAAATACATTATATCTTAACAGAATTTATAATGTTCTGTTTCTGATTAGGTCAGATAATTCAAGTAAAGAACTCAAGAAGGATAATATCTATTAACATCTTTTGTTATTAAAACATTTGTGGCTTTTTTGGGATTTTGTCTCTTTTCAATTTAGAGGAGGGAAGAACTTACTTTTAACAGAGAATTATGCCAAACAGAATACTCTGTATCACTTAAAAGTGATAAAGTATCTTAATTAAAAAATTTAGAGATCATTTTTCTAGACTTTTTTCAGAATCATATTGTATATGAACATATATCATTGAATTTTTTAAAAGTATCCATATCTACTTTCTTAGCTCTGACCTTTTTTCTTTTCTTTTGTATCACATAACATTTTGCCAGGTCTGTAAAGGATTATGTATTTATATAAAATTTCCACTCACAGGAAATGGACTTATATTACAGAGTAAGGCAAGAGAGAATAACTTTTAAGTAATAAGCATGTCTGTGTCACTTTATTCTATACTTTGCATGTCTACTACAAAGTTATGTTTCATTTCGTAATTTAAACTTATTGAAGTTAAATGAATCAAAGTGGTGTGAATAAATATAACTGTAGTAACTGACAGCTATATCAGCCTAGGTACAAGTAATATTTGAAGGTGTTGTAAAACTAGGTATTTTGATAATTCATATATTTAATATTTATTCTTTTTATCTGCAATCTTTTTGCATTATATTGTATTTGTATATTAAAGAATTAGTAATATTATAATCATTGGTAATTATCTTCTTTTGTAAAAGTCTCAAATGCTTTTTAAAGACTTTTTCAAAACTCTGTATATAATTATATGGTATTGAATAGAAAGAGAATTACATTGGTTTATTGTTACATTCTGTATTTTAATTTACATTGGGGTACACACTGTTCTGTATTCTACTGTTCATTAATCAGGGGGAAAATGAAAATATTAGTAGGAAAAGAAAGTGCACATTTCTTCAAGAGAATCACTTTAGATTTTTTTTAAATAGTAAAAAAGAAACTATATTCTGTCACCTATAATGTTTACTTAGTCACTTGATTAAAAGTTTTAGATTATAAGTAATTTATGGGCAGTAGGGGGCATAGGTGGTAGGGGGAACTGTAAAAAAGGGGTTATTTTGGAATTTGAGTACCAAAAAATATGATGTTAGGGGGTATTATTTTAGAAGTATATGCCTATATGTTTTTTCTTTCTCCTAGCTCCTCAAGAATTTGTTTCAAAATGCTGTATTTTAACTTACAGAATTCTGAGACAATCACAATGTAGAAATAATTGATTGATAATTATAATCTTAATCCAACTTCACTTCTCTAACACATGAAAAAGTTAATGTTTTATACATACTTTCATATTATCTTTTTAGACCATTATGTAACAGAAGCATTCTAGCATACCCACTAAGTATTTTCCATGTGACATAATTTCCTGTGTAGTATCATTAAGTAATAATTTCTCACAATATTCATGTTTTGTTATATAATTAGAATGTTTAAAATTTAAGCATATACTTGTTATTTACCATTTCCACCAGAGTATCATTCTTTTTGAAAAAAATAATTTTGTCAAAAAAAAGTATATTCATATTCTTAAATTTAAAATTTTGCCCATTCTTGCAGCATACTTTGAAAATCAGTCTTCAACTTTTTCACTTCTCTTTTTTGGTAGGCTAACTCCTGCATTTTAAAAGATGAAATAAATGTAATTTTTAACAAAAGCAACTCTAACGTCTGAAGACTTTTTTTTGTTAATGTGAGGCAGCCCCTCCTATTCATCAGAAATCTACTTTGGCTTTAATAATCTACATAACTAAATTTTACTTAGTCATTGATGTGCTCTCATATAATTACTATTTTACAGAAAAATTATATGTTTAGAACTACTTATAAAGTGACTTTAAAATTTATCACTAGTTCTGAAAGTATAAAATATGGTAAGATTAACCCGTTGTGGTAAGATTAACCCGTCGTGGTATTATTTCAAACTTTTGGACAAATAAAACAGTATACTGGGGAAAATGGTTCAATTTACTTTAAGCTTGGTAAAATAAAAATTATTCATTTGCATTAGGACTTTAATACATCAGATAAAATTAAGGTCTCAGATATACGCTTATAATTTTTCTGAAATGAGCTTTATATTGCATACTTTGATATCATATTTTCTTGTTTTATTAGATGTTTATATAATTGTTTAATTTTAAAATAAATTTTACTATAGTCATGGAGCCTTTATTGAATATCTTATCTAATTGTTATTTAAAAGTTCAATTTTTCTAAATTTTACAATGAATTTTAATTCTCCTAAGTATATAATAATAACAACATGTAGTTTTTCCGGGATACTGATAGTATATAAGGACCAATAAAATAGCTAATTATTTGTCTTTTCAGAAAATGCTCACAATTATGATATCTTAAATTCCTTCTACTAAAATTTTTTAAAAGAATATTCTAAATATGAAAACAGAACAAATTACAAAATCCACTTAATGTGAAGCAACATACATACATCTTTCTAAACTTTCCTCTTAGAAGAAACCTTATATCATTACAATAAGATGTACACCCAACATAATAAATACATTTTACTGTTACTGTAAGAAAGTATTTTTTAATAATTATATCCTCACGTAAACAAGTATTTACATTATCCCGGTAATAAACATTATTCAGTTATATAGTTTTCAAATTGTGAGAGTTTTCAAACATCTATATAATACCATTGTTTTTGCATTATATTAAATGTCTTAGTCTGCAAAAAATTTTACATTATTTTAAGGCATTATACTATATACCTAATATTTTGAAAATTATATTTAGAGTTTGTCCTCAGAATCTAAATATTAGCATCTGAGAATATGTATCTATGAGCATAACTGAAGTTAAGTTGTTATTCTTTTATTGTGAATGTTTGTGAATGTGTATATGTGGGAATTCACACTTCTCTGGCTTTGTTTCTATAATAGTAAAATATTCTGAGTCACAGCATCAGAAAGAAGTGTTCATTCTCTTACTAGATGTAGTTATTCTGACTCTCTGGCCAACTTCTAGGAGTCACTGGCAATGCCAAAGATAAACAACAAATTCTAGGATTACTAAACACAGTAGCATTCCAAACCGTATTTGAAATTGATGCTATACTTAGAGATGTGTGTTTGTACATGCATGCTTGCATGCATTTGTACATGTCTGTGAATATTATTGAACTAGGGAGAATGAGTGCTCAAAGTCTTTTGAAATAAAAAATGGGTATTTGCATATGGTGGATGAAGTGGAGAAGGGATATCTAGCACCGCTACTTAGAGTGGCACGTAGAATACTCCATGTGTCTCTTCATCTTACCTACTGAAGATCTCTTTTTCCTCAAAATTCTCAGATTCCTGACATATTAAGTATGTATTTCATCATTGAGCAAACATAGCAAAGTCTTTTTGAGGATAACAACAGTTGTAGTATTATATCATCTTTTCAGTTGCATTAAGGTACAATGAAAATAGGCCTTGCTATAGTATAGTGGAATATACAGATAATTTGAATGACTTATATTTTGGTTTATAATTTCACCAATTATTAAGATAAACAGAATTCTTATGGCAGTTGGCATCTCTATGATTTACGTTCCCATATTTTGTATTTTTTATATGAGGCAGAGAAGGCACTCCTGCCATTATCTCCATTATGCAGATGTGGAAATTGAGGCTAAGATTGTTTAAAGAAAATTACCCCAGTTATCATAGCTAGTAAAATGATGAAAGTAGAAACTAAGTATAATTCAAATACAGAACAAGTATTTTCAAATATCTCCTGTTCTTTTTTTTAATTGGTGGCTTAAAAACCACAATTCATATTTTTGATTAAAAATATGAAAGGTGAAATAAAAATGAAAAGTATATGTTTTTATTTTATTTAAGGTAACTATGCTCCTTGGAGGCAAGGATTCTGAGGCTTCATCTAGCATACTTTGACATGTTGTGAGGAGAGACCGGTCCTTGGAGAGGGCCGTCCTGCTTGGGAGGGTGGAGGGACAGTGCAGGAGGCGAAGGCCCTCTATGAGGTGGATTGATTCAGTGACTGGGGTAATAGGGATGGGTGTGTCAGAGACAGTGCAATTGGCACAGGACAGAGCAGAGTTTAGGGCTGTTGTACATAGGGTCGCTGTGAGTCTCAAGCGACTTGAGGGCACATAACAACATCAACAACATGCTTTGATGAATCTAGTGCCAAACATATTTAACTGCTTTTAAGAAAATATATGAAATATGAAAAGACTTGTCAACTCAATACTGTGTTGACTAATGTCATTATATTAAACATTCTAGTATTATCTTTTCTGTGTTTTCTGTTTAACATAATAATGTAAAGATCAAACAATGTTTAAGAAGGACACATTTTAAAATGCAAACATCTCAAGTACCAAGAGGGCTTACTACTTGTAAGATTGTAGCATTTCATAAAGTACTTATTCTTTCACTCTGAAAATACATTATTTAAACAGTATCAGTATATATTATGTATATTTTTAGGATTTCTTCAAGATGTCTTCCATTTTACAAAGATGATCAAGGATTCTACTAATTCAAGACAGATTAAATTAAATTTGTATAAGCAAGGTAACATAGGAAAGTAATGGTATTAATTTTTAGGACTGACATTTTAAATAAGATTTAATACTGTGTTTCATAATAAACAAACAAGAATATAATCTGTATAAACAGAGATGTGTAAAGATAGGATAGTTAATATCTTTTCATTGTTTAACTGCTCTGAATTTAATGATCAAGGTAATTAGTATACTCTTAACTATCTTATTTCCATTTCCATAGATAGTTATTCTAAAGTTCTTTTATTTAAATTTTTTTCTGAAAAATTACAATTCTTACTGATATTAACATCATCATCTCCCAAGTTTTCAGTTTAATACATTTTTTTTACACGTATATAACAATTTGCCTCTTTAAGCTACTACACTAAAGTGAATGGTGACTGGAAATCATAGTAATTTATTTATTTAACTACATAATAGTTTTATTTGTTAATGTAATTTTTCATGTCTGTCTTTTTATATCTAAATTTTCCACATCTATCTTAAATTAGGGACTTACTAGTCTATATATAATGCTATAGAGTTGAGCATAGCGACTTTCCACTATGTTTTCTGTGTCTCTTATTCAGAGTGATACCTGTTTACCCTTAGAATAGGGACAGAGAATGTCAGTAGGACAGAATTTAGCCAAGGGGTCAGAGCAAAAGTATAATGGCATGAAGCTAATTGAAAGCAGGAACCAACAGCAAGCACTCCAAACCCCACAGTTGTGGATTAGATTCTGCCTCATAATAACTTTATAGGACAGAGTAGAACTGCTTCATATGTTTTTCCAGTTCCGTAAAGCTTTATAGAAAAAGACTGCCACATCTTCTCCTAGGGAAGAGATGATAGGTTTAAACTGCCAACCTTTGGATTATCAGGCAAACACTTAACTACCATTCCACAGGGCTCCTGTTGAGGAGACACATACCATTTATTTCTCTAAATTTCGTATACTCTTACCTGGTACATGCTACTATATAGGAATTTACATCTAACCTGTGCCACAATAATTAGAGACTTTGACTTAGTAGAGAAAAAAAATTGATTTCCTATTATGAATGGTGTAGTGACTTATCTGCATAAATGGAATTTTCCTCCCTATAGCCATGTTTTGAACTGTATGTTTTTCGTTTAAGCGATCTTCTTTTTCACTTGTCAAAAAGTCATAGAGTTTAGCTTATTCTTAATTCTAGCTGTGTTTTTCACATGGCTTACCAAAGAGAACTAAAACGAAATTTCACAATAAAGAGCATCACCTAAGGAAGAAAATTCCTTCCTTTAACATTTTGCTGGGACTAAAAAGAGATTTCAGCCTAACACAAGTACATCTTCTAAAGAGACTTTAGTTTAATCAGAAAGTGTTGATTGAAAGATACACTTTACTCCTCTGTGGCCTGATTAGGCAGTAGTTTTGAAGAATACTTAATACTGAGAAACAGAGCTTCAGATACTGTTAGAATATCTGCACTGTCCAAGTTATCATTAGCACTCACTGCTATTCCTTGTAGCCTATTCAGTAGTGTAGAAGATTGGCTTTTCCTTACAGGGGTTTTGTTGGTTTTGGTTTGGTGTGGTTTTTCTTCCCCCTTCCTTTCTTACTTTACAAATACTTTTCTCTATCATGTGTTAGAATTTTCCAAAAACATTAATTTCAGCATTCACATCCCCAAACCTCTAATCATCTGGTTATGTTCATTAAACAGTCATGATAAACTATAATGTTTGAACTGGACTTGAGACAGCAAGTAGTTAAGTGTTTTTCATAATTTTTTGTTTTCATTTTACTAACTTTACTAATCTTACTAATAGGGATCTCTGATGGCCTAGTGGTAAGAAGCTGCCTTGCAGTCCCAAGGGGGCGTGGTTTGAATCCACTAGCTGCTCAGCAGGAAGAGAGGTAGTGTCTTCCTGTGTTATTTGCTGCCTCTGAAAACCTGCTGGAGGGTCAACTATGGGCCATTTCTGACTCTACAACACACAACAACAATTTGAAATCAGTGAACTAATCATATCAAATGTAAATGTACTAGGTTATATACCAGTTCATGTTGTCGTGGTTTTTAAAAACCCATCCGTGAAGAAGAAAGATGACTATTTTCCTTGGCTCGGTCAGGAAGGGAAGGAAAGAGATAAACAGAAGAAACACAGGGCTTTTTTTAGGGCAGTGGAATGATTCTGTATGATACTGTAGTGGTGTTATGTGGAATTATTCATGTCACAAACTACAGGACTATCTAACCCAGAGAATGAGCTCTGATGTAAATTATTGTTGCTGTTACATGCCCTTAAGTCATCTATAACTCATAGTAGCCCTGTGAATCACAAATCTGAACCTTGCTCTATCCTGCACCATCTTTAGGATTTCTGCCATGCTAAAGCCTTTTCTTCTAGTCACTGTGTCCGTTCATCTTGATGAGGGTCTTCCTCTCATTCTCAGACTCTCCGCTTTTCCCAGCATGATGCTTTTTTCCAAAGACTGATCTCTCCTGAAGAAGTGTCCAAAGTATGTAAGAAGTTTAATCACTTTGTCTTCAAGAAATACACTGGTTCAATTCTTCCAAGAGGGATGTGTGTTGTGTGTCTTTGTCCTTTTGGCAGACCTTGAGATACGCCATACTAGTCAGAGTTTATGCACTTTAGTTAAGAGAAGTATATCAGTATTGGTTTATCAATGATGGCAAATGTACCATGGGAATTTAAACTGTTAATGATAGGGAAACTTGTAAGAAGGAATGAGATATATGGGAACTCTAGAATTTCTACACCGTTTTTCTGTAGATGATTGATTATTTGTTCCTTTGTACGTAATGCTCTTTTGAATAATTTATATTGTTTTTCATAATCCCTTCTTACTCTTCCTGTGTAACTAATGGCAAAATTTGAATAACTCAAATGCACTTACCCTAGAATAGACCACTATCTTTATTGAAAAATACATAGCAGACAGCATAGGTAATTTTAGCATATCCTGCTTTTGAGAGTAGGCTTAGTTTGTTTTTCTCTCATGTGTGAGTTTGTTTATTTTCTTTTCATTTGTATACTATATTAAAGCATCATCTTTCATAAATTCACTGTTGTTAATTCTCTTTGTTATTCTGCTAGGCAATAATACAGTGGCATGATCCCCAGGGAATGTGCCGCTCACCGACAGGCAGTACCTCCAGCAGTGTGAATCTAGCTGTGGCTCCCTGGGAAAAAGAGGAGCAGTCTTCTCCTGTGCAGTTTACAGCCTCCCAAAGCCTGCTGGAGGATCAGCTGTGACTCACAGCTGATGGCAATGAGTTTGAGTTTGAATAATATTCAGAAAGGATCTGGAGTAATTTAATTTTAGTAAAAACGTTTCCTGTATCTAATAATCATATAACTATTCCACTTCCAATTGTATGTGGTGAAGAGACAGCCTCCTTTTCTTTCTTTGAATAACTACAAAACCAGTCAGTGACAAGTAGGACAGACCAATAACCCAAAAATGTTATTTTGACAGCCTAACTATGCCATGAAAAGAAAAGGCTTTCTGGGCTAGTTCATAAAACTAGAAATTACTCTGCTATCCTGATAGCATTATTGATATGTGCACGGAAATAATTAAACATGTAAGAATACACCTCTTTGGCAAAGTTTTTAGATGATGCATCAAACATTCATTAAACCTTGTTATAAATTACAAAATTTGGTGTAGTTCAAATTGAATTCTCAACAAGTACTAAACAGGGAATTCACCCCTACTAAATGGCCCATAGGAATAATAGGGCAGGTGTACAACAGAGCTCTTACTGAGCCGGCACTTGTGTGGGTATAGCCCTTTAACTGTCCTTTTGAAGATCATGTTTGAGGCTGAATGTGGTGAAGTGACATCTGTAATACTGGGCAGGTGGTGAAGCTGGTGCTTCTAGCTGAATGCCAAATAATGACCCTTCTTAATAGGTTGGGTGGACACCATATTGAGGTGCCTTTGTGGAAATGAAGTAAAGAGGAGCTAATAATATATTCGGAGGGGGTTTTTTTGTGGTTTTTTTTTTTTTACAAGGCACATCTAAAAGAAAAATTCTCTTTTTCAGAAATGGCATCTGATACTCTTAACTAATCTGTTACTCTCCTGATGCTGCTTTCTTCACCCAACTTTCTCTCAACAGACTTTGCAGAATATATTTAGATTTCAAACTCCTATCCTTCTATTCTTTTTATGGCCTATGTAGGCTGTCAACAAACCTCTTGTACACAAATTCTGCTCTAATTTGATATGGGAAAGCATGTAACCATGGAAACGTTCTTTGTACCCTATCTCAAGCCCTGGATGCTTTATTTACCCTTTATAGAGTAGAACAAATAATCTACATACTTACTATTCACTTTTATACTAAATCTCAAGCTAAATAGCAAATATATGAGTGAAATATTTCTCCACAAAGGTAATACGTTAAATCAGGCATGTGTTGTTATTCTGGCTTTATTTAAATAAAAAATAAGTGGATATCATTCATCATGGTCTTTCTTTTACCACAGTAATTATGTATATGACATATCCATGATTCTGATTCCTTGGAATTTTCTTTTATTTGTATAAAGTACAGATATTGTTGCACCAGTAAATTAGCATTTTACTGACCTGCTATTTTATAATATAATAATCTGTATTATCTGTTATCTATTACATTTGGAATTCTCCAAATTTCCATTCTTTATTTCTTATGAAACATTTTCAGATTAGTTGCTTTTCTAAGTATGTTCCAGGCTGACACAAATTAAAGAGTTAAAACACTTTTAACTAATCCTGTGATTTTCCACTTTCTTTGTTATTCCAAGAACCAGTTACATTTCAGGAGCTGTCATCTCTTCTGTGTGTTCTTCCAAATCTTGTTCTTACCGTCACAAGTTTTGTTCCCTGGAAGCTATTAAGCAAGTTTGATTATTTACAGAAATGTATCTGAGATCCTAAACTAATCAATGATTGTATCTTGACCATTTTATAATTTAAATTTACCTTATTACCTGATAGGCCAGCCTGTTGTTTGACTCAAAGTTGAGCCAAGGATTATCTTAAATGATTAAACAGTAAATAAGAGCTATAGTCTAGAGAGCTTCGCCAATCTGTATCAGACCAGGAAACCTACTCCTTCTATTGTTAGAATTACCATTATCATCACTTTTCTCCAGTATTTTTTTTTTCTTTTCACTCTTATCTCAGACCCGCTCTTGTTATCCTTTTCAAAGCAGTGAGCAGTAGTAGTCAGATCCCATCTTACTGTTCTGGTCTTAGGGTCACAGAACCTCAGGCTCCCATGGAATATGAACTTTTTGTTCTAATTTTGTCCGTGTGCCTTTGACTTCCCCTTCACACACACACTTCCATGCTCTGGTACTAATAATAGTTACAACTTGGGTACTTACAAGCTTTTAAATCCCAGTGGCTACTTACTGAAGTAGAGATACAGTTCTTTACAGCAAATAACATCAGTGAAGTACAGCTTCCTAGAAAAACCAACCGAGCAAGAGGAATAAACACCATTAATGGCCTAAGGTTAAAAACAGGCAAGAAGGAATAGGAAAGAACAGATGTAAATAATAAACACAAGGAGGAATTAGTAAGAGGTCTGTTATATTGTGGGCATTGCAATTAATGTCCTGAATGAAAACGTGTGAATTGCTGAAGGGAAAACCAATTTGCTCTGTAAATTTTTTATCCAAACCACAAGGAAAAAAGCCTATTCATTTCACAACCACCTGTGTGAAGGCTGTGTCATTAATATCTATTACAATGCAGTAGATTCTTATAGAACATGTTGACAAGCAGTGTAATTATAATTATCAGTAAAGGCCGTAAGTTTGAAGAAGTTTAGTTCATTAACTAATTTTCGTGGACTGCTCTTCTGTTTTCAATTTGATGATTTGTCTAAGTGTACATTTCTCTCTTCTTAGGGGAATCTCAGGTTTCCCTAAAGAAGATGGGTATTTTGCTTTATTAAATTCTTCCACCTTTTAGACTCACTTTCAGGCTCACCTTTTAACTGCATGTGTGCACACATGAACAAACAAACATTAAAAATTCAGATAGAACTTAACAGGGAGTAACTGCTGTTCAGAAATGTGACACTGCAAAGTTCTGAAATGTTAGTTATACCTTGATTATTTATCCCTCAATGAATAATGTTCTCTTCTACCAGGAAAGACGAGAAAGTGGAAATAAATTACTAAAACTATATATAAAGCGAAAAGTAAATTCAGAGATAATTTTGTATCTTTTATAATACAGGAAAAGTCAGTAGTTCTCAGACCATTTAGTCATTAGCCACTATGAGGCCATTTGACTAATTCTTCCAATTCTTCTGTTACATTTCTTCCCTTAGTAGAATACTAAGCCCCAGAATTTTACCATTAAATCCAAATTTTGAAGATATCTTGTTGTTATGTGCTGTCAAGTCCCCTGTGACTCTATGTACAACAGCCCTAAGGCCTGGTCTATACTATGCCAATCTTATTATCGCTGACACACCTATCCACATTACCCCAGTCATTGAATCAATCCATCTCATCGAGGGTCGTCTTCTCTTGCCCTTTACATACACCCTACCAAGCATGACATCCCTCTTCAAGGATTTGTCCTTCCAGTATGCCCAAAATATGTCAGATGAGCTTCAGAATCCTTGCCTCCAAGGAGTAGCCTGGTCTTACCCTTTCTAGGATGAACCTGTTTGTTCTCTTGGCAGTTCATGGTATATTTAATACTCTTCTCCAGCAGCACAGCTCAAAGGTATAAATTCTCCATCTATTATCCCTAGTCATTGTACAGCTTTCTGATGCACAACAAGTAATTGCAAAGACTATGGCCTGGATCAGGCACACCTTAGTCTCCAGACTGACATGATTGTTCTTCAGTACTTTGGAGAGGTCTCTGATAGCAGATTTTCCCTAATGCGTCTTTTTAATTTCCTGGCTGCTGGTACCAAGAATTTTGATTGTGGAGCCAAGCAAACTGAAGCAATCTTATGTCCATCATGATGCTGCCAGTTGGCCCAGTGGGGAGAATTTTTGTTTTCCTGATGTTTATCTACAATTCATATTGAACGCTGCAGTCCTTGACCTTCTGCAGCAAATGCAGCCCCAGAATTTTACAATTAAATCTAAATTTTGAAGACATAGGACATTTTAAAAACTAGTTCTCAAATTACCTTTACAGTTCAACAGATTTATTTTGTTTTATGGCTGACAAACCTATGTGAGTATTGTTTTTTCTTTATTTCTCTGTTATAAATATTTAAGAGTTACTACTATATTATCACTTATGTTACTATCAAGCTTAGAATCATGTTCCACTTATGGTAGCATTAACAGACTGCTTCATTAGTTGTTTGTAGATCCCTGGTAGATATGTTGATACTGGTTTGTTTTTCTAAAATCAGGAAGTATGTCTAGTATTCATTAGTTATTATATTCTTTTGTCAAGACATCTATTCTTATTTCAGAGGCTTCCTTCTACTAGAGCCAGTTAGAATATCTAAACTATTTGTTAAATACAGAAAAATATTTACATTAATGTTGGTTTTATTTTCTTATCCAGTTTTGTTGTTTTCTAGTATATGGTTTACCAGTAAGGGAAGTCAAGAACTGTAACTATGTCATTAGGTTAAAACTTCTAGACCAAGGCGTCTGAGGGGGGCGGGGACGGGGAGCCCTGGGGTGCTGATGGGGTCTGCCTGAGGGTCCCGGGGGAAGTGGAGATAGTGAAGGGGCAGCCGTTTGACGTGGGCCCTCACTATGCGCAGCTGCAGTACATCGGCGAGGGAGCATACGGCATGGTCAGCTCAGCTTATGACCACGTGTGCAAGACTCGGTGGCCATCAAGATCAGCCCCTTTGAGCATCGGACCTACTGCCAGCACACGCTAAGGAGATCCAGATCTTGCTGCGCTTCCACCATGAGAATGTCATTGGCATCCGAGACATCCTGCGGGCACCTACCCTGGAAGCCATGAGGGACGTCTACATTGTGCAGGACCTCACGGAGGCAGATCTGTACAAGTTGCTCAAAAGTCAACAGCTGAGCAGTGATCACATCTGCTACTTCCTCTACCAGATCCTGCAGGGCCTCAAGTACATCCACCAAGACCTAAAGCCCTCCAACCTGCTCATCAACACCATCTGTGACCTTAAGATCTGTGATTTCGGCCTGACCCGCATTGCTGACCCTGAGCATGACCACACTGGCTTCCTGACTGAGTACGTGGCTGTTACAAGCTGGTACCGGCCACCAGAGATTATGCTCAACTCCAAGGGCTACACCAAGTCCATCGGCATCTGGTCCGTGTGCTGCATCCTGGCTGAGATGCTCTCTAAGTGGCCCATCTTCCCTGGCAAGTACTACCTGGACTAGCTCAACCACATTCTGAGTATTCTGGGCTCCCCATCCCAGGAAGACCTAAACTGTATCATCAACATGAAGGCCCGCAACTATCTACAGTCTTTGCCGGCCAAGACCAAGGTGGCCTGGACCAAGCTTTTCCCCAAGTCAGACCACAGATCCCTTGACCTGCTGGACCAGATGTTGACCTTTAACCCAAACAAACATCACGGTGGAGGAGGCACTGGCCCACTCCTACCTGGAGCAGTACTGCGACCCCACGGATGAGCCCGTGACCAAGGACCCCTTTCACCTTCGACATGGAACTGGATGAACTGCCCAAGGAGTGGCCGAAAGAGCTCATCCTCCAGGAGACAGCTCACTTCCAGCTTGGGGCACTGGAGGCCACCTGACTAGGGTGGACGCCCCTACTTCTGAGAGCCTGGCCCTGCCTCCTGCCTGCCCCTCTCCTGGATTGTTAGCAAATGGACACTGTAACCAGCCCTGGCCCTGGCAGCCCTGTCCAGGGCAGAGGGTGGGCCTTGTCACCTTTTCTCCCTTGTGCTGAGAGCTTTCTGCTCCCGGCAGACCAACACCTTTCTCCCTTCCTTCCTCCAGGCCCTTAGGGGCTCAAGTGACCCCACAGCAAACCTTCTCCCACTTATTCTCCCTGCATCTGTCCTGGCATCCTAATCACTGATAGTTCTGAATGCCCCTCCTGAACTTGTTGGGGGGCGTGCCAGGGTGGGCCAGGGCACTGAGGAGGGACTCTGGGCTACCCTTGGCTTCACCTCATTAAATCCCCACCCATTTTCCCCCAAGGAACATTCCTGAGTCTCAAGGGCTAGTATCCCTGAGGAACAGGGCCCAGACCCGAGCCTCCCCAAAATTTGCCACTTTCAGTGCTGTGCTACTTCTGTGTGTGGGTGATGAGAGGTGGAGGTGGGGTCACTGGGCGGAGGTGCCCACTGCTCACCTCCCCGTGCCTGTATCTAATATATAAATATAGAGATGTCACATGGGAAAAAAAAGATTAAAACTTGTAATACTAGCTTAATCTATTATGTGACAAGTACTTAACTGATTTTTTCTGTTAAACTTTATAATACTCAAAAAAGTCAACTCATTACCATAAAGCTGGAGCTGACTCATCGTTAGCCCTCCAGTGACTTTTTAAAATTTTTTTTAATTTCCATTCATTCATTGTTGCACACTTTCCTCCCTGCCCAACCCTCCCCCCAGTTTGATTTTCTCTTTGACAAGTAAAAAAAAAAAAACACAAAACTTTCATTCTTATACAAACATTTCCCCCCCCCCCCAGTCCACTCCACTATACAGGTTTCATTCTGGGCTCATGTCATGACAATAATACCTAATCATACATTCCTCCTAAACAGTACTCTCCGTCTTCTGTTTTAATGCGGTATATATGTCCTTGGAGAGGGACATCATGCTTGTGAGGGTGGAGGGACAGCGCAGAAGGGGAAGGCCCCCTATGAGGTGGATTGATTCAGTGATTGGGGTAATCAGGATGGGTGTGTCAGAGATGGTGCGATTGGCACAGGACAGAGCAGAGTTTAGGGCTGGTGTTTAGCCCTCTGTACACATAAGGTTGCTATGAGTCGCAAGCAACTCGACGGCACATAACAACAAACAACAACATATATTATTTATCCCTTCTTAGTTTCTCCCCGACTCTGATGTTAGTCCTGCTTTACAAAAGTGGCACTATGCAGTATTTGTCCTTTTGTGACCATAATGTCTTCAAGAGTCACCCATTTTGTATAATATTTCATGAGTTCCTTGTTTTTTCAATGCAGCATAGTATTCCATTGTGGGAATATACCACAGCTTCTCCATTCATTTGTTGATGGACACATGGGCTGTTTCCAAGTCTTTGCTATTATAAACAAAGCTGCAATAAACATGGGTGAGCATATATCTGGTTGGGTGGCAGTTCTGGTTTCTCTAGAGTATATTCCCAGTAGTGGAATTGTTGGGTCAAATGATATTCCTATTTCCAACTTTTTGAGAAAATGCCATACTGCTTTCCATAGTGGTTACACCATTTTAGACTCCCATCAACAGTGAATAAGGGTTCCAGTTTCTCTGCAACCTCACCAGTGTTAGTTATTTGGTGACTTTTTCAAGATAGAGATTGCCTCTCTTTCTCCTTTAGTACTGCTGATGGATTTAAACTGACAGACACCACCTTTGAGTCAGCAGTGTAGCTCCCTATAGACTACACCACCAGACCTCATTAAACCTTATAATAGTAATGTAACTTAAACCATTCCTAATCATCTATCGATAGATGGAGAAGAGATTGAAGTTATTAACAATACTAGCTTGCTTGGCTCCACAATCAATACTCTTGGTACCAGCAGGCAGGAAATCAAAAGATGAATTCTGCATTGGGAAAATATGCTGTTAGGGAACTCTCCAGAGTACTGAGAAACAACAATGTCAGTCTAGAAATAAGGTGTGTCTGATTCAGGCCATGGTCTTTACAAATACTTGCTTTGCATCAGAGAGCTGGACAATAACTAATGATGACAGAAGAATTGATGGCTTTGACTTGTGGTGCTGGAGAAGAGTCTGGAACATACCATGGACTTCCGAGAAAACAAATAGTTGTGTCTTGGGAAGGATGAAACCAAGTCTTACCTTGGAGGCTAGGATTTTGAAGCTCCATCTCACATACTTTGGGCACGTGCCCAGGAGGAAGCAGCCCTTGGAAAAGGACATCATGCTCAGCAGGGTGGAGGGAATAGTACAGGAGAGGAAGTTCCTAGATGAGTTGGATTGATACAGTAACTGGGGCTGTGTGGGCTAAGTTTGTTGAGGTCAGTGAGACTGGCTCAAGACAGTGCAGTCTTCAGAGTTGTTGTACATAGGGAAGCTATGAATTGTTGGTGACTCGGCAGCACCTAACAATAACAACAATCATCTATCAACACAGACACATTTACACCTATATATTGATAGTTTAATTATAAGTTATTATACTGATCTGTTACATAATTTTATAGAAGATTCTAAAGTTGCTTAGGACTCTCTTAACTCCTTTTCAACTCTCATCCTTCAGTTACTGCTTCAGTTAACACTTTAAAATTCAAACAAGAAAACCAAAATATTTTTGCAGAAACTTAGACTCTTGCTGCTTTATATTTCTTTGAATCAAGGGGAAATCTTGATGACCACAGTCCAGAAGTTCCAGGCAAGATTTGTTCTTTAGGAAACTTCTTGATATCATGAGTATTTAACACCCAAAACATTTCCTACATAATACTTACTGTAAGCAGACATTATAGCAGTGTGACAAAATTTTTAGATTTATGTTCTTTTTACGTGAACTGCTTTTTCATATGATAAATTCCAAATGTTTCCAATTTTATTTTGAAGATATATCTGACCCTTTTGCTGACATACATTCATTTCAGAGCTAATAGCAAGAATGCCATAGAAAGAAGTTCTGTAAATGGTATTGCTCACAGAAGTAAGAGCGTAATTATTACTATTTCATTATTATGTGCCATAGTCTTGGAACTGACTCATAGCTACCTTCCCAGCAGATTTTCAGAGGCAATGAATTGCAATGAAATTGACTGCTCATCTTTCTCCCATGGAATACCTGGTGAATTCAAAGCTTATACCTTTGGGTTGACAGCACAACTCCTTACCACAAGAACAACAGATCTTTCTGTAATTAATGTTAAGCTCACTAATCAGAAGAGTACTGACTATACCGTGGACCGCTAAGAAAATTATCAGGTTTGTCCTGGAGAGGGTGAGGCAAGGATTCTGAAGCTCCATCTGACATACTTTGGACATGTTGCAAGGAGGGACCAGTCCTTGGAGAAGGGATGTCATGCTTGGGAGGGTAGAGGGACAGCGCAGGAGAGGAAGAGCCTTGATGAGATTGATTGATTCAGTGACTGGGGTAATAATGGGGGTAGATGTGTCGGAGATGGTGGGACTGGCACAAGATAGGGCATAGTTTTGAGTTATTGTACATAGGGTCACTATGAGTCACAGGTGACTCAATGGCACATAACAGCAACAACAATCAGAAATTGATATTAAGAAGCATAGTGATTAATATGCAATAATAGTGGTATAGCTAGTAAATAGGAAATTATAGTGATTAACATTGTGAGTTCTAGAGATACACTGGACTCCAGTTTGGTATATTAGTGGCTATAAAATTGTTGTTTAGTGCCATAAAATCAACTGATTTAAAATGACCTTGTGGATAACATATTTAAACCTTGCCCTATCCTGTTCAATACTCATGGTTCTCCACAATGCTCAAACCTTACAGCGAACTTCTATTATATGTTGTTATTGATATCCTAATTTTACTGCTGGCCAGTCCAGGCTAACTAGCCTTGCCAGGAAATTTGGAAGACCGCTTCCTGGCCAACTGACTAGAAGATATACATATACATATACATATACATATACATATACATATTCATATACATATACATATACATATACATATACATATACATATACATATACATATACATTCCCAAGAGAGGTAGTTTGATATAATGGAAATTATAAAATGATATGATTAGTGTCATATGCAAGCAAATTACTGCCAAAAGTGGTGCAAAAATCACTACATTGTTTTTGTGTATCAACAGAGAATTGCCAGAAGTTCAAGCTGTGTTTCAAAGAGGCTGTGGCACCTGGGATATCATTACTGATGTCAGATGAAAGCAGAGAATATCAGAAGAATGTCTCTTTGCATTTTACTATGCAAAGGTTTATAACTGTGTAGATTATAACAAATTGTGGCTAACGTTAAGAATCAGAATCCCAGAACTTATACTCATGCAAATCCTATACTAAGACCAAGAGCTGTTGTTTGAACAGAGCAAAGGAGAAAAAGAACAGTGCATGATTTAAAAGCAAGAAAAAATGTGCATCAAGGCTGTATCCTCTCTTCATACCTATTCTATATGTATCCTAAGCAAATCATCTGAGAAGCTGGACTTTATGAAGAAAAATGTGGCATCAAAATCAGACGAAGACTCCTAAATAAGCTGCAGTATGCAGATGACACAACTTGGTTGTTAAAAGTGAAAAGGGCTCTAAATACTTGCTTCGAAAGATCAGAGACTATAGCCTTCAGGATGGATTAGCTCTCAACATTAAGAAAACAAAAATCTTTACCAGTAGCCTAAATAAACCACATTAATGATAGATGGATGAAATCAAAAGACGTTTTTGCTTTGGGAAAGTCCGCTGTCAAGGAACTCTTTAGAATACTAAGGAGCAATGTTGTCAGTTTAAAGACTAAGGTCTTTAAAAAGATTAAGGTGTCGGGGGATAAATAGTGAACATTGAAACAGATGAGGGGAAGAACTGTTTAAAAGGAATATATCATTAGATACTATTTGTGTGACAACAATCGAGAATAAGAGGTGCATAGCAAAGTGGACTGGGGTGGGAGGAGGCAGGAAACTGCAACAATTAAAGAATCTTTTTAAAGAGAAAAGTGAATGTGGGGGGGGCAGAAAAGGAAGGAAAATATCCAAAATTGAATGAATAGAAATCCAAGTTTTCTGTGAACTTTCATTAACGTATTAATACAAAATAAAGGGGGGAAAAGACTAAGGTGTGTTTGCTTCAAGCCATGTTCTTTTCAATCACTGTTACACATCTGAGATCTGAGTGAATAAGTTTCATAGAAGGATGCCTTCATGTGTTATTGGAGAAGGATACTCAGAATTCCATGGACTGTCCAAAGAGAAAAATACGATTTTGAGAAAGTGCAAAAGGTATTTCTTAGAGGCAAAGATAGGGAAACTTCATCACACATAGTTTTCAGTAGTTGCTAGGAGAGGCCATTCCTTGAAATGGACATCTTAGAAAGGTGGATGCTTAGTGAAATATAGGAAGACCCTCAACAAGATATTAGGCTGAGTGACTACAGTAGTTGGCTCATGTATATCAGGGATGGAGATGATGCTACAGGATAGGACAGTGCTCAGATCCATTGTTATATAGTTGCTATGATTCAGCAGCACCTAATAACAACAGCAGCAGCAGTTTTACAGTAGTTTGATATGGTGGCTGCTATAAAATCCACAGACTTACTGCCGCCAAGTTGGAACCAACTTGGAACTGAGCCCTACACTGGGTTTTCCAACACTGCAAATTGTATGAGAGAAGATTGTCCATCTTTCTTCTATAGTGCAGCTGGTAGATTCAAACCTCTAGAGAGACGCTGCCTTTAGGGCACACTAATAATAGGTCTACCAGAAAAGGTTAAGGAAAATTACTAAATTAGATAGTACACAAAAAATGTATAATATGCTTGTCATAAATTAAGTACTCATATAAAGGCCAGTTATTATTTATAATTTTTTATTCTTGAACCATCTTTTGTTTTTGTCTTCTTTTTTATTAATGTTTTTAATGCAACATATATATATGTATGTATATTTACAGCATATTCTTTCCATTTAATTTTCCCCCCTATTCATTCATTGAAAAATGTTGCACATTTTTCTCCCTGCCCCTCCCTCACAGTTCATTTTTCTCTTTGAAAAGAAAAAAAAATTCTTTCATTGATATACAGTACCCCCAACTCCCTATCTTTTAGACTTTCTAAAAGATAGAGTTGCTTTCCCCTTTCTCCCTCCCCTCACCCCAGAGTAAGGTTGCACATGTGGTTGGAATTACTATATTGACTGAAAGTAAGATGACTGAATGAATTATCTTTTACTTAGTCATTTTGTTGATTTGGTGCTTTATTTATCATTATACAACTATGGTTCATTGGTCTTATTTGTTCTGTGTGCTGATAGAGTAGTTTTGACATTGTTGAGAACTGCTATGCTAGGTAACAATTTGTTCTGTTAGACATAACGTGGCAGTGACTCAGAGTTACTGTGACTCAGCAACCATCAAGAGGTACCATGAGCCAGTACTAAGACAGAGTCTAAAATGAGAAAATGGAAATAGCATTGAGCAATGCATGAAACAAGATAAAAAAAATAATTTGTGTCAGAAACATGTACTATAAATATATGTCACCCTGGCTTTGGCTAATGACCAGTATGCTACCCTTAAAGGCTAGTTTTGAGAACTTTATATATAAGTAATTTCTAATAGCACAAAATAAAACAGAGGGGAAAAAAAACCATGAATATAGTATGTAAGAGAAATGATAAAAGGAGGCAAGAAGTATTTACTAGGATATCCACAGACAATAAGAAATAATGCCTTGTTTGGATATGTGAGTACTTACCTTGTGATGACAAACAGGAAATTCGAAGGTATGGGGTAAATATGTATTGAACTGCTCACCTAAATGTAAGCAGCTCATATTCCTCAGATATCCCATAGAGGGAAAGATAGGCAGGCAGCCCCCTGGATAAAGGTTTGCAGCCACAAAAAATTGATGGAAAGTTGCCTTGAATCATAATTCTCCTGGCATTAATCTCCTTTTTTTTTGGTTTTGGATGCATATTCATCATTAACCTGTTCGCTTCAAGGTGGATCCAAATTATAAAGCTGTTGTAGGACAAAGAAGAAAGTTCCATTGATTTCTAAGACTTACCTCTTGACGAAGGAACTCTGAAGGCCTAGTGGGTAAGGAGGATTAGTTTTACCCAGCCCAAACACAGGCCTTTCTAATTTACAGCTGTTTCATGGGCGAATGATGTGATTTATAACCTCTGTAACTTACCACTACAGGCTCCGTTAGGAATTGGTTCCAACTTTACAGCAATTTTTATTTGGTACTCAAATCATTTGCTTGGCTCCACAGTCAACACTTTTGGCACCAGCAGCCAGGAAATTAAAAGATATATTGCGATGGGAAAGTCTGCTATTAGGGACCTCTCCAAAGTACTGAAGAGCAGTGGTGTCACTCTGGAGACTCAGTTGTGTCTGATACAGGCCATGGTCTTTGCTATAAATTGTTATGCGTCAGAGAGTTGGACAATGGCTAAGGAGGCTAGAAGGAGAATTGATGCCTTAGAGCTGTGTTGCTGGAGAAGAGTATTGAATGTACCCTGGACTGCCAAGAAAACAGACAGATTCATCCTAGAGTGGGTTAAACCAGGCAGCTCCTTGGAGGCAAGGACTCTGAGGCTTCATCTGACATACTTTGGATGTATTTGTTAAGGAGGAACCAGTCCTTGGAGAGGGACATCATGTTTGGTAGGGTGGAGGGACAGTGCAGGAGGGGAAGACCCTCTATGAGGTAGATTGATTCAGTGACTGGGGTAATCGGGATGGTGTGTCGGAGGCAGAGCGATTGGCACAAGAGAGAGTAGTGTTTAGGGCTCTTATACATAGGATCGCTATGAGTCGCAAGCGACTCAATAGCACTTAACAACAACAACAACTCAAATCATTAAAACTTTCTGATGGCTAGAGTAGTCGCAGGATTTGCAAATTAACTGTAATCTGGTACGTAATGCAAAAAGGTTCTTAGAAATGAAGAAAAGAGATTTTTATCACAATATCTCTTGATACCCAGTGAACTTTCTTTGTTATAGTTTTGTACCACTAAGTAGGAGCTGAACTTGCAGTGTTTTTAGAGGCAATAAATTGCAGGAGAGGGAATTGCCTCCTTTTCTAATGGAGCACCTGGTGGATTAGAACAGCATTCATTTGCATGGCAGCAGGACTCTTTACCCTTAAGCCACCAGATGTTTTCTATTTATTTTGGCTTCTTCACACTCTAGTGCCATTTTTAGAGTCTATTCTGATGTCCATTTTGATTTTTTCTTTTTCCTCTTTCTTCCTTCATGGAAGATACTAAGGATATCATAGCTTATCTGGACTTTGATCATTGGAGTTCAGTGCTTCAAATCCTGTTCTTAGGATGATCTTAAGATATATTCAGATGGAATATATGCAGGATCCTATCTTGGTTCTTATGAACTTATTTTCATTTTCTTTTGCCTCAATTTCAACTTGAATATGAATCATTGATGGTCTGACCCAAAATTCGTACCTGGTCTTTTTTGACTGCCAGAATTTATCTTCTCCAATGATTTCTTCCACAGATATTGTCAGTCTGATTTTTTTATGCAGCCCCTCAGAGGAGGTCCATGTATAAAGTTGTCATTGTGCCTTTTTAAAAGGATCTTTTCAAAGAATAGATCACTGACAATAAAAAATTCTATCATTGTATTACCAGAAGAAATAAGATTTCAACAGCTCAAGGCGAAAGAACTGAAAAACAAATTTAAGCTTTGAATTGCAATATTTAAAGATGCTATGGGCAATATATTAACTGACCCAGAAAGCCTCAAAAGAAGATGGAGAGAATACACAGAATCACTGTAAAAAAAAAAAGAACTGACACTGAAAAATTTCAGGAAATACCATATGAGTAAAACACATTGGTAATTGAAGGAGAAAATAGAAGCTGCATTGAAGGCATTGGCAAAAATAAGGCCAGACAAATCAATGGCTTACCAGTTGACTTGTTTCAACTAACAAATGCAACCCTGGGTGTGCTCAGCAGTCTTTACTGGGAAATTTGGAGGACAGCTGTCTGACCAATGGATTGGAAGAGGACCATATTTGCTCCCATTCCTAAGAAGGGTGATCCAACAGAGTGTGGAAAGTACCAAGGAATATTATTAATATCACATGCAAGCAAAATCCTCCTGAAGAGCTCTAAAAAATGGGTAAATAGATAGGGAACTGCTGGAAGTTCAAGCAGGAATTATAAGAGGCTGTCGCATCAGGATAATCATTGCTGATGTCAGATGCATCCTAACTGAATGTAAAGGATACTAGACGAATATCTCTCTCTGCTTTATTGACTATACAGAGGAATTTGACTGTGTGAATCATAACAAGTTATGACTGACATTGAGAACTTGATTGTGCCCATTTGAAATCTATACCTAAACCAGGAGGCTGCTGTGCAAACAAAGCAAGGGGAAATGACATGGTTTAGAATGAAGAAGGAATGTGTTAGGGTTATATTCTCTTTTAATAGCTATTCAATATGCATACTGAGAAAATTATTTGAGAAGCTGGACTCTGAAGAGAAATGTGGCATCAGGATCAGAGGGAGACTCATCAGTAACCTGTATTATACATAGCTTGCTTGCTGAAAGTGAGGAGGACCTGAAGCCCTTGTTACAGAGGATCAAAGAAGACAGATTTCATTATAGAGTGCAACTCCATATCAAGAAGCCAAAGATTCTTACCACCAGACTGATAGGTATCATTGTGATAGATGAAGAAAAGATCTGTCAACAACTTCATCTTACTTGGATCCACAATTAATGCCCTTGGTACCAACACTCAGGAAATTGGGAGTTGTATTGCATTGTTAAGGTACAATTGGGAACCTCTCCAAATTATTGAGGAGTAATGCTGTCAGTTTGAGGACTAAGGTGTGTCTGCTTCAGGCTGTGGTTCTTATCACTTGCTATCCATCTAAGAGCAGGACATTGAAAAGGATGACAGAAGAAGAGTTGCTGCCTTTGAGCTGCAGTGTTGGGGAAGAACACTCAACATCCCATGGACTTCCAAAAGAACAAACGAATATGTCTTGGAAATCATGCAGCCAGAATGTTTTTTTGGAGGCAAGGATGATGAGGGTTCGCCTCATACTTCAGGCATGTTGCTAGGAGGAGCTATTCCTTGGAAAGGGACATGATACTCAGTAAGATTGAGGGTCTGTGAAGGAGAAGGTGATCCTCAAGCAGGTGGATTGACATGGTATCTACTGCCATGGGCTCTAGTGTGTCAAGAAGTATGCAAGTGGAACACATAGGACAGTGTTCAAGTATGGTTTTATAGGGTTTATAGACCCTATAGTACTATAGAGTAGTACTCAAATAGATGGCACCTAACAACAAAAAGCCACTGGAGCTCCTTAGACCCATAAGTACACTGTATACATTTTAACTGCAGTATCTTTTCTTGATCTTAACATGAAGATTTTTACTTTACTATCCTGTGTTACTAAGAAAATCTGCAAAGCAGTCAAATATGCAAGACAGCTAGTATCTCTGCCCCATATGCTTATAACACTAGTTGCTCGCAGTAACTCAGTAATGTTCACTTCAAATAAAAGAGACTTTTATTGTCACTTTGAGTCAACACATAGTTGACCTTTCAACGGATCTCTGGAACTGTATCCCACGTGAGGAACTTGCTCATCTTTTTTTCCTGCAAAGCTCAAGATAGATTTCATCTGCCATAGAGGCATGGTCTTTGAGTTAGTCATGCAACTTCCAATGGACTACACTACCAGGAAGCTAATATTGTATTACAGTAGCTGTTGTTGTTAGGTGTTGTCGAGTCAGCACCAATTCATAGGAACCTTGTGTACGACATAATGAAACCCTACCCTTTCCTGTGCTATCTTTACAGTCCAGCTGTGTTCAAGCCCATTATTATAGTCACTGTGTCAATTCATCTCATTGAAGGTCACATATTTTTCCTCTGATCCTCACTTGTCCCATGCATGTTGATCTTTGCCAAAGACTGACCCCTCCTAATAAATATACTCAAAATATGTGAGATGAAGACTGACCATCCTTGTTTCTGAGGAGCACTCTGGATTCATTTCTTCCAAAATCTGTTTGCTAATGTTTTTGGCAGTCCACAGAATGTCCAGTTTTCTTTACCAACATCATAATGAACATTCTTTGATATTCTTCTTCCTTAACCACTTTCATGTGCATATTAAATAATAAAAACACTGTGGCTTTAATCAGGTGCATTTTAGTCTTTTGAGTGACATCCTTGCACTGCTAACTCAAAGACAGGAAGTAAAAGTCCACCAGCTACTCTATGGTACACAGATGAGCCGACTTCTCCCATGCAATTTACAGTCTCAGAAAACCTCTTGGAGGGTCTGCTGTAAGTTGTGTATGACTCAACAGAATATAACAACAACAACTATTAAAGCCATTAAAAACCAATTGGCAGTAGATATTTTTAATTTCTTTTAAAAGTTACCCTAAACTGATAATCTAGAACAATTTTCTTTTTAACAGCCTAATTAACTCTTTTTACTTGGACCAAGGATCTGCATTATGCAGGTGACACAATCTTACTTGCAAAAACTGAGGAAGACCTGAAGTATTTGCTTCGTGATATATGGAAAAGAGATTGAAGTTGTTAATTTCAGCTTTCTCAGATCACTAATCAACACTTTTGGCACCAGCAGCCAAGAAATTAAAAAAAAAATAAAATAAATGCGCTCTTGGGAAAGCTGCTGTCAGTTACTTCTCCAAAGTGCAAAAGAGCAACCATGCCAGTCTGGAGACCTAAGTGTGCCTGATTCAGGCATAGTCTTCACAGTTACTTGCCATGCATCAGAGAGCTGGACAATTATTAGAGTTGAGAGAAGAAGAATTTGATGCCTTTGAGTTGTGGTGCTGGAAAAGAGTGATGAGCATACCATATACTGCCAAGATAACAAATAGGTTTGTTCTGGAGAGAGTGAAAAAAGACTGCTCCTTGGAGGCAAGGATTTTGATGCTCTCTCTCACATACTTTGGGCATGTGGCCAGGAAGGACCAGTCTCTGAGAGGGACATCATGCTTGGAGAGGTGGAAAGACAGTACAGGAGAGAAAGACCCTAGAGAAGATGGATTGACACAGTAACTGGGATAATGGGGTGAGTGTCAGAGACAGTGAGATTGATTCAAGATATGCCAAAGTTCAGAGCTCTTGTACATAGAGTTGCTAAGAGTTGCAAGCCGCTTGATGGCATATAACAACATCAACAAGCAAAATAGTGCTGAAGATCATCCAAAAATGGCTACAACAGTGCATTGACAGGGAACTGCCAGAAGATGCTCTGAGAGTAGGGATATGATTGTTTATGCCAGATGGATGTTGACTGAAAGCAGACACTTCCAGAAGAGTGTATTTCTTTCTTTGTGACTATGCAAAAGCATTTGGATTTGTGGTCATAATGAACTATGCCTAATATTGAGAAGACTGGGAATCCCATAACCCTTAATTGTGCTCATGCAAAAGACCAAGAAGCTGTTGTTTGAATGGAACAAGGAAACACTACATGGTTTAAAAGCAGGAAGGGTGTGCATCAGATTGTATTCCCTTATCCATAGCTATCCCAGCTGTAGATGAGCAAATAATTCGTGATGCTGGCCTCTTTGAAGAGGAATGCAGAATCAGGAAAGAAGGAGGACTTATCAGCAGTCTGTGTTATGCAGATAGTACAGAGTTGCTTGCTGAAAATAAGGACCTCAGACACTTGATGCACAAGATCAAGGACTACAACCTTCAATACAGACTACATCTCAACCTCAAGAAAATGAATGCCCTTAACACTCGCCCATAGGCAATACCATGATAGATGGAGAAAAAAACTGAAGTTATCAATGATTTCATCTTACTTGGATCTATAATCAACATCCTTGGTACTATCTATCAGTCAGGAATCAGAAGAGTATTGCTTTAGGCAAGTCTGCTGTCAGGGACCTCACCCAAATACTGAAGAGCAATTATGTAATTTTGAAGACTAAGGTACACTTAATTCAGGCCATGATCTTTTCAATGACTGTGTTTTGCATTTGAGAGCTTGATGATGAATAAGGATGACAGAAGAATCAATGTCTTTGAGTTGTGGTGTTGGAGAAGAGTACTGATAATTCCTTCAAATGCCAAAAGAACAGATATGTCATCTTGGTGGTTGTTGTTATGTGCCAACTATGACCCACAGCAACCCTATTAACAATGGCTCTAAACTTGGCTCAACCTCACCATTTCAAACACACCTGACCCCCTTTTCCATAGGACTGTGTCATCATCTCATCCAGGGTCTTCCTTTTCTATGTTAACCGTTTTCCCTTCCAAGCATGATGTCCTTCTCCAAGAACTGATTCCTCCTGCTAACAAGTCCAAAGTATGTGAGACAGAGCTTCACAATCCTTGCTTCCATGGAGCAAACTGGTTTTACCCATTCTAGGAGAGACCTATTTGTTCTCTTAGCAATCCATGGTATGTTCAGTGTTATTCTCCAATGCCACAGCTCAAAACCATCAATTCTTCTGGCATCTTTGTTGAGTGTCCGGCTCTCAGATGCATAGTAAGCAATTGAGAAGACCATGGCCTAGATCCAGGCACACCTTAGTATCTAGACTGACATAGTTACTCTGACATTCTTGACAGTTCCTTGACAGAAGATTTTCCCAAGGCGACTTGCCTTTTGATTTTTAGACAGGTGGTGCCAAGTCTTCTTAATAGTAGATTCAAACCAGATGAATCATTGACAACCTCAATTCTTTCTCCACCTATCATGACACTGCCTATTGGACTGGTGGTGAGGATCTTTGTTTTCTTGCTATTGAGATTCAATCCATTTTGAAGGCTGCAGTCTTTGACCTTCTGTAACAATGCTTCAGGTCCTCCTCAGTTTCAGCAAGCCAAGTTGTAATAGCTGCATAATGCAGGTTGTTGTCGAGTCTCCCTCCAATCCTGATGTCACATTCTTCTTCATAAAATCCAAGCCTCCCACATAATGTCTTCCACATATAGATTGACAAGGTGTGGAGAAAGAATGGATTCCTGATACATTCCTTTATGGATTTTGAATCATGCAGTAATCCCTTACTTAGGGGGAGGGTAAGCTTTGGAAAGGGATATCAAGCTTGGATAGGTGGAGGGTCAGTGAAAGAGAGAAAGACTCCCCCAGCGAGGTGGATTGACTTGGTCAGTGTGACAATGGGTTCAAATGTATTAGAGATGATAGTGGTGCTATGAGTCATAATTGATGTGATGATATGTGACACCATTGTGATATTTATAGGGAACTGTGACAGACTGCAGCTAATGAGCTGCACTGCCAACCAGAAAACACACCACTTGAATCCTCCCAACAACATCTACCATGTGATGTCTTGGGAAAGGTGCAGCCATAGTACTCCTTGGTGTCAAGCACAGTGAAACTTCGTTTCTCATACTTTGCACATGTTATTATGACACGCTGTTCCTTGAAGAGGGATATGATGCTTGGAAAGCTAAAGAGTCAATGAAAGAATGGCAGAATCCAAAAAGATGGATTTACAGTGACTGCAGTGTTCTGTTCTTTGGGTTGCTGTGACTCCTATTCAACTTGATGGCACCTAACAACAACATATTTTTTTTTTACAAGTGACCAGTTTAATTTATTGGCCATTTCTTTTAAAATAACGTTCTCATGCTGATTATAAAATTAATCTGAAATATGGCAGGCATTGGAGAGGAAAAGTAACTCATAACCATTTAAAAATTTAGAACCATAGAGAACAACATGTTAGCAGCCATGAGATGGCGAATGAGGACTCACTAGTAAGCCAATATTTAAGGAGTTTAATTGCTAGGTAAGGCTGAAAAAGCATTGCCAGTTGTGTCTAAGAGTTAAACAGCTTCTTAATAGCAAATCAAGGATTCAGACAAAATTGCTTTGATAACATAATTTTTATAGGGAGCTCTGATGGCTTAGTAATAAGGAACTGCCCTGCCAACCTGAAGGCACACTATTCAAATCCTCCAAGTGGTCTGCAAGAGAAGGATGGGCAGTCTCCTCCCATTTGATTTACTGCCTGCTGGAGGGTCAACTGTGGATTGTTTTAATCAGAAGGTACACAACAACAATAATATCTAGTTATCTTGCTCTTTGGGAATATGGGTTTGGGAACAATGATTATCTAACCTAAAAGTCAGTCATTTGAACTTATTAAAATCTCTATGAGAGAAAGATGTAGAGATCTGCTTCTGTAAAGATTACAGCCACAGACTCATCAGAGGAAAGTTCTACTTTGTTCAGGAGACATACTGAGCTGGCAATGTATTTTTGGTTTTTACTTTATTCTCCCAGTTTGCCATATTTTGAGCCCCATTTTATTTTTATAGCTTATACCTTTTACTTTTGAGCTCCAAGTTCAGTAACACTACAATCTTACCTATAAATAAGTTGAAGAAAAGTATTTCTATGCATGGTAAGTTTGATTAGTGTGTTTTGGGGTGGATCAAGAAGTAAATTCTACCTTTGCAGGAGAAATTTGGATCTCAAAAAAGCAAAGAAGGGCACTTTGCTTTTTAGAACTCCTTTTGATTCAGACTACTTAGGGACACAAACTCTGCTCTTGCCTATTCATAGTTGTGAGGAAATCAAGTGATTTCACTTGAGGTATAAAGTTTGTTTACACTAAATAATCCTACCCTTTATGTGCCAACTTGCACTTCGTGCTATGAACTGGGTATAAAATGAGGAAGGCTTTGAAGTTTGTGTGCTGAAGATCACTGAGAATCTGATGCTTTAACCACTCCTTGGATTTTATTTAATTAACATTCTGTAGAGTATGGAAGTTTACACTTCCTGAGGAAGATGTTAGTGTAGCTTTTTCCTCACTTTCTGTGGTGTTCAATTAAAAAAAAAAAGTCAGCATATGTCACAGCAATTGCAGAAACCTGCCAAAGATATTACCTCTTTACCTCATTTCTCATTTTGCTTTGGGAACTAGGATAAGTTAAAATTTTATATTTGAAAGAATATTTTAAACTTATTTTGTTCACTGATGTATACATTCATCTAATTCCCACCCCCATTTTCTCTTAAAATATACGTGGCTTCTTTCTGAAATTGTAAGGATTATTCTTAGACTGTTGAAACATCTGGTTGGATAGTCTTTCTTCTCCTGTTGTTACTGCTATAAAGATAGCTGTCACTGTGGATTTTCAATTTTAAGACAAGGTCATCTGTATCTAGGATAGCCATAATCATTAAGTCTTCTCCACTCTTTTAATTAATGTTTTAGGCATAGATTTCTTATTAAATAGTTTTGATATTATGATGTAGTCTTTAAACTTTTAAAGTGTTTTCTCATTAAAAAAAAAGATGAGAAAAATATTGATGAATTCCATTTTGTTTTTTCTTATTTTTAACATTTCATGACTATATTTACTAGTTGGTATCACATATATCTAAATTGTTCTGTTAATATATATTAATATACATATTTTAAAATAATAATAAAAATCATGCCATATTACATTTAAGGGTTGTTTATGTATTTTAAAAGTTTTTATTATCTTCTGTTGCTAATAGAAGAGTTTAATCTTTGTACAAAATTTTCTACATCCAAGCACTTTCCCCATTATCTTATCTGAGGAAAAAGATTTTATATTAGAGATTTATCATAATGCTTCCTGAAAGATTTTGATGAATATAAATCATATATTTTACTTAGTGATGTATATTCTAATTGCGGTTTTATCTAAAATGTTTTTCTGATTTGATAAATAAATGTATCTTAAATTTTAATTTTTAGACCTATAATATCTTTGTAGCTCCACACAATATCTAAATTTGAAGTTTAGTTTAAATATTTAAACATTTTATTCCTTTGGAGTTAGGACCATAGCAAGATTTAATTCTAATTTGCAATTTGGACAAATTAAAATACTTGTACATAGTTATCAAATGAAGTGTTATTTACAATAATTGATAGACATTTCACATTTCTATAATGCAAAATGTTCAAATTCTTCTCAACAACCTACTGCTTTTCCTATTGATATCCACTTGGCAGACTTGGAAAGAGAAAACATCTCTTACATATCCATGATCAAAAATGAACGCCTGATGGCCTGAAGGTTGAAATAATTATCTCTGGTGGCCGTGCAGATCTCAATGTCAAAGCTAAGAACCACAGGG
>NW_006399793.1:12435704-12480704 GCF_000299155.1 Elephantulus edwardii | reverse complement strand
TCTGCTGCCCAAGCACCATCATCATACTGTGAAGCATAGACATGTCACTTTTAAACTTTGAATATGATTGCACTTATTACATAGTTTCATCACTTCTTGACGTTCTCTAAAAAGTTTCTACTGAAAATTTGAAGTCCTGACATTTATTTTTAAGCAACATAAGACAGTTATCTCCTTATATTGGTTTTCCAGAAGTGGGACTTGTTGATTGTCTTCTCCCATAACTTATTTACCATTGCTGTGCCTTATTTCTTTGAAAGAAAACGAAATTGCAATTAATGTTGGCAAATAGTTTCTTTTTTAAGCAAAGTTCTTTACTTTTGTATTTTGGTTTATTATGAGTACCTTCTCCAGTATGCATGTTATAATGCAAAAACTTTAAAAAAATGTAACATTTTTATATATTTGATGTATACCAAAGGGTCACAGATGGTGGAAAGATTTGTTACCATGAGGTAATGTAGCATTTTGTGATTATAAAATTAATCTGTCTCTAAATCTGTTTAAATAGTATTTGCCATCTAATGAGCAATATAAATTATTAATATTTTCATGTTCTTGAGGACATTCACAGCCATAATTTTACCAACACAGCTGTTTGACCCAGTGACATCATGTTTTGCATATTTTTGCATTTTAATGAGTTAGTCATTTGAAAGGTTACAAAGAAACCATAACTCATAAGTAATTAAATTATTTAGTAGAAGTATGAGAAGATCTTCTTACATAGGTCACTGTGGGAAGGGAAATTCATAGCTGTACTCTGTTGCACCTGTTTGTTAAGATGAAGATCTGTGTAGAAGCTTTTCCTGTAAATTATGAAATTATTTGACTTGTTACCTTTTCTGAATGTATACTGCTCGTGCACACATTACTATATTTTCATGTGTCAGATTGTGTTTAAATATATCACTCTTAACATAAACATAGCTTACCATTTAGAGCTAGTCATCTTACTGGATTTAACTAGATGAATCTTAGAAGCATTATAGCATAGGGATTTCACTCCCTTCTTTTTCCTTTTTACATCCTTTTTTCTCTTGAAGTGTAAAATGGTTTTGTGTGGACAAGTCAGGGATTTTTATTTGATTCTAATTTTACATTCTCTGCTCAATGTAAATACCTTGAAGTGAACTGTACCTAACATAATACTTAGTACAGAGTCAATGTTTATTAAATATCTGTTGTGTGAAATCAATGAATTAGTAAATCAACCAACACTTGAGAGTCTTCATTATGTCCTCATCTTTGCAAATGGGCTCTAGAACCACAAAGAAAACAATAACAAAATATCTTAAAGAAAAATTACAATCTTTAAAAAGTATTTCAAACATATGACATTTTAATTGGAATAGTAAAAGGAGAAAAATAGTACTCTTTAAGATCATTTATGTACTATCTTTAGCAGGTTAAAGAACCTGTTCAACATATGCATTCTTTGTGGTTGGATCAGAAATTAAATAATTTGAAATATTGCATACCTATATTCTATAGTTTGGTACCTATTATTTATATAATTTTATAATGGATTTTATTGGAAAGTTAGGTGGCCATGCAAATATCACTCAGTACTCTAAAACATAAAGTCATAATCAGCATACAGAACAGTAAAATTCATAAGAGAAACTAGCTTACCCACATCTACTGTAAACCACATGCTAACGGAAGTGTGTCTGTAGGGTTCCCTAGATCCATTTAGGGGTTTTGGTCTGTCATAGCTAGATGACAGTGGTAACTTACTACTTTAGTTTAATGCGCAGATTTGTGTGTGTATGATTATATATCTTTATGGAAATGAAAAACATAGAATATTTCAGTGTTATAGTAATAAATCATATTTCTGCCCTTGATAAAGAATGCTAAGTTTATTTGTGTTAGTTGTGCAATTACAGTAATATGTTGAAAATGTAATATTTTGGTGATTGCAAGAGAAATTTGTGACATTTACACCCTGAGTAAAAGTTAGAAATCTAGAAACAGAGCAGGTGACAATAGGAGTAAGTCCATAGTGAAGGTTTGAAATAAATAGCATCTGGATGACCTGAGAAGTCAGAATTGGAGACAAGGGTTTGTGTTTGTCAATATATTCTTCATGTTTTACAGACTCCTAAGGGAACAAGGGAAGATACAATTTCACCTTTTCTGTGCCAAAACATTTTAATTATATCTTCTTCCAACTACAGCGGTTCAGTAACCAAGGAGCTGACATTGATGCATGTGTTGATAAAGCTGCAAACATTCAAAATGAGATTAACAAAGATTTTGAGCAAAGGGTGACAGCTAATTTTGCACAGTATTCTGCATCTAATTCAGGCCAGCATAATAATAGAATATTTTATAACTTTTTTGTTATTCAAAAGGACTTTTATGAGTATTTATGTTGGTGGATGTCTTTGTATCACACTCAAGAAATTATGTCTTATCTGTCGTATGACTGGAAAGTATTTGCGTGTTATAGCCCTGAAACTATATTAAAGAAGTATAAACATCCTCTTATGGTGCTTTTTAAAAATGTAAATCATACTTCATACTTACAACTCTTTGCCATGTTTTAATTTCTCTGGAGCCCACTAGCTAGAGAAGATCTAGATAGCAAACATGTATTTTCTGATATTCTTTAGTATGCACTAATAAAATAGCCAAGAAAAGTTATATTCAATTTATTTCATTAATAAAACTGTAGTTTCTTTATGTTCTCGAGCTCCTTTGAGCACATTTCAGTGTATTTCTTTCTCCTTCTATTCTCTACTTGAAGGCAGCTGACAGTCTTCTTTCACTTTTCTTTTTGTTTGTGAAATTTTCTTTCTTTTTTTTTTTTATCCACTCACTTCTCCATCTGCTTTCACTTTTGTTTGCTTGGGCCGTCTCTCATCCCAACTTGATAATGAGGAATGCAGTGTGACCCTGACCTCTATCAGCCCATGCATGACCTTCTGACTCTACCACATAACCTTTGACCTTCTCTTTGACAGCTTGATTAATTACCCTGTGTTATGATTTATGAGTAAGTGCTATGTAAAAATAATAGACAACAGGTGGTCCTCTGAAAACTTTTTGTGGCATGTTTTCTTTTACTGACTAACTTGATGAGCTATTCGAAGTTGGAAACTTACTAGTATTTTGTCTCATGTTTTGGTACTTTTGTACTGTGGAACACAGTTTTAGAATTTAAGGAACTACAAGTTGAAGCATGGTCATGATGAAAATTTTACAAAGTATTAGCAGGGTGCTGATACCTAAGTGCACATTGGGACGAAGCACAAAATGGAGTCAAGTGACATTTCAGGCGTTTCAGTCCCAGGTCACGTCTTGAGAAAATTGCTGAAATAATGGAGGGGGCATTTTTCAAGCAGAGCAGCAGCTCCAACAGCTATGTTTACTTTAACGCTTCACTAGTGACTTCTGATTGGTTGTCATGACCTCATCTCACTGTTGCACCGAGGATGTTGCTACAGTGACATATACATACCCTTCTCGTGAAAAAAGATGAGAAATAAACAGAACATACTTACATCTTTCAGAAAAGATGAATGGAGAGGAGTTTGTCCACTTTAACCATGGGCAGATGTAGTTTACAGATCAAAACTCTTTGGATTTCATTTCCCTTGAGGATATGTACCTATCTTCTTTCAAACCATGCTGAAAGAATGCTGAACTTGGGGCGGGGGGCGGATAGGATTGAAAAATCTGTGTAAAATGATGTCTTACAGTGCCTTTCTTGAAGACTAAAACGGGTATTTCCATAGGTCAGAGGATTCTACTCTGGCCCCTGACCTTACTGTTCGCATGTGGCTTGCAGAATTGGCAGGTTAATGTGCAAAGCTGAGTACTTTTAACTTACTTTTTATTTAACCAACCACAAGAGACTTGAAAACATGTAGAATTTGTCCAGTTTACCATTTGTATTAAAATTGGTCATTAATAGCAAATTAAAGAAACTTTTAGTTTAGAAAGGTGTTTATGTGGGGGAAAAGTACATTCTGGTTTTGATTATTTTACAACTTTGCTAACAGAAGCTTCTTGCTATGAAAATACCTGTAGATTTATATATAGTCTATTCTTTTACAAGGTTTCTCCTTTGAGTCTTTGTGCTCAGCATCACCTGTATGTTTCAGACCTAAACCACCATCTGCTGATTGACTGCTAAATGACATATTATTTATTAGTAAGTGGATCGTCTAGAGACTTCAAAGTAAAGAATGCTTGAAGGCCCATGATTTCTCTTTAAATCACAGCAAGTCCTGAGTAAAATTCAGTTTCTAATAGTACAGTTTGAGGACTGTGAAGACCCCATAGTTTCTTCCTCAGAGACACAAGTCTGAAAATGAAGCTATAGTTATACCTACAAAAGTAAAATAAAGTGGAATGAAATCAATTAAAGAGATAACATTTCTTTTTACCATTATCTATTCTGTTGGTCACCTCCTTGATCTTCTACTAGACTGGGTGATCAAATGTAAGACTTAATTAACAACTGTGTGTGTTTTATCTCTTGAAACGATGGATATTGGAATATATTTGATCATTATTAAAGATGCTAAAGTTTTATTTAGTTGTAGGAATGTTAGGTAATCAGTTTGATTACTATAACTTGTTATTCATGCTTGAAATCACCTCACTTTCTATCTTAAAAGGAATTTGACATGCTTAAGAAATAATTGAGTATAAAAAGAATAATATGAAATGTTTAAGAGATCGAGCATTAGTTATGAAAGAAACCTCCTTATTAGAGTGGTGTTGTGTAGTTCTTTTGTGATGTAATATTTAAGGACTGATTTTATAGTAGAGTTTTGTAAAACTTTATTGCTACATTCTGGCAAGTTCATACTTGCATCTCTTTTCACCTATTTCTGTTGTGTAGTGATTGTGCTATTGAGAATAGAAAAGAATCACTGTTTTTTTTAAGAATCACTTTTTAAAGTAATATTTTATTTATATGTTTTATACTTTTGAGTATTCTGTTTGAAATAGTTTAACTGTTGCTATTTTGCTTCTAACTGACTGTGTTGAGTACTTAATTTTCATATAATTAACAAAATATCTTTGTAGTTGTATAAAGGAGTTTCTTTACAATATTACATCTGACAGAATAAAAGTAGGAAGTATGAAATTATATTGCATATCAGTGGTTAGGGCATATGAGTAGGACAGTTAACTTTATTTTTCTAATCCTTCTTACTGTTTATTAATTAATATATCACAAAAACTAATTGAAAATGTTAGGTTTTTTGCAGAATAATTGAATTTGCAACAGACATTTATTAAAATTAGCTCTCATTTCTGCAGAAAATGTACCTGAATATTTCTTGATTGTTATTACATTAATTCAATTAGCAGTGTGAAAGATCTGAAGGATAAAATATTTTCTAAATAGTTTAGATGTTTAAAGGAAAATATTCATTGTTGAAATCTAAATGATAAAAATTCTTTAATTGATTTATATAGGAGTGATTTAAAAATAGAATCATTTTTCATTTGCTGATGCCTTAGTGAAAAATTGACATTGTGTCTCCATAAAATTGGACAAATGAGTCAAGTAATTTTCAGTTACATAATCAATAACTTAGACAAATACTACTTCTTTTATGATTTATGTGTGTCTGTATTTTATACTTACTTGGATTGGACTTCAAATTTCAGAGTGTATGAAAAAGAAAGTAGGTATGATTATATTCAATCTATTGTTTCCCCAAATTGATAAAAAGTTTTCTCAAAGAAAAGTAAATTCTTTGGTCAAAATTTATAGTCACAAGAATTAGTGAAAGTGTTGCACTAATTTATTACTTAGTCGTTAGAAACAACATTGTTTCTAACATACAAAATTTTGTCCAAAGGGTTTACCTTTATATTTAATTAATCCATTATACAAAGATGATGTTTTTAAAGTCCTATCTTGAATTTGAAGTTTTTAATGTTAGCATTAAAATATAGTTCATTACTATTTCAATCTATGTCAGAATTCCTAGAGCCCATTTGGGACTTGTTTGCTGTAATTCATACACTCATATATAAGTAGAAGAAATTCTGTGTGTGTATGTATGTGTGTGTGTTTAAAGTTCAATTCACTCAAAGAAGGCAGGGAAGAAACATGACAGGAGACCACTTACTCACGGTACAGAATCTAGTAAGGAGGCAATTTTCTTTTTGGCCTATGGTGACCTTTTTTGACTATGTTCCTTATACCAGAGAGAGTGTACTGAATGCCTCTATTTCACCCTGTTTAGCAGAGTGCAACAGTGTTCTTTAACTTACTTTTGGTGGGAGGAGAAGTTATAGCTGAAATTTGAGAAGGGCGTGAAAAGTTGTAAGAGGCACAAGCAAGAAGGGTAGAAACTTCGTTCAAATGTGATTTTAATAACTAGTCAAGTGTGTCCAACTGTAGAAAATCACCAAGTGACAATCTGTCTACCTGACAGTGACCACAATGAATTACAAGACTTTTGAATAGCTATACAGATTAGAATAAAGCAAGACCAAATAAAATACCTTTTGTTGGTAATACGTTGACTTACTAGCTAAGGGACTTTAAAAAATTACTTGGATGTAAAAGATTTAAATTTAAAAATTAGTATTTTATAAGCTATTCATAAAGGAGATATTTATCTGAAACTTTAATTTGCAATTAAAACTGTTGAAGAATGTACGGTACATTGTTCATTCAGTTTGGTTCAGACTAGTGTACTAATAGTTTTTACATATGTGAAATCTTATTTAACAACTCTTTTACTAAAATCAGAACTTCTTTTATCTTGAAAACTTCGAAACTACATCAGAATTTTAGAGAGGGGTATCATGTAATTGAGGGGGAAAAAATGAAAACCATCTGAATATAGTTTGTGTGCACTTTCTGAGATCACCTGTTAAAGAAAGCAGCCATATTCAACAATATGGCGTATTTAAAAAGAAGAAACTCCAGTCCATGTTAGTATTGAGGGTTTTTAAATTATTTTAATTTTTAAACTCATCCACTTATGGTAAACATCAAGTAGAATAGTCTACAGTTAACACTTCTAGAAAAAATACATGTGTGCATATATTAGTAAGTACAAAATGTTACTGTTAGTATTCTATGTATCTTTATGCATTTTATCATAATATAATAATAACATCCATTAATTTTTTCCTAACAGAACTTTACAAGAATATCATTTCAAACAACCATAATATAGAATAAAAAAGAAAAGATACATAACTTCAAAACTTTTAGGTTGCACGTGTTTAATAGTGGTTTTTGCTCGTTTTCTCATACTTTCTTCTTCTGTTAGATATAACAGAATGTAAATATTAAGTGTTTTAATAATCATAATACTAGAAATGTTTACCTTACTAAAATAGAACACATTGGAAAATACATGTTTTGCAAATTTGTAAAAGGAAAAATATTCACTAGCCCTGAAGCTGTTTTATTTTTAGAACTTTACATGTTTCTTGGTAATAGATTTTAATAAGGAAAAGTTATGGTACTTTAAAAACTGAAAGAAATTTTAATATTTTAAGAGCTGCTTCCATATATCATTGTGTGACATTATTATATTTTGTTTTATGACTTGTTTGACCTCTTGGAATAAGAGAGATGAATAAAATTCAAGCTGCACAAATAGGCATTGTATAATATAGACATGTAAATCTGTGTATTGCTTATTCAGATTTATTTCTTTTAAGTTGCTTTTTTTTTTACTGCTGCTCCACCCACCTGAAAAAATGCTCAGTAAAAACATACTTGTAAAAGAAAATACAATATCACTTAGGTTGAATTGTGTACTTCAATTTCGAATGTACTATCTTAAAATATATATTATTATAAGTATTTATGTTGTTTGAAAGTGTGCTTGTTATTTAATGATTTACTTTTATTGTGTTGGGAAACTGGAAGATCTGAAGTACAATTTTTAAATCCAACCTTTATCATTTTTGTTGCAAAATGTCTTTTTATTCTTATAGATAATATGCACCTGTTTGCAACAAACAATAAAGACAAACATTTTAAGATGACTTTTTCTTGGAGAAATAAAAACCATAATTTTTTTTTCTAGAGTGCTTTTTTGGCAATTATGCAAATTTATCAAATTAGTTAACATTGAGAATCTTTTCTGGAGTTAGAAATGGTTTCTAAGATTCATTGCATATTCTTTTTTCATTTCAAAACAGGAAGGCTATGGAGTAATAGTATTGAATCCCAATGAAAACTATATTGAAGTAGAAAAGCCTAAGATACATATGCAGTCATCTTCTGATAGTTCAGAAGAACCTGCAGAAAAACGAGAAAGAAAAGATAAAGTCCCTAAAGAAACAAAGAAGCGACGTGATTTCTATGAGAAGTACCGTAACCCTCAAAGAGAAAAAGAAATGGTGCAGTTGTATATCAGAGTAAGTGAGATCTGCTTTATCTTCATTATTTCCTTTTCTTTATTTGCGTTTCTTTTTTCATATAAATTGTTTGTTTTATTTTAAAAGAAAATATTTAATTCTTTGATTTTTTTTAAATCAACCATTTCTCCTGAGTGTCCACTTCTTGGAAGGAATGTTTTCTTTTACTTACTCAAAACTGTAAAACATATCATTTTTCTTTCAGAGTGATATTTCATTTAGGTCCCAAATGCAGCTATGCTTTTTTTCTGTAGTGTCTATTTCTCACGGTATAATTTTCCAAAGTAACTTTCGATGTATACAAAGGAAGAAACTTTCTACTTCAGCTAACGAACATGTTGTTTCTGGGAGACATTGTACCAGTAGGTTATACATAAGAGAGAGTTCATGTAGCCTGATAAATTTTAAGGTGTATTACCTGCTGAGTTAATGAAGCACTGTATCAAATATCATTCTTCATCTTGGATGGCAAAAGTTTTATTGGATAATGTGTGGTTTTCATTTGAGCAGCCATCTATCCACTATGTCTCAGCGTAATATTGGAAAGCAGGTAGAAGGAGAAAGAGTAATTATTATCATAACAAATATTTAAGCTCATATAATTTAGGTAAAGTGTAATGAGAGAGCTCTGTCCTTTGCTCTTTTCTTACCCAGTGAACCTTTGCACTTTATAACTCTAGTACCATGAGATTTTACTGCCCAAGGAGTTCTAATTCTGCACGGGGCATGATTATATTTGCACTTTGACATTTTCATTCTGCTTGATATATATGCCATGCCTTATATATGAGGCCTATTTTTGCAATTTTCACATCCACTATTTTGGAATGTAGAAATTTAATTTAGGAGTAAGGCATGTCAGAAATGTAACTAGGTAAGTAAAAAGTAAATTCCAATGAGCAATTCAGAAAGTTTAAACAAATACTAATTAACCTTTTATAAATTGTACTGTTGAATTTCAGGTCCTACAATTTGAGTTGTTTTTCTATTTAAATAAAAAGAACATTAATAAAATACTTTATCTCATATTTGAAAGGAAATATATTGCCTTTATTTGTTGTCTATATTACACCTCTGGTTGCTGGCATAATTAAAGGAGACTTGACCACTCAAAGTGTTCGACAGTTGTGGAACAAAGATGTGAGTCTTGCTTCCATTCTCACTTACAGCCTTGGAAACTTATGGGCTGGGATATTCTATTCTGTCTTATGGAGTCACTGTGAGTCAGAATTGATACAAGAACAATGATTTATGATACTAAAACTAGTGAAAATAGCATATACATTCTCATCACCCATAAAATATACTGATTAAGACTACTCAACGCCCTTTCCGTAAAGAATTAAGCAAATGTGAGGCAGACAATGTTTAAATTTCTCAAAAGTATTTCACTGCTTAATATGTCACTTGATTAATAAGAACAATTACTAGACTTACACTTGATGACTAACTTGCTTGCTCTAATCTAGCTCTATCAATCCCTTCCTTTTCTAAACTAAATCAGAATCCTGTCAGCTTCTCTATTTATCCTATACATCCTACTGTGTGATCCCATCTGCCAACTCATGTCTTGGAACAGAGTTTTGAAAAAAAAATTACTTCTAATATCCATATTCTGTGAATAAATTGTATAAGAATTTGGAAATAAAAAGGTCAGTACTATTCTTCACTTATGCAAAGTGTAAACAGGAAATTATTTTGTGTATCACATTCTTTTTTCTTTATTGACAATTTATTTTCTTTTCAGTGTGACAAGTTGAAGCACCTAGTTTAGAAATGTGGCCTGTTGCTTTGAATTCTTTTTATGTAGTTCCTCTCTATCTTGCTACCTTTGCTTTCATTTGTTACTGTATATGGACATTTTCATTTTTACATCCATTTTGCCTGTCCTTGCTTTAGTTTGTTTTTGGTTTTTTTACAGCAAAGGAAGGTTATTATATTGCTTCATTGTTAAGATCTAATTTTCATATTGTCCTTTTTATTTGATTTTTTAAATTTTGTTTACTCTTCTGCCAAGTTGATTTTTTCTATCATGTCTCTCTGCCTCATCCCTTCTTCTCTTGACTCAGTTTCACCCACTTATCCATACTGCCATGGAAAGCACTGGAAAAAAAGGTCAAATAGTCTTGAGAGGATACCAAAGCCTTATACCTGACAATCTTTACTATTAAAGATGGAAGTTTTTCTCCTTCACAAGCATTCTGTATCCTAGCATTTCCCAGTACTGTGAAAAATGCTCTTTCCTTTTCTCTTCATAACAAAAATGAAAAATTAAAAAAAAATTCATTGCTGTCATGTCTGAAACACCTTGTAGTCACCCTTCCAGCAAGTATTCAGAGGCTGTAAATCATATGAGAGGAGAATCTCCATCTTTCTTTTTTCAAAGCTTCCAGTATACTCAAGTCTCTGCTTTGAGTTGGTAGCACATCTCCTTACTCACAAGACCACCAGAGCTCTCAAGAAGTGTTTGAAATTTGAGACTTGAAACATGATACAGATAAATTAATTTTTACTTGTATATAGAAGTATCAGTTACTGTATACTTTTCCAACATATATATGTATTTTGAAATTGATCATGTATTTTTCTACAACCCTATGAGATGGATGGTGGAAATATATTTATCCTTATTTTATTTATAGTTAAGGAAACTTATGCACAATGGTCCATGTTTATCTAAGGTCATATAGCTCATAAATGGTAGAACTAAGTGTGAAACTATGATTAAACATCACTTAAATTTTACCTTTTTACTCTGTAGCACATTAATTATTTCAATCTGTTAAAAAACAAGAGGTTATCAGAAATATGAAAACTAAATCATCTTTAAGACAAGCACGATATTATGTGGTAACCTTAGTGTAAAGCATTAAAAACCATAGATTGATTTTGGCTAATAAGTGGCAAGAAACTGCTGCAATCTCAAGGCATGCAGAACAAGGCCACCAGCTGCTCCATGGGAGAAGGATGGGCAGTCTCCTCCCATGCAATTAACTGCTTCTGAAAACCCACCAGAGGGTCAGTTATGACTCCATTCTGACTCTATGGTACACACAACAACAACAATGATCAATTAATAGATAATATTTAAGACCTCTGGGTGGCTTGCAAAAAAAACCAACCCAAAACCCTTAAATTTCACTCCACTGCGGAGTGTCAAAGACTGTAGCCTCCAATATGGATTGAGGCTCAATGTCAAGAAGATAAAGATTCTCACCTCTGGACCAATTGGCAGCAATTAGGATGGATGGTGAAGAGATTGAGATTGTTCACAGCTTTAGTTTGCTTGGCTCCACAGTCAACACTCTTGACACCAGTAGCCAGGAAATTAAAAGGCGTATTGCGATGGGAAAGTCTGCTGTTTGGGACCTCTCCAAAGTACTGAAGAGCAACGGTGTCTCTTTGGAAACTAAGGTTTGTCTGATACAGGCTATGGTCTTTGCAGTCACTTGTTATGCGTCAGAGTTGGACAATGACCACGGAGGATAGGAGGAGAATTGATGCCTTTGAGCTTTGATGTTGGAGAAGAGTATTGAGAATACCATGGACTGCTAAGAAAACAAACAGATTCATCCTGGAAAGGGTTAAGCCGGGTGGCTCCTTGGAGGCAAGGATTCTGACGCTCCGTCTAACATACTTTGGATATGTTGTAAGGAAAGAGGACATCATGCTTGGGAGGGTGGAGGGACAGTGCACAGGGGAAGGCCCTCTATGAGGTGGATTGATTCAGTGACTGGGATAATCGGGATGGGAGTGTCAGAGACAGTGCGATTGGCACAGGACAGAGCAGAGTTTAGGACTGTTGTACATAGGGTCACTATGAGTCACAAGCGACTTGACGGCATATAACAACAGCAAACTAACCTAATGGTTGGCAGTTCGTGCCCATCCAGAGATGCCAAGAAGAAAAGTCTAATGATCTGCTTCTGTAAAGGCTTAAGCCATGGAAAACCCTATGGAACAGTTCTCTCTGTAACACATGTGATTACCATGAGTCAGAAATGACCTGAAAGCAACAGTAGAAGGCATAAAATGGCTGTACTTGCAAGAGCCAGACGGTATAAGTAGAAACCTATCGTAGAAGGGGAACGCACAATATTTTTCAATAAACAATCAAAAATTACATGATTGCACTTTATCAAAAATTTAACACTTGGCAATAGAATCAAAATGGCCAAATTTAAAAAAACTCACAACTTTCACAGTTTATATATTTCTCTCCTAATTGTTGTTGTATACCCTTATATTGGATCCAACGGGGGGTTTTCAGAGCCAGAAAACTGGATGGAAGGAGATGCCCATCTTTCTCCTGTGGAACAACTGGTGGACTTAAACTGCATGTCTTTGAGTTGGCATCACAACTCCTGACCACTAGGCCATCTCTCTTAATAACTTCATTGATTCGTGTTTATAGATGATGCTACTGTGGATCAAAACATTTTAAGTGTGTGTATGTGTGTGATCATGTAGTAGTTAATGTGAGCTCCATGATGTCAGGGATTTACTTTGTTTTACTCACAGCTGGAGTTTTGCTGTTAACGTATAGGCCATGCTTCTCTGGTGGTTAGAAACCACCAGTGATTCTGTGAGAGAAAGATATACAGCCTTCTTCCATATAGTTTTCAGGTCTGGAATCCACATGGAGGTTCAGCTACGAGTGAGATTCAGTTTAACTCTAGTTACTTTTTGAGTTTGCTTGTTTCCAGAGTTTAGAACAAATCCTTGACAATAAATAATTGTAGAAAAGAGCCTTGACAGTAAAGCTTTTTCAGAATAAATACAGCAGTAGATCCAGGATTAAAATCAGAAAGACTATTACCTTTTTTCTTCTTTTTAAATTTTTTTTAAGTGGATCCCCCATCATAAAAGTTTGTTTCCTGATTTCTTTGTGAGGAAACAAACAAATTGTTTGTCCTTTACGTAATCTAATCACGGAAGAAAGTCATACTCTAAACGTTAATGATAAAAGGTCATAATGTCAATATTCACTTGATTGATTTATATATTTTCATATAAATAAAGATTCACTGTTTTATTTCTAAGTGTTATCATAATGTTAAAATTGTAGATGATCTTTTTTATGATCTCCTGGAATTTCTCCTTTACACACTTATATGTAAGTATTAAACTATAGTCCTCTTGCTGAAACTGAGGAGGACCTCATGCACTTGCTGCAGAGGGTCAAGGACTGCAGCCAGAAGACAAATATTCTCAACACTTGACCAATTGGTAGCATCAGGATGGATGGCGAAGAGATTAAGATTGTTCACAGCTTGAGTTTGCTAGGCTCCACGGTCAACACTCTTGGCACCAGCAGCCGAGAAATCAAAAAACGTATTGCGATGGCAAAGTCTGCTATTAGGGACCTCTCTAAAGTACTCAAGAGCAACGGTGTCTCTCTGGAGACTAAGGTGTGCCTGATACAGGCCAGGGTCTTTGCAATCACTTGTTATGCATCAGAGAGCTGGATAATGACTAGGGAGGATAGAAGGAGAATTGATGCCTCTGAGCTGTAGTGCTGGAGGAGAGTATTGAATGTACCCTGGACTGCCAAGATTCATCCTGGAGAGGGTTAAACCAGACTACTCCTTGGAGGCAAGGATTCTGGGGCTTTGTCTGATATACTTTGGACATGTTGCAAGGAGGGACAGGTCCTTGGAGAGGAACATCATGCTTGGGAGGGTGGAGGGACGATGTAAGAGGGGAAGACCCTCTATGAGGTGGATTGACTCAGTGACTGGGGTAATTGGGATGGGTGTGTCAGAGGCAGTACGATTGGCACAGGATAGAGCAGGGTTTAGGGCTGTTGTACATAGGGTCGCTATGAGTCACAAACGACTCAATGACACATTAGAACAACAACCTCTACCTAGTTTCCGTCTTCCATATTTGTGCTTTATAGAGGATGCTGTGGCCCTGGTCAGTAAGGAGTTGCACTGCCAACCAAGTGTTAGACAGTTCAAATCCAACAGTGGTTCTGAGTGAAAAAGCTCTCCCATGCAATTTATAGTCTCTGAAAACCCAATGGAGAATCACCTGTTAGTTGGTTTTGGCTTGACAGCAATAAGTTAGTTTGTCGTTTCCCCCCTTCTTTTTTTTGTACATAGAGTTGCAGGCGACTTTACGGCACATAACAACAACAACTATAAAAAGAGCAAGGGGAAAAAAAAGAACAAGGGCCATGTGGGGATGCCCATGCCCCCTGACCTTTAACAACTTCACAGAGGGAAACGGTCTATGTCAGTATCAGGAACAACACAAAATCAATTCCCATGAGGACAGACCTGTACCCCACACTGCTCTACCTCTTCATACTCATCTGAGTACCAGTCTTAACTGCTTTACTGGGTCCAGATTGGACATGACAGCTCACTGAGCACAAAGAACCATTCTGAGGAAGTAAAAATGTTATAATCCAGGCTAGTAGCAGAATATAGTCAGGACAGCTTACAAAATATACACGCAGGCATTTCAGCCATAAGCAATGACTTCTGCTTACTAAAACATCACAAAAGTAATTGTGTATACTTATGTGGAATTTATCATGTACTATGTTGGGAAGCTCTGGTGCTTTAGTAGATAAGGAGTTGCACTGCCGACCAAAAGAAAACCAGTTTGAATCCACCAGCTGATCGGGTAGGAAAAAGGTGAGCACTTTCCTCCTGTGTGAATTACTGACTCAAAACCTACTGGAAGGTCAGCTGTGAGTGAGTTCTGACTTGATGGTATGAACCAGCAACAGAAATATTACTGAGTTGCTAGCATAGTGAGTTCCATGATGTCCTACTAACTGGAAGTTTCATAGTTTATACTCATCTGCCACTTCACCAAAGAAATAGGGTGTAATCCATTCTTGTTAAGACTGCAGTCTTGCTAAAGAAATCACACAGTGAAGTGTTATGCAACACTAGATGATCTCTAGTGAGTTATTGGGTGTTTTGTTGAAAGAATAAGACATTCATAAATCAATGCATCTCATGGATAAATCTAAAGGAAATTATCCTGACTCAAGTCAGCGATCAAGGACAATAATGGTTTAAGTCCCCTATTATAAAAATTAAAGGAAGGTTGACACACAGAGGCATGCTTAGTTGATGACTAGAAATGGGAAGAGAGGAAGAGGATTGTTGTTACTGAGGGCTGTTGAGTCAGAACCAACACATTGCTGACCCTCCAGCGGATTTTCAGAAGCAGTGTAATATCATGGGAGGAGATTGACTATCATTCTTACATGGAGAAGCTGGCAGATTTGAACTGCATGCTTTTGGGATTACAGCACAGCTTCTTAGCACTAGGCTACCAGAGAAATAGTAATTTAAAAAAAAAATTAAAAACTTTTTGCAACAGTAATATGTCAGTTTAGAGACTAAGGTGCGCCTGATCCAGGCCATAGTCTTCTCAGTTGTTTGCTGTACATCTGATAGCTAGACAGTGAATAAGGATGACAGAATTGTGTTGAAGAAGATTATGGACCACACCATGGGCTACCAAGAGAACGAATAGATCTGTCGTAAATAAGGTGAAGCATTGTTGCTCGTTGAAGGCAAGGATTTTGAAGCTCTCTCTCACATACTTTGGTCATATCACCAGGAGGGACCAATCCTAGGTGAAGGACATTATGCTCAGAAGGGTAGAGTGTCAGTGCAGAAGAGGAAAACCCTGAAATGGAGTAACAGAGGGACTCTATCAGTGGAGTGAGGTGTGTCAGTAACTGAAGTTGGCTCAGGTTAAGGTAAGGTTCAGAGCCATTGTTTAAAAGGTCACTTTTGAGTCATAGTTGACTCCACAGCACATATCAACAACATGGGACAGTTCTAGATAAGTTAGGTGGTTATGTTGTTATTGTTGATTGCCTTTCAGTTGAGTACAACTCATAGTGACCCTATGAACAAAAGGCTTGAAGCCCCTCTACAACTATCGGTATTTATCAAAGTTCATAGAGTTTCTGGAGGCAAGTTGTTTAGCAAGTGGATGCTACTCCTACTTACAAACCTCAAAGAATGTATAATTGGTTGAGTCACCTGCTATGCATAGTGACCCTATGTAGAGCAGCTCCGAACTCTTCCCAGTCCTGAGCCAATCTCACTAATTCTGACACACCAACCCTCTTCACTCCAGTTACTCTCATCCGAGGTCACCCTTTCCTGTGCTGTCTGTCTACCCTTCAGAGCATGAAGTCCTTCTCCAAGGACTGATCTCTCCTGGCCACGTGCTTAATGTAAGTGAGGCAGAGCTTCACAATCCTAACCTCCAAGGAGAGACTTGGTTTCACTCTCTCTTTGTCTTGGCAGTTCATTGTATGTTCAAGACTCTTCTCCATCACCACAATTCGAAAGCATCTATTCTTCTTCTGTCATCCTTAGTCATTGTCCAAATTTTTGAAGCATAACAAGTAATTGAGAAAACTATGGCCTGGATTAGGTGCACCTTTATATCTAGACTGACATCGTTGTTCTTCAGCACTCTGAAGAGGTTCATGACAGCAGATTCTCCCAATGCATTTTACCTTTTTATTTCCTGACTGCTGGTGTTAAGAGTGTTGATTATGGAGCCGCGCAAGCTGTAATTGCTAACAACCTCAATCTCATCTCCATCTATTTATGGTGTTGCCAGTTGGCCCAGTGGTGAGAATCTTTGTCTTCTTGATGTTGTTTTAATCCATATTGAAGACTACAGTCCTTGACCTTTTGCAGTAAATGCTTCAAATCTTCAGTTTCAGCAAGGAAGGTTGTGCCATCTGCATATCATAGATTGTTAGTCTTTCTCCAGTCTTGAGACCACACTCCTCCTCTTAAAGCCCTACTTCCCGAATGATCTGTTCTTTATACACATTGAAACAGTACGGGGACAGGATGCATCCCTGACATACTCCTTTCTTGATTTTGAACCAGGTAGTGTTTTCTTGCTCAGTTCTGAGAACTGCTTCTTGGTCCAAGTGTAGGTTTTGTATAACTGCAATCAAGGTTTCTGCGATTCCCATTTTCCTTAAGGTTAGTCAGAATTTATTGTGATCCACACAGTCAAATACCTTTGCACCTACAATTTATAACAAGGGCTGGTTGGACTATATATAATTATGTTAATTAATTAGGATTAATGTTATAAAACAATATGTATATGAATGATTCACTGAAAACTGAATGTGAATTGTAAGCTTTCTCTAAAAAGAAAATGACTTACATATCTGAAAACCAGTTGTTCGCATAATTTGTCTGCTAAGATTAGTAGCAGATAAGTGTCAAGTCAGTGTTGTCCCAAATGCTCAACCTGCTGTATAAGTCCATGATTTCCAGCATCAACAGGTCTTTCTTTGTTCATTTCTCTAGTTCCTCTGTGCCCTTGGGTTCAGTGGTTCACTGGAAGGTCTCACAGAGACTCAAAAGCATCAGGGGAATGACCCATCACTGTGGGTATGCAGGCTGGTTTTGTAGAAACCAGTGAGTGATGGGTCAGGAATCCTGCATTAATTGTGATGCAGCTGAATGGCAACTGTGAGTGATGCAGGCTTGTAATGCAGAGATGGGTGAGCAGTGGGCCAGGCTGGATGCAGTTGGATGCTGTTTCCCAGGCAAGCAAGCATTCCAAAAGAGAAAGGTGGTTTGTTTTTTTAAATTTTTTTAATATTTTTTAAAGTTTTCTTTTTTTATTATTATTGATTTTAATGAAAGTTTACAGAAACTGAGGATTTTCATTCATTCGTTGTTGCACTTTTCTCTCTGCCCACCTCTCCCACCCCCCAATTTGCTCTTCTCTTTGAAAAGTAACAGAAAAATTCTTTCATTGTTATACAATCCCTCCCCCAAATCCACTCCACTATGCAGCCTTTCTAACACTGAGGTCCCATGAGCTTATATAAACTATGTAAGATGCAGTGTGTGCATTTAGGGTGGGGCTTTTATCCCATTCTATTCCTTTCCCCTCAATACAATAAATATTTCAGCACAAAATAAACAATGATTGGCTAGGAAAGGCATCTGAATGATAAAAGTTAGGTACACAGACCAGTGAAGAATCTCCATGAGTTGTAATATACTTGAAAACATTGGGTTTGGGTTGGTTTTATGTTGAGGTAAACATAAAATGTTTTTGTTTCATTGTTTTACTATTATGACTCCTTAAATACCTCCTCCTTAAGGTGAGACTAGTTAAAATATGTAGTTATGAAAACTAACAAGAGTTGAAATTTACTTATTGCTGACCCTCCAGCATATTGTCAGAGACTATAAATCACATTGGAAGAAATAGCCCGTCATGAAGCACCTGATGGATTTGAACCTTTGTGTTGGCAGCACAGTAGGACCCAAACAAAGCCCCATAAGAAGGTGAAATTAGTAGGAGAAGGTTTAAAAATAATAAAAGTAATAAGGTGCTGGGGGGAGGGGAGAGGATGGATGGTTACATGGTCTCTAAAAGCAATCAAATGTGGAAGAGACATTTACAGATATGAGTCTTGGCAGAGCTAGTCATTTCACTTTAGAGGTACTCAGATGTTTATTAATTGATTGCTTGTTGACACCCATAAAATATCTTATTGCTTAGCATGTGAGATATTTCATGTTGTCTAGTTTTTTGACTGATTTTTATCTGCATTCATGTGAATTTTTACTATTGTTCAGAAACAGCTAACTCTCAAAAAGTTAATTTTTCTTTAATAAAATGTGATTTTGATATTTTAACTTGGATTAGGTACATGGTATTGGTGATAACCAACAGAAGTCACTCTGTCATATCCTCTGTTACCTGTTCTGTTCTAAACTCGTGCCACTGGATTAATTTCTACCTAGTGTTTTAACAACCAAACTTGATTTATTTATGTCACAATCCGTGTTTTATCTCTAAAACCTTTTTATTTTACATATGTGAGACTATTAAAGTAAGTTTTCCTTGTATCTAGCAAATTGGCAAAATTTCTTTTCTGTTTTTTGCTAATGTATGTGTATTATATCCCAGCAAAACTAAAATATAATCAAAACATGTACCGTAAGATCAGCAAAGTTTCATTTCATCTGTTAAATCAATATAAATAGATGTTACTAGCCAGTGGATCATGTAGCACATTTTTAATGCATTGGGAGTTGAGCTTGAGAGATCAAAGTACTTACTGTTTCATGTGGCAACTTTCCTTAAATATGAAATAATGTACTTGTTGGCATATATTATGGCTTATTAAGAGAATTGATTTAGTCTAAGCAATAAACATCATGTCAGACATGCCTGGCAGGAAAACCTGCTTAATATGTTTTGTAATAAGACAGAATTTTTTGTTCTTCAAAACATCTGCCAACTGAATTCAAGAGTGAAGACAGAAAATGTCATCAATTTAGTGGTAATCCTATAAATTTAGTTTCTTTCTGAGAAAGACATATCAAGACACACAAAATTCCCAGTGTTAATCACCACTGGTTATAGTACTTTGTAAAATGATGAAACAAAAACATTTTATTTTTATATAATGTGCTAATTAATTCATAATGAATTTTAATATTTCAACTGATAAAATTTTAACAAGCATCTTGCCAACAGATCATTTTTTAAAGCATCTGTTTTTTAATGTGTTGGGTTGAGAACTTAGTCAAATGGCTAAATATGAACATATATTCTTTTAAAAAACATATTTCTACTCCCATAATTAGAGATCCACTCTTTAGTTTTTTTCCTTAGACCACCAGGGGCTGCTGCTGTTCGTATTGGATATTACTTTCCCCAGAAACTGAATACCCCAGACACACTACATCTTTAGCCTTATTCTTCTATTTTTTTTTTAAATCCAAAGCTTTTAAAATATAATGAAAATATTTATATAAAATCTTGCTTTCATAAAATATATTAAGACATTTCTGGTTTTCCTAATTAACTTAAGGTCTGTAGTGACTAAGGGCAGATTATGAAAATAACTATTTTTATTTCCTGGTTTTAGTGTATAAATAGCATTATGAAGAGATAATGTTAAACATGTCATCATGAGGATGGTGCAGGATGGAGAAAGTTTTCAGTCTGTTGTTCATAGAATGACTATGACTTGTAGTTGACTCAACAACACCTAACAACAATTATTATCATTTTCCAATAAGGCAAGAAATACTCTGTAAATATAACTGAATTATTCACTAGAACACTAATTTTTATTAGTTTAAAATTTTCATTAAGAGGAGAATCTGTAATTAACCTTCATTAAAGTGCCACAAAATACTTTAAAACATTCCAAGGTGCAAAAATGTATTTTGAATGGTCATAAATTAATGCTTATTCCGTAGATTAACGAAATTGGTGAATGTTCACAAAACCTTGCCATACCCTGGGATATTATGCAGTTACAACAGCCTAACGTCTAGTAAGTAAAGACTCACGTGCTACCAAGAAATCAGCAGTATGTCTGAGTCATCATAAAAAACCCCACCAATATAACCCTTAGAAAAAAGTAGACCCAATGAATACCCCAGATAGAGCCAGAAAAAATACGTTGTTGTGGAGTTATCTGAACAGCTTTAGAAGAAGATGCAAATTATAGAAGAAACAATGGAAATATGCAAATACCTTAGAGAAAGCAATCCAGAAGAAATATATTGATGATGAGCAACTTGAGCAACTATGCAAGAAAATGCAAAAGATGGAAGAAAGAATTGAAAATACAGATAAAGAAGTAAAAGAACTTAAAAAAAATCATCACAGGACAGAGAGGGTACAGCCAACACAGTACTGGAAATAACATAAAAGCATGAAAATGCAATCCAGAATATTAAGATGGAAATGACAGAAGTGTCCAACACACTGGTGGGGGGGGGGAGTAGAGCTGAAAAGGAAGAACAAAGAGGCGGTGAGCAGGAAGACAAGATCCTCAATGGAAACATTCTAGAATAAAAATCAAGAGATGAAATGTAAAGAAAATGAAGATTCTAAGACATTAGAATCATGTGGGATGACTTCAGAAGGAACAACATGCATGTAATTGGAATCCAGAACATGGGAGTGACAAGGAAGTCATTGAGAAAACTGTAGAAGCGCTAGAAGACAACTTCCTTGGTATAATGAAGAATGGGGAAATAGACATTCAAGAAGTACAGTGAAAACCAAACAGACTAGACCTAAAAAGGAATACATCAACATATTATCATAGTCAAATTCTCCAAAATAAAAGATTAAGATTGAATACTAAAAGCACTGTGAGAAGAACAGAGTCATCTACAAAGGGGAAACAATTAGATTAAGTTCTCTTTTCTCAACAGAAACCATGCAAGCTGGAAGACAATGGAATGGCATATACAGATATTGGAAAGAAAAAATTGCCAGCCAAGGATCATGTACCCAGCAAAGCTCTCCATCATATATGAAGGAGAAATTAGATCCTCTGCAGAAAAGAAGGAGCTTAAGGATTTTGTGAACACAAAAGCAAAACTACAAGAAATTTTAAGTTAAGTCCATCACACAGAGATACCAAAGAAAAGTGGATGGACCAACTATAGAACCAGAAACAACAGAAAAAAACAGCAAAAGGGCAACAGTAAAACCTGGCCTGACAGTAATCACACTTAGTGTGAATGGACTAAAGTCACCAGTTAAGAGAAAAAGACTAGCAGAATGGATAGAAAAGTGAAGTTCATTAATACATTGCCTATAAGAGACACATCTACGAAATGGAGAGAAAGATAGACTCAAAATCAAAGGCTGAAAATAAAATATACCAAGCAAATGGAAACCATAAAAAAGCAAAAAACAGGATTAGCTATACTGATCTCTGATAAAATAGATTTCAAAATGAAAACCACTATCAAAGATAAGGAAGGGCGTTGCATACTGATTAAAGGTAAAATAGAATACGAAGACATAACAGTTTACGCATCAAATGATAGACCTTCAGATGCCTAAACACTGCTTATTTAAAGAAAGAAATACCACAACAATAGTAGTAGGAGACATCACTGCGCCACTATCACCAAAGGATGTTGTTGTTGTTATGTGCCATCGAGTTGCTTGCGACTCATAGCGACCCTATGTACAAGAGCTCTAAACGCTCTTCTATCCTGTGCCAACCTAGCCATCTCAAACACACTTACTCCCACCACTCCAGTCACAAAATTGATCCATCTCATCGAAGGTCTTCCTCTCCTTCGCCGCCCCTCCACTCTGCCAAACAAATGTCCCTCTCCAAGGACCAGTCCCTCCTTGTAACGTGCCCAAAGTATGTCAGATGAAGCTTCAGAATCCTTGACTCCAAAGAGCCTTCTGGCTTCACCCTCTCCAGGACAAACCTCTTTGTTCTCCTAGCAGTCCATGGTATATTCAACACTCTTCTCCAGCATCACAGCTCAAAGGCATCAGTCCTCTTTCTGTTAACCCTATTCACTATCTGACTCTCTGATGCATAGCCCATAATTGCGAAGACTATAGCCTGTATCAGGTGCACCTTAGTCTCCAGTCTGATATCGTTGCTCATCAGTACTCTTGAGAGGTCCCTCACAGCCGACTTTCCCAATGCAATTCATCTCTTGATTTCCTGGCTGCTGTTACGATTATATGATTTACTATGCTGAGGATGAAAAGGTGAGAAAGAATGGCATTGGTTTCATAATTAAAAAAGTCATTTCTAGATCCATCCAGAAATACAATGTGGTGAGTGACAGGATAATATCCATACGCATACAAGGAAGTCCAGTGAATACCGCTATCATTCAAATATATGCACCAACAACTAGAGCCAAAGAGGAGGAAATAGAAGATTTCTGCCAACTTTTGCAGTCAGAAGTTGGTCAAACATGCAATCAAGATGCGTTGATAATAATGGGTGACTGGAACGCAAATGTTGGGAACAGAGAAGAAGGTTCAGTAGCTGGATAATAGGGGCTTGGTGAGAGAAATGAGGCTGGAGATAGAATGATAGAGTTCTGCACATTCAATTATTTATGCATTGCAAATACCTTTTATAAGAAACATAAACACAGGCTATACACGTGGATCTCACCTGATGGCATGCATAGGAATCAAATAGATTACATTTGTGGAAACTCTCAGTGGAGAAGCTCAGTATCAGCAGTGAAAACCAGGCAGGGTGCTGATTGTGGGACAGACCACCAACTACTTATATGCAAGTTCAAGCTGAAGTTGAAGAAAATTAAATCAAGTCCACGGGAACCAAAATTTGATCTTAAGTCTATCCCACTCGAATTTCAAAACCATCCCAGGAACAGGTTTGGGGCCTTGAGCACCAGTGAGCGTAGACCAAATGAGCTCTGGGATGATATCAAGAAAATCGTCAGTGAAGAATGCAAAAGATTACTACAAAGGCTGAAAAAGAAGAAAAGACCAAGATGGATGTCAGCTGAGTCTCTGAATATTGCATTAGAGCGCCAAGAAGCCAAAGCTAAAGGAAGAAACCAAGAAATCAAAGAGCTAAATAGAAAATTTCAAAAGGCAGCTCGGGATGACAAAGCAAGATACTGTAATGAAATGTGCAGAAAGCTGGAGCCAGAAAATCAAAAGGGCTGAACTAGCTTGGCGTTTCTTAAGCTGAAGGAGATGAAAAACAGATTCAAGCCACGGGTGGCAATACTTAAGGATACCTTGTGTAGAATGTTAAATAATCCAGGGAGTATCAAGAGAAGATGGAAGGAGTACACAGAGTCACTGTATTAGAAGGAATTGGCTGACACGGAAGAATTTAATGAAATGACATATGTGCAAGAGCCTATGGTGGTGAAGGAGGAAGTTCAGATTGCTCTGAGGGAATTGGCAAAAAACAAGGCTCCAGGAGTTGACGGCATACCATTTGACATATTTCAACAGACACTAGCCTGGATGTGCTCACTAAGTTGTGTCAAGGAATCTGGAGAACAGCCAGCTGGCCCACTGACTGGAAAAGATCGACATTTGTTCCCATTCCAAAGAAAGGTGACCCAACAGGCAGTGGAAATTATTGAACAATATCGTTAATATCACATGGAAGCAAGATTCTGCTGAAAATTATCCAAAAACGTTTGCAACAATATGTCAACAGAGAACTGCCAGATGTGCAGGCTGGATTTAGAAGAGGTCATGGTACTAGGGATATTATAGTTAATGTTAGATGGATCTTGGCAGAAAGCAAAGAATACCAGAAGAATGTCTATCTGTGCTTCATTGACTATGCAAAAGCTTTTGACTGTGTGGATCACAACAAGCTGTGGCTGACCCTGAGAAGAATGGGAATCCCAGAATATTTGTGCTAATGTGAACCTTTTACTTGGACCAAGAGGCAGTTGTCAGAACAGACCAAGAGACACTACATGGTTCAAAATCAAGAAGGGGGTTCGTCAGGGATGTATTCTGTCTCCATACCTTTTCAGTCTGGATGCAGAACAGATCATTCGAGATGCTAGGCTATACGAAGAGGAACGTGGCATCAGAACTGGTAGAAGAATCATCAAAACCTTCATTATGCAGATGACACAACCCTGCTTGCTGAAACTGAGGAGGACCTGAAGCGCTTGCTGCAGAAATCAAGGACTACAGGCTCCTATATGGACTGAAGCTCAGCATCACGAGATAGGTCAACTCAAAAGAAGCTTAACAAAGATGATGAAAATCTAAACAATACATTTAACCAAGAGAGAAAGAGAGAGCGCGCTAGATCGATCAGCTGGCCCAGTGGACAGAAAGCGATGCTACCAGGCCAAAGGTGGGTGACATTTCATCCACGGCCCTCGGGCCTGTCTTTCATTGTTTTTGCTCAGACATTCCTTTAGGTCGTATAGCCCTGATGTACAAGTTGCCGTACAGCAGTCACTTGTGGTTGCTGTGAGGCTGAACACTGTGACACTCATGTGTCAAATGTGTTAAGGGCTGGTTACCCAATGGGGACAGAGAGTGGGGTGGAGCTCCCCATTGAAAACAAGCTTGGAAGGAGGAGTGGCATCCACTTCTGTAATAGCTTGCCTATGGAAACCCTATGAACCTGGAGAGAAGAAGAAAGACACCCAAGCATCGAGGACTCTCCTTCATAGGGTTGCTATGAGTCGCCTGCAACTTGACAGCACTTAATATAACAACAACAACAACATTCAACCAACTCTACCGTGTGGATTTCTTCAGAGTATTGCACCCCAATAAAACTCAATTCACTTTCTTCTCAAGTGCATATAGTATGTTCTCCAGAATCAATCACATATTGGGACACAAAACAAGACTCAACAAATTTTAAAAAATTGAAATAATACAAAGTATCTTCTCATGTCACAATGTTATAAAACTAGAAATTAACAACAGTAGGGTAAAACACCCATGTGGAAGCTATATAACTCTCTGCTACAATATGATTGGGCTATAAACGAAATAAAGAATGAAAGAAACAATTCCTTAAAACAAATGAAAATTAAAATTCAACATACAAAAAACTCTGGGTGCAGCTAAGGCAATCTTCAGGAAGCTGTTCATAGCACAAGGCACACACATAATAAAAGAAAAAAGAAGAAAAATCAATGGTCTAATTCTGCACCTTCATCAAATAGCAAAAAACAACAATAAGGACAGGAGCTGGTTTTTCAAAAGGCTTGGTAAAATTGACAAATCACTGGCAAACTTAACAAAAGAGGGAGGAAGGAAAGACATAGATAAGGTGACATCACAGCAGAACTGGATGAAATTTAATTTATAATATCGAAGTACTATGAAAAGTTATGGTCTGATGAGTTTGAAAACCTAGAGAAAATGGACAAATTCCTTGATACTGATGCACAGATTGTCCTGGACATATGTAGAACACTTGAACAGACCCATCACGAAAGAAGAAATGGAACATGTCATAAAAAAACTTCCCCATAAGAAAAGTCCTGGACCAGATGGCTTCATATTTGAATTCTACCATACATTCAGAGAAGATTTATCACCAATTCTATTTAAAGTATTTAAAAAATACAAAAAGAAAGAACACTCCTAGAGTCATTCTATGAAGCAAGCGAAACCCTTAATGCCAAAACCAACCAAGAAAGAAAACTAGAGTTCAGTACCTCTCATGAATTTAGATGCAAATATCCTTAACAAAATCCTAGCAAGTAGAATATAAAAGCACAATAAGAAAATAATTCATTATGACCAGGTGGGATTCATAAGAGTTATGCAAGGATGGTTCAACATAAGAAAAAGCAATCATCGTAATTCACTATATCAACAAAACAAATAACAAGAACCATATGATCTTAGCAGTTGATGCAGAAACGGCATTTGAAAAAAATCCAACACCTTTCCCTGATAAAGACATTCAGCAAAATTGGAATAGAAGAGAATGTCTTCAACATATTGAAAAATGTATATGGAAAACCAAGAGCCAACGTCATTCTCAGTGGAGAAAAACTAAAGGCATTTTCTTTATGAACAGGGACCTCACAAGGATGCCCATTGTCACCACTTCTATTCAATACTGTATTGGAAGTACTTGCTCAGCCAGTATAACAAGAGAAGGAAATAAAAGACACCCAGATCAGCAAAGAAACGGTTAAACTGTCACTTTATGCAGATAGCATGATAGTGTACACAGAAAATCCCAAGGACCCAACAACAACAAAAAAAACTAAAAAACCTGATAAAGACCAATTTAATAGAGCGGCAGGATACAAGATCAATATAAGAAAGTCAGTGGGATTCCTGTACAGTAACAACAACAACAAAATAATGATGAGAATGCAGTACCATTCACAATAGCTAACTACAAAGTGAGATACTAAGGAATAAACCTAACTAGGGACACAAAAGATCTTTACAAAGAAAACTACAGAACATTTTTGCAAGACAAAATGAAAAACCTAAATAAGTGGGAAAATGTTCCCTAGGCATGGATAGGAAATCTGAATATAGTAAAAATGACAGTCTTACTAAATTCATTTTTCAAAGGGATAGAATAGGCAATTGTCAAATTTATTTGGAGAGTAAGGAGTCCCCGAGTAAGGAAACCACTTCTGAAAAACAAGAATAAAGTTGGAGATACAGCACTACTTGATCTCTAAAACTACTACACAGGTAGAATTACCAAAACCACATTGTCCTGGTACAATTACAGGCACATAAACCAATGGTATAAAATCGAGAATCCAGAAATTAATCTATCTATGGTCAACTAATATTCAATAAGGAAACAAAACCTATCAAATGGGGAAATGACAATCAACAAATGGTGCTAGCAAAACTGAATTGTTGTTGTTGTTAGTGCCCTCGAGTCATTTGCAACTCATAGCGACCCTTTGTACAACAGCCTAAACCCTGCTCTATTCTGTGCCAATCACATTGCCTCTGACACACCCATTCCGATTACCCCAGTCACTGAGTCAATCCACCTCATAGAGGGTCTTCCCCTCCTACATTGTCCCTCCACCCTACCAAGCATGATGTCCCTCTCCAAGGACCTGTCCCTCCTTACAACATATCCGAAGCATGTCAGACGAAGCCCCAGAATCCTTGCCTCCAAGGAGTAGCCTGGTTTAACCCTCTCCAGGATTAATCTGTTTGTTTTCTTGGCAGTTCAGGGTGCATTCAATAGTCTTTTCCAGCACCACAGCTCAAAGGCATCAATTCTTCTTCTATCCTCCCTAGTCATTGTCCAGCTCTCTGATGCATAACAAGTGATTGCAGAGACCATGGCCTGTATCAGGTGCACCTTGGTCTCCAGAGAGACACCGTTGCTCTTGAGTAGTTTAGAGAGGTCCCTAACAGCAGACTTTCCCATCGCAGTACATTTTTTGATTTCCTGGCTGCTGGTGCCAAGAGTGTTGACCGAATTAGAAATCAAAAAACTGAATTACTAGCTGTAAATAGCTTACACAGGATGCACACCTTTTAGCACAGACAAAAATCAAGGCAAGATGGAGCAAGACCCAAAACCATAAAGATCATAAGAGACAAAGTTGGACCAAGCTTACAAGGCCTATCCGATGGTATAAAAAGGCTGACAAATACAGCCCAAAATGCACAACCAGGAAAGGATAGAATTGATGAATGGGACCTTCTAAAGATTAAATCCCTGTGTGCATCAAAAACTTTTTCTCATACAGTGAAAAGAAAACCTACTGACTGGAAAAAAAAACATTTGTCAATACTATTTCAGATAAGGGTATCAGATAAAAAGTTTACAGAATCCTAAAGGGCCTCCACAAGAAAAACACTGATAAAAAAAGTGGGCAAAATACATGGAAAGGATTTTCACAGGGGAAGATACTCAGATGGCCAACAGATGCATAAATATATGGTCCAAATCACTGACAATTGAAAGAAATGCAAATCAAATCAACAATGAGATAAAGTCCCAGAAACAGTGGGAAAGTTTAACAGGACAGCAAGTAATAAATGTTGGGAGATGATATGGAGAGATAGGATCCTTTATACAGTGTTGGTTGGATTGTAAAATGATATGCCACTCTAGAAGGCAGTTTGGCATTTCCTCAAAAAGGTGAACATAAAAATTCATATGACCCAGCTATTGCACTACTTAAAAGGAGAACTGAGGCACAAATGGAATTATGTATAGCAATGTTCATAGCAGTGTTATTCACCATCACAAAAACATGGAAACAGCCCAGATGTCCAACTGTAATAAAATGGATTGAAAAATTGTGGTACATTTACACAAAGGAATACCATACAGCATGGAGGAACAATGATTTTGAAAGTCACTACATAACTTGGGAGGGACTGGAGAGCATTATTCTAAGTGAGCTAATTTAGTTCCGTAAGGACAAATACAATATGACTATTTTTTGTAGAAATAGAAAGTTAACTAGTAAAACACAAGTATCAAGATCCAAAGGTTGAAGGGCAGGAGTAGAGAGGTGAGGATAGACAGGGAGGTAATCATAGGGTTGCAAGGCTTGACCAGAAGAACTCTGGAGAAAGGCCACAGTTAATGGTTGTGCTTGCTGGATGATTGAAGGTAAAGCTGACTAATACTGCTCTGAGATAAATTTTGCTGGATGATTGAGGAAACCAGAGGCTTTTTGTATTGTGCTGTTGAAACAAACCTAAACTTTCACTACTTGAGCAATTGTGCCTTGTTAATCTGATTTGGGATTGCTGAACTAAAAGTGGACTGGCATAGTGAGATATTCCTTGCCTCCTTCACTCTTCATTCTCTAATGAACCCCACAACTCTAAGTCTATGAGTCTTAAAACATACATCAGACCCAATGATTGGTAAAAATAGTTGCCGGGGCCTGTGAGGTGGCATTTCTGACTGTGTAGCTATTTGTATGATCCTATGAACATTACTGATGGGGACAGTACCCTTTATGAAGCAAGAAGTCAGACTTGGCCTCTCACATTACATTAGCTCCTTTTACATCTAGTAACTGATATAAGATGAAAGAACTGATAGGAGGTATAACTAATACATGCTTACACTTTGAAAACTAGTATACTATTTTATAAACTTAATTGAGTGTGCCGAGCATTCTTTGATTATGTATAAAGACATCCAACGATGGAGAGGAAAAAGTAGAAAAGGAGTTAAATCTTTAGGGAGCTCTGATGGTCTAGTAGTTAAGGAATTTTTATACCAGCCCAAGCCATTTATGTTCTTTCAATCTTTTCCTGTGCAGTTTACATTTTCTAAAATTCACTGCAGCCTCAGCTGTCAGTCAGTTCTAAGTCAGCTCTAGTGAGGTTTGTGTGTTGTTCTTTTTTTTTTTTTTTTGGTGGTGGCTAGATTATTTATGCTAAAAACCCAAGCATTGTATTTCTGAGGAGGTTGATTGATAGTGTTCAGTTGCTTAGAATTTCCTATGTAACTGTAATATCTCACTCATTGTTTTCGAGTCAGAACCAATGTAAAGTTCACTCTTGATTGGTTTTTCTAGACTGTAAATAGAAAAGGAGAAAATTGCCCCTGGTGTATTTGAACTGCCAGAGGAGTGTGGCTTTTGTGTTGCAGTATAACTCCCAGTGGTCTAGATCACCAGAGCTACCCAAACTATAATGTGGTAGAAACAATTAGAGCTTCAGAATCAAATAAATATATGCTATATTCTTAATTCTGTCACTTAACAGCTGTTAACTGCATGGAAGTTCCTCCCCCCTGAGTTTTGGTTACTTCCTTGTGTAAAATGGTGGTGGTTATTGTGTGCAGTCTAGTAGGAAGCAACCCATAGCTGATCCTCCAGTGAGTTTTCAGAGGCAGTAAATTACATGGGAGAAGATTGCTTATCCTTCTCTTGCAGAGCAGCTCGTAGAAGCTGGTAAATTAAAACTGTATTCTTTTTTTGGATTGCAATACAACTTTGTTCCACTAGGAATAATCAAGTATCTTGGGCTGCTGTATGAAATAAATTATTGTATTTTTTTATGTACCTTCAAGTCACAACGACTCGTTGGTGACCCTCCAGAGGGTTTTCAGAAGCAGTTAATCACGTGGGAGGAAACTGGCCATTCTCTTATGGGACCGCTGGTAGATTTTAAACTATCATGTTTTGGGGTTGGCAGCGCAGTTACCACTAGTGCTCGAGAACTGTCTTAAAGATAGACTCCATTAATGTGTGTGAAAACACCCATCAAGATACCTCTGATTTTTTTTTGATGGGTGGAGGGAAGGGTGTGTAAGTGAAAGGGGAAAGATCCAGTGTGGAAAACAATGTATATGAACTTTGTAAGTAAACCATATAAATTTGAAAAAAGGAAAAAAAAAAGAGCTTGTACCCACAAAAGCAACAACAAAAATCCTATAATTTAATTTTTCTTGCCTCTTTCTTCCTTACCCATCTCTTATTTGGGGTGTTTGTGGCATAAACAGATCTCTCCTATTATTGTATACCTTTGAGCAGAAATAACTTAATTGCTGACCCCTAGCTGGTTTTCAGATGCAGTAAATCATATGAGATTGCCTTTCCCCCCTGGAGCTGCTAGGGGATTTGAACCATATGCCCTTTGGATTGACAGTGCCTTTCTTTACCATAGTTCTCAAAATTTTTCTCTCAAGATCTTTTTATATGCTTAAGCATGAATGTTTTTGGTTTTTATGTACCATGTATCCTGTTTGAAAAGTTAAAAATTAAGCAAAACCATTGGCATTGAGGGTGTTTATGACAACTCCATGTGCTTCTGAGTAGCTATCCTCCCTAAGATTTCATGGCTATCTTCATTATAGAAGCAGATCACCAGCCCTTTTCTTAAACACTGCTGATTGGTCGATTCAGACTACCAAACATTCTGATAGTAGGCAAGAATACACTGTTTGTGGTCCCACAGACTTTAATTAATGATATTGCTGCTATTGTTGTTAGATGCCATCTAGTTGACTCTGATTCTTTTTGATATGTGTGCAACAAAACTGCCCATTTCTGTGTCATTCTTAACATTCTCTGTTGTGTTTAAACCATTGTTACAACCACTTTGTCACTCCATTGTGTTGATGGTCTTCCTCTTTTTTGCTAACCCTCTATTTTACTGTGTGGTGTCCTTTTCTAGGGACTGGCCTTTCTGATAATATGCTCAAGGTGTATAAGATAAAGTCTCAACTCCTTTGCTTGTAGTGAGCATTCTAACTTCTGAGATAGAGTTGTTTCTTCTTTTGATTCAGGTCAACTCAGTTTACTGCTGTCGACTCAGAACCATCTGATAGCTAGCTGACTTTCCAGCTGGTATTTGGAGATTGCAAATCGTGTAGATTGTCCTTTCGCCTGTGTAGCTGTTAGTGAATTAGAACCACCAGAGAAGCACTTCTTTTGGGTTAGCTCCCTGTAGACTATGCTACCAGGGCTCTCAGGGGTTTTTTACAGTATATATCGTATGTAAAATACTCTTCACCAAGATGACAACTCAAAGGTACCACATTTTCTTCTGTCTTCCTTACTCATAGTTCAACTTTCCTATGCATATATCATAAAACTGAGAAAATTAAATCACTATTAAAAATAAGTAAGTTCTGAAATACTTAATTTTAAATAATAAACCTGTTAATATATCTTTTGAAATACTGCTTTTGTTTTTAAAAATACAGCTGTGTGGCATATTTAAAAAGATCTCTTTACTTTGGCTTGATAGGAGACATCTGGATTTCTCTTTCTGCATTCTCTCTTGTGTTATCTTTATTCAAGTATTTTGTTGTTGTTGTTGTTGTTGTTTTTGTTGTTATGCATCATCGAGTCACTTGCAACTCATAGTGACCTTATGTACAACAGCCTTAAACCCTACTCTATCGGTAAAATAGATGAATGGGACCTTCTAAGAATCAAATCTCTATGCACATCCAAAAATTTCTCCAACAGGGTAAAAGGGAAGCCACAGACTGGGAAAAGTGTTTGGTAAAGACATGTCAGATAAGGGACTTATATCTAGAATTTATAAAATACTTGAGCACCACAACAAGATAAAGGTAAACAACCCAATTGAAAAGTGGGCACAGGATATGAACAGACACTTCACCAAAGAAGACATTCCGATGGCAGACAAACACATGAAGAAATGTTCAAAATCCCTAGCTCTAAGAGAGATGCAAATCAAAACAACTATGAGATATCATCTCACAGCAGTAAGAATAGCAAAACTTAAAAGAGCAGCAAGCAACAGATGCTGGCGAGGTTGTGGAGAAACTGGAACCCTTATTCACTGTTGGTGGGAGTATAAAATGGTGCAACTACTATGGAAAGCGGTATGGCACTTTCTCAAAAAGCTGCAAATGGAGATACCATTTGACCCAGCAATTCCACTACCGGGAATATACCCCAAAGAAACCATAACCGCAACCCAAGCAGTTATATGCACACCCATGTTTATTGCAGCTTTGTTCACAATAGCAAAGAGTTGAAAACAACCTAAGTGCCTATCAACAAACTAATGGATAGAAAAGCTGTGGTATATTCACAAAGTGGAATACTATGCTGCATTGAAAAACATTGCACTTTTTTTCCATTTTAAGCAATCCCAATATAAAGACAAAAGAATACTATAGTGTGTAACATATCAGTGAAAGTTCACCGCTTTGGCAATTCAAATATACCATAGGAGGAAAATGGGTAGGCTCTTTCTGTAACGATCTACAGCCTCAGAAACTCAATTGACGGTGGCCATAAGAATTGACTCAGCAGCAGTGGATTCAAGTTTGACAGTATTCGCATAAGAATGCTGCGGCTTTATCAATGGATGATGCACATCTCTATGCATCTCTCCAATGTAACAAAGAAAGACAATATAATATGTTCACTGAGTGACCTAAGCATTTCCCTTACTGTCTCATGCAATTGGAGTTTGAATTATACATATATATTCGTAAACACATTTATACGGTTAGATTTGCTTCTTCTGAGCATGAAATTACTCATTGGAACTCTCAGTGCATCAATTTCATTCCCTACCCATATAGTATTCATTTTATTCTCAATGTTTTATTCATTTAAAGCTACAGGAAAACATTTAGGTTTCTTAATTGTAATTATTTTACAGAAGTAGTGAAAATGAAGGTAACATTTTCCTTAATTATTCATTTTGTAATCTCCCAAGACCTGTTTACTGTTTTTAAAAATAATAATTTATACCTGAATTTGTTTTTCTAAGTTTTTATATTGTTTACAAAGTGTTCACTAGTTCATGTTTCTCCATGAAATTTCAGAAGGATTCTACCAAGAGTTGATAATGAGGAAAATGATAAGGCTTTATCTTACAGAATTATAGGATTTTATTACCTTTGTTATTTCAGAAATTAATAGTAGGGAGCTCTAGTGGCCTAGTGGCAAGAAGCTGCACTGTAGTCCCGAAGGTGTGTGGCTCGAATCCACCAGATGCTCTGCAGGAGAAGAAGGGGCAGTCTCCTCCTGGGCCAGTCAGATCCTATTTGACAGTACACAACACGAAAAACAAAACAAAAACAAACAAAAAGTTAAGAGCTAGTTCTAGTTTGTAGTCTTAGTTTGGAAACTGCAAAAACCTGTTCAGTATGTTGTTGTTGTTGATTGCCTTTGAGCTGAGCATCACTCACAGTGACCCTATGAACAAAAGGCCTGAAGGTCCTCTACAGTTATCGACATTTATCAAAGTTCATAGAGTTTCTGGAAGCATGTTGTTTAGGAAGTGGATGCCCCTCCTGCTTCCAAGCCTGTCATAGTGTGTTATTGTTGTTATGTGCCAGTAAATCGCCTGCGACGTATAGCGACCCAGTGTACCTGTCCTGAGCCAGCCTCACTAATTCCCACACACCAACCACCATTGCCCCAGTTACTGAATCAATCCATTTCATCTGTGATCTTCCCCTCCTGCACTGTCTGTCCACCCTTCTTACCATAATATCCTTCTCCAAGGGCCAATGTCTCCTGGCCACAAGCCTAAAATAAGTCAGGTGGAGCTTCAAAATCCTAGCCTCCAAGGAGAGACTTGGTTTCACCCTCTCTAAGGCAGACTTATTTGTTTTATTGGCAGTCCCTGGTATGTTCAGGACTCTTTTCCAGCACCACAACTTGAAGGCATCTATTCTTGAGAAAACCATGGCCTTTATTAGGTGCTCCTTTGTCTCTAGGTTCATGACAGCAGGTTTTCCCAATGCAATTCATCTTTTGATTTCCTGACTGTTGGTGTTAAGAGTGTTGATTATGGATCTGAGCAAGCTATAATTGCTAACAACCTCAATCTCTTCACTATCTATAATGGTGCTGTCAATTGGCCCAATGGTGAGAATCTTTGTCTTCTTGATATTGAGCTTCGATCTATATTGAAGACTATAGTCCTTGACATTTTGTAGTAAGTGCTTCAGGTTTTCTTCAGTCTCAGCAAGCAAGATTGTGTCATCTGCATGTCGTAGGTTTTTAATGAGTCTTCCTCCAATCTTTATGCCACATTCCTCCTCATAAAGCCCTGCTTCCCAAATGATCTAGTCTGCATACAGATTGAAAAGGTGCAAGGACAGGATGCATCCCTGACACACTCCTTTCCTGATTTTGAACCATGCAGTGTTTCCTTACTCTGTTCTGAGGACTCCTTCTTAGTCCGAGTATAGGTTTCACATAAGCACGATCAAGTGTTCTAAGACTTCCATTTTCCTTAAGGTTAACCACAATTTATTGTGATCCACACAGTCAAATGCCTTTTCATAGTCAAAGAAACACAGATAGACATTCTTCTGATACTCTCTGCTTTCTGCCAAGATCTATCTGACTTTGACAATAATGTCCTTAGTGCCACAACCTCTTCTAAACCAGCTTGTATTTCTGGTACTTCTCTGTCAATGTACTTGTTAAGTATTTCTGGATCATCTTCTGCAGGATTTTGCTAGTGTGTAGTATTAGTGATATTGTTCAATAATTTCCACACTCTGTTAGGTCACCTTATTTTAGAATGGGAATAAATATGGATCTCTTCCAATCAGTTGGCCAAGTTGTTGTACTTCATATTTCTTTGCACATCCAGGGCAGCATCTGTCTGTTGAAATACATCAATTGGTATTCCATCAATTCCTGGGGCTTTATTTTTGCCAAGTTCTTCATAGCAGCTTGCATTTCCTTCTTCATCACCATTGCCTCTTGATCATATGTTGTTTCTTGAAATTCTTCTGTATCAGCCAATTCTTTGTGGTACAGTGACTCTTTATACTCCTTCCATCTGCTTTTAATGCTTCTTGAATCATTCAATATTCTGCCCATAGCATCTTTAAGCATTGCAACTATGGTTTGAGTTTATTCTTTAGTTCTTTCAGCTTAAGAAATGCCAAGGTAGTTCGTCCCTTTCGATTATCTGACTCCAGCTCCAATTCATTATAATATTTTATCTTGTCTTCTCAAGCAGCCTTTTGAAATCTTCTGTTCTGCTCCTTAACTTCTTGATTTCTCAGCACTCTAGTGAAATATTCAGAGTCTCTTCTCAAATCCATATCAGTCTTTTCTTCTTCTTCCTTCTTTGCAATGATCTTTTGCATTCTTCATGAACGATATACTTGATAAGCTTATTCATTACAGTGTTGAAGGCCTCGACCCTTTCCTGAGTTGGTTTTGAATTTCATGGGAGATAGACTCAAGGTCAACCTTGACTGTGGATATTATTTAACCTTCTTTGGTTTTAATTTCAACTTGCATATGAGCAGTTGATGGTCTGTTACATAATCTGCAACTGGCCTAGTTTTTACTGATGATATTGAACTTCTCCAACGGTTCCATGTACAGATGTAATCACTCTGATTCCTGTGCATCCCACCAGGTGAACTCTGTATAGATCACCCTAATGGTATATATAATCATACCTAATGGATTTGAAATAGCAGTGTTGTCACTTCCAATATCACAAAAATGTGTAAGCCCCCACAGTACTGTAAACCAACAGATGATTACAGGTTTCAACACCAAGAAAACAAAAATCCTTAAAAGTAGCCCAAACAAGCAACACTATGATATATGGTGAAAAGGCTGACATTGTCAACAATAACATTTTGTGTGAACACCCCTGAAAGCAGTAGTCAAGATATCAAAAGACGTATTGTATTGCACTGGGCAAGTGTCATGTCAAGGATCTTTTTAATATCCAAAAGTGTAAGTATGTTAGTTTTAAAACTAAGATGTGCCTGATCCAAGCCGTAGTATTTTAAATTATTTCAGGTGAGAATTGCACACTGAATAAGGAAGACTAAAGAACAATTAATGGTTTTGAATTGTAGAATTGGTGAAGAATATCAGATATACCATAGGCTGCCAAAGGACAAAGAGTTCTGTCTTAGAAAAATATGCAGCCAAAGTGCTCCTGGGAAGTAAAGATGATGAGAACGTCTTTACATACTTTGATCATGTTGTCAGGAGAGACTAGGATCTGTAAAGTATATTATGCTTTGAAAAAGTGTGGAGGGTGGAGAGGAGATGAGATGACCCATTGATGATCTCACTGAGATGGATTTACTTAGTAACTGCAACAATCAACTTGAGCACAGAGGAGATTGCAAAGATAGCACAGGATCTGACAAGGCTTAGGACTGTTATACATATGTTCAATATGAACTAGAGTCAATTGAATGCAACAGCATCAGAGAAGATATTGTATCAGTATGTATTGATTGCAAAAAGATTGACTTTTTAAACAATCACTGTTTCCCTTTAAAAAGATATTTTAAATATTCTAGGATAAAGTTTCATGTTTTATACAGACAATACTAAAAACTTCTACAGGTATTTAATGGATTAATAATTTTTAAAAAGATCATTTGTAACTGTCAGATAAAAGTTGAACATTACAGTTGAATTTTTATGCAATCAATACCCATTCATGTTTGTAGCAGTCAAGAAATCAAAAGACATGATGTGTCATGGCATCTTTTAAAGATTTTTAAAGGATTTTAAAGATTGTTTAAAGATGTCAAAGACATCTTTAAAGTGCTAAAGAGCAAGAATGTCAGTTTAAGGCCTGAAATTCTTTTGATCCAAACTTTAGTATTTTCAGCTTCTCTCATAAGTACATTAAAATTGGACAGTGAATAAGGAAGACCATAGAAGCACTGGTGCTTTTGAATTGTGGCACTGGTTAAGGGTATTGAATATACCATGGACTGCCAAAAGAGCAAATCTGTCTTATAGGAAGTACAACTAGAGTACTCCTTAGAAGGAAAATAGTGGAGCTTTGTCTTATATACTGTAAGCATGTTGTTAGGAGGAACTTGCATTTGGGGAAAGATAATCATGAAAAAGTAGAGGCTGTGTGACAGAAAGGAAGACTCCACCCCACTGAGGTAGATTAATACAGTAACTGAAACAATGGGTTTGAGCATGGTGGCTAGTATGAAGGTGGTGTATGATACGACAAGATTTCAGTCTGTTGTTCAGAATAGTACTGTGATACATAGTGGACTTATTGGAACCTAACCTAACCTAAAATCTGTTCCAGTCATATTATTGAGAAGAATTGAGGTAATTTACAATGTTACTATTCTACTTTTTTGGCAGTGAGATATGTGTTTGCATATTAAACGAAATGTGTATAATTCATTCAGACCGAAGTTGTTTTCTATTTTGCATAGAAGGTACATCTAAGAAGAGCATTACTTACAGGAGAATTTTATCAGAGTAGGTTGCCAAAAGATAATATCTACAACTTGGCTCATTATTTTAGAGATAATTCAATATTCAGCTACTTCATTTGTAGATATAGAAATTGAGTTTAAAAGAAAGTATATATCTTGCTCAGAATTCTACTGTTTTGATGACAGCCTGGTGTTAAGATTTAGGTTTTCAGTTTACCATTCTGGTGATTGAAGTGTTCATATTGTAAACAAGTTTGTTTGTTTCTCCGTATTCTGAAGTGGCTTGCCTGATTTGTTTTCTTTTGTTTCTTTCTTTTCTTTTCTTTTTTTTTTTTTTTGTCTTAAAGAAAGGGGGGTGTGTAGTGTGATTTCATTAGAAGCTGTTAAATCTTGTAGTGTCTGATTATTAGACAAAGAAAGGATAGGTGTTCATTAAAAAAATTTATATTTGAATATAAAAGTAAATTGAAAACATAGTCTTAATAGAAGAATAGCTATAAAAGGGAAGATGTAAATTTAAAATTCTTTGCACATTGTGTGCAAATTGTGACATTACTGCTCTCTGTTCTTCTTAATTTCAGTTTAATGCAGAAGAGAGAAGATTTTCCTCAGAAATTCTTCTGTAGACTGTACATATAAGAATGCTGTCAAAAAAAGTAGTAGTATTTTTGTATATTTAACTCAGTCAATTTGCTACTCAAATTATCACCTTCAGGGAAAAAAATGTGAAAATATTTTATTATAGTGACATCTCTGAATTTGGAATTTATCTTAAAAATAATGCTATGAATAATTTGCCAACTTTATTTTTTCATTTAATGGTGCATAAAGAATGATACTTTTATAATGAATGATATTTTATACTATACTGAATATGTATGCATAATTTTAATGAATCAGACCTGACTCTACAGCACCTAATAACGTCAACAACATAAATACATACACAACTACTTGTTGTTTGCTAACCAAAAGATTGTTAGTTGGAATCTACCAGCAACTTCATGGAAGAAATAGTAGCAATCTGCTCTCATTTTGAGTTTAGCCTCAGAAACCTGAATTGAGGGTTGAGTGGGACAGTCATCATTAGTTTTAATCAATTTGTCTGCATTGAATTTAGTTTGTTCTTTTGACTTACCACATAATATTCCTAGAGATAAAGAGCACAAGCCTGCCATTAGCTAAGTAGTGATCCCTTGGTCAGTTTCTGTTTACTAATTTATTCATCATTGTAGTCAGCTTTGTTATGTATGTATGTATGTATGTATGTATGTATGTATGTATGTATGTATGTAGTCTGAATTCCAGCTGGTAACTGGATAACAACTCTAGGAAGCAATGACTAGACGAGTGAATTAATTGGAAATTGTTGTTGTTATGTGCTGTTGAGTCAACTATGACTCACAGCAACACTATAAGCAATGGCTCTGACCTTTATCTTGGGCCAGTTTCACCATCTTAGACACAGTTGACCCCATTGTCAGTCACTCTCTTATTCTGTCTCATCCAGGTTCTTCCTTTTGTACATTATCTCTCTCCACTTCCAAGCATGATGTCCTCCCATTACTAGTCCTACCTTTGCAGTGTGTTCAAAGTATGTGAGACAGACTTTCAAAATTCTTGCCTTCAAGGAGCTATCTGGTTTCACTCTTTCTGGAATAGACCTGTTTTTTCTTTTGACGGTTCACTGTATGTTCAATACTCTTCTCCAGCACCACAACTCAAACACATCCATTATTCTTCTAATATCATCCTTAGTCATTATCCAGCCTCAGATGCAGAGCAGTCATGTGGGAAAACTATGGCCTGGATCAGCTGCACCTTTGTCTCTAGACTAACATCTTTAGCCTCTCAATGTCCATTTTGCATAATATCTCTTGCAAATTTCTTTTTTACACTTTCAAGAGTACTGAAGTATTTATTAGTGTCATTTTTAAAAAAGCTACAATACTATTTCTTAAATGCTGTAAAGGATAAAAAGTGGAAGGGGACAACTCTAACTTTGTACTAAGAACTGATAAAATTAGTCAAGAAAACATAACTCAAATTTACCGTAAAATGTAAGATAGGTATCCTGTTGATATCCTGTTGAATGGCACAGTTACAAATAAAATTTCTATCTTACCACATTGTTAATCACATGAGCATTGGCTATTTGCAAAATACTTTGCTAATCCTTTGTGAAATACGGTTATAAAAATCAGAATTTCTGCATTTCAGAAGTTCACAGCTTCATTACTGGGAAAGCTGAGGAAATCATAAACTATTACTGGATCAGTTACATTTTTATGCAGTTTGGATATTCAACTATATAAGAAGATGAGGAAGGAACATTTATCACTCAATGGGAAACTGAAAGATCTCCATTGTTGTTATATAGCATCAAGTTGGAATGAAATTATAGCTGACCCTCCAGTGAGTTTTCAGAAGCAGTAAATCACATGGATAGCAGTTGCCTGTCTTTCCCCTGTAGAGCAGCTAGTGAGTTCAAAACATGTGTCTTCACATTTGCAGTAAAGCTGCTTACCACTAGACCATCAGAACTCCCTGGAAGATCAATACATTTTTATCATCTGATATACGCAACTGTTTGTATCATTACTAACAAAAGTTAACATTACTAATAAAAGTCGAATACTTATTGAGTCAGAATTTACAACATTGAGTATTAAAATTCTTTACTAAGTACAGCTTATTGTTATGAGAGCATCAATTTTGTGCAAACTATTTATATATAGTATTTTATGTAACATTATATAACATGATTTTTTTTGTTGTTGAATATTATAACCACTTCAGAATTTTGGCATAAAAAAGGAATTAATTTGGTGGATGTTTTTGACACATTCTGGAAACTGTAATACTTCAATTTTTCAGTAATGTAGTGGTATTTATTCATGATGTTTAAAATGGTTTTGCCCATACTTTTAGCTCAAATGAATCTAATTAAATATACAAGGAACATTTCAAAACTGCCAGAACCATTTAATGTTCCTTAACTAATGCTTTCCTTCTTTTGCTTTCACTCTCTCCGTCAAATGATGTGTAGTATTTCACTTTACAACACTCTTTGCTCAGGAAAAATAATTTAATTCAATGATAATTGCACCTAACCTTTCAGTAAAATTTTATAGATCATAAAGCACTTTCACTTTCCTTTTATTCTTTAGGAAAGGTAATATGAAGTTATCATAAGCCATTTTCATTTAAAACCCTTATTTCTATTAAAGATTCTATGTTTTCTTCATTGTTAGCGATACTACTAATGTTTGTTAGGTCTTTCTCATTTGGGCATACATTGTTCTCTTTGGAAGTCACCAAGCATTTCCCCCCAAAGGGATTAAAATGTTGAACAACTTCATCTCTGTGGGAGTCCATGAAGAACCTGTTACACTGTCACCAAATACCACATGAAGGTTAAGTCTCTGCTCTGGTGGCTTATTGACTAAAATACTAGGCTACTAACTGGAAGAATAGATATTTGAATGCCTTAGCTACTCCACTGGAGAAGGACAGAAGAATGTGCTTCTGTAATGATTTATGCCTTTGGAAAACCTATGGGACAGTTGTACTCTGACCTTTACAGTTGCCATAAGTCAGAATGGACTGTGTGATGGTGATTTGATTTGGGGGGGTTGGGAGATTAAGCATGAGGATTTTTGAAAAGTTTACTTTCTAACTCTCCAATAACTGTGTGTATTCTCATACACAAACCTTATTTACCCAGATCCCTCCACTCCAAGATTAACTGTAAACTTCACTTGGAAATATTTTATGTAAGTTACTTTCTGCCTGAGAATATTATAAGCATCATGAGACAATAATTACAAATTGATCATCTTTCTGTACCACATAAAATAAAATTGAGCAGGACCTGAAGCACTTGCTGTGGAGGGTCAAGGCGGCAGCCTTCAATACGGATTGAAGCTCAACATCAAGGAAACAAAGATTCTCACCACTGGGCCGATTGGCAGCATCAGTATGGATGGTGAAGAGATTAAATTGTTGACAGCTTCAGTTTGCTTGCTTCTACTGTCAACACTATTGATACCAGCAGCCAGGAAATTAAAAGATTAATTGCATTGGAAAGTCTGCTGTCAGAGATCTCTCTAAAGTACTGAGGAGCAACGATGTCAGTCTGAAGACTAAGGTGCACCTGATACAGGCCATGGCCTTTACAATTACTTGCGATGCATCAGAGATCTGGACATTGGGATGATAGGGATGATAGAAGGAGAGCTGATGCCTTTGAGCTTTGGTCCTGGAGAAGAGTATTGAGTATACCATGGACTGCTAGGAGAACACACAAGTTTGTCCTGGAGAGGATAAAGCCAGGCTGCTCCTTGGAGGCAAGGATTCTTAAGCTTCATCTGACATACTTTGGACATATTACTAGGCAGGATCAGTCCTTGGTGAGGGACATCATGCTTGGAAGGATGGAGGGATAGCACAGTAGAGGATGTGGATCTATGATGTGGATCGATTCAGTGACTGGGGTAATGGGGATAGGCGAGTTGGGGACAATAAGATTGGCAAGGAATAGAGCAGGGTTTAGGGCTGTTGTGTATAGGGTTACTATGAGTCACGGGCGACTCGACAACATATAGCAACAACAACAACAAGAGCTAATGGATGAACTCAACATTCATTTTTGTGGAGTTTGAACCTACTCATAGATGACCCTCCAGCAGGTTTTTCAATTATTTCAATTCAAAATTAATGTTGTTTTTTTTAAAATTGAGATTGTCCTTCTGCCTCCCAGGGAGCCAACTGAAGATTCAAACCACTAGAAAGGTACCACCTTTGAGCTAACAGCACAACTCACTATGGGCTAGGCCACCAGAGCTCTCTAGCACCTAACAAATTGCCTGAAATATGCATAAATTTAAAATCATTATATAAAGGGATAAATAAGTGGCAAAAGTTATTTGACTGAGATTTTTGCTTACTTCAGTGACCATAGAGAACCTGAAGCACTTGCTGCAGAAAGTCAAGGACTGCAGCCTTCAATATGGATTAAAGCTAAACATCAAAACAGCAAAGATCTCACCACTGGGCCAACTGGCAGCATCACTATAGACGGTGAAGAGACTAAGATTATTAACAGCTTTAGTTGGCTTGGCTCCATAATAGACACTCTTGGTACCAGTAGCCAGGAAGTCAAAAGACAGATTGCATTGGCAAAGTCTGCTGTCAGTGACCTCTCTAGAATATTGAAGAGCAACGATGTCAGTCTGGAGACTAAAGTGTGTCTGGTCCAGACCATAGTCTTTACAGTTACATGCTATGTGTCAGAAAGCTGGACGATGACTAGGGATGATAGAAGAACTGATGCCTTTGAGCAGTGGTGCTGGAGTAGAGTATTAAATATACCGTGGACTGTCAGGAGAATAAGCAGGTTTGTCCTAAAGAGGGTGAGACTAGGCTACACTTTGGAGGCAATAATTCTGAGGCTTCATCTGACATACTTTGGGCATGTTGCAAAGATGGACCAGTCCTTAGAGAGGGGCATCATCTTTAGAAGCATGGAGGGACAGAGCAAGAGAGGAAGACCTTCAATGAAATGGATTGACTGGGGTAATGAGGGTAGGAAGTCATAAGAGCAATAAGGTTAGCACAGGATAAAGCAGGTTTCAGGGCTATTGTATATATGCTCACTATGAGTCGCAAGTGACTCAATGGCACATAACAACAACATATTATTTATTGTCTGCTATCCTATGCAAGACCATAAGTCTTTGTTATTCATGTATTCCAAGTGCTTAGCAGAATGCTTTATACCATGTAGACATTGAAGAAATGTTTGCTAATTAAATGTTTCTACAGAAGTCCTCTTTCATTTGTATGGTTATATATTGGTAGAGATTATCTTATTAAAAATTATTTGTATATTATATTCTTTTTGAGAACTATGTGCTAAATCCTGTGCATATCACTTTGTGTGTATAAATATCTTTTCAATCTGCAGTGTAGCTTGCTTTTCACTATATATTGTTTCCTTATGGTTTTGTGTTTCATATCATTCATCTTTGTGATCATAATATATGCACTTGGTTTGATAGATATTCAAAATATTAATTAAATGAAAGAATGAGTGAAACTCCTTTTTTTAGTTTGAGAAATATGGCCTTTATAATAGGAACCTCATAAAATGAAATCCAGAAGCCAGACTGTTGTCAAGTTTCATCAAGTTAACTCTGACACGGAAGAACTGTACATACTGCAGAATCAAACTTTGCCAGTCCTATACCATATTCATAATATGCACTATGACTCAAGCTGTTGTTGCAGTCACTGTCAGTTGAGGGCATTGTCTCCTTGGCTGTGTTAATTGAGGTCTTGCCAGTCATCCACTTTTACAAGCAAGATGTCCTTTTCAAGAGAGAGGCCCTTGCAAAACAAAGTATGAGAGACAAATTCTCAACATCCTAGTCTTCAGGAAGTATCCAGACTATACTTCGACAAGGCGTATATAGTTATTCTTCTGACATACTAAAAAGTCACCAAAATTTCAAGACATCAGCATCTTTTCAGTCTTACCTATGCATTGTTCAACTGCATATTAAACAAATATACTTTTTTTTAAAATTTAGGTTGTTTATTTTTCATTTCAATGAACATCTACACAGATTTTGGGATTCCATTCATTCATTGTTGCACCCTTCTTCCCGCACAAACCCCTCCCCCCTCCCATTTGCTCCTCTCCTTGA
>NW_006399793.1:12426318-12435604 GCF_000299155.1 Elephantulus edwardii | reverse complement strand
TTATTTGTGATTCTAGCAAACAAAGAGAAGCAGGAAATCAGCGCCATCTTGTAATGGCGACCATGTGGCCGTTCATGGCCCTCCACAGGCAGACACTATGTGACTAGTGAGGCCAACTCATCTATCACAGCAAATGAACACCAAGGACCGCCGGCCAGCACCAGAAAGTGGAAAGATCCATGGAACGGACTGGCATGGTGAAGGTCCTGATTTGCAATTTTACCCTGCAGGATTTTGAGAAAAGCTGTTTCTGCTCTTTAAAGCCACCTATGTATGGTATTTGGTGATTTTCTCTCTCTTTTTTTTTAATTTAGGTTGTTTATTTTTCATTTCAATGAACAGCTACAGAGATTTTGGGATTCCATTCATTCATTGTTGCACCCTTCTTCCCGCACAAACCCCTCCCCCCTCCCATTTGCTCCTCTCCTTGAAAAGCAAAAGAAAAACTCCCTCATTGGTACACAATCCCCCCCACACACCTCCCCAAATCCCACTCCCTACCCCCAAATATAATCCACTCTGCAACCCTCATTGCATACTCCTACAACAAATATACTTTTAAAAGTGACATGTGGTTATGTGCTGTCGAGTTGCTTACAACTCATAGTGACCCTGTGTACAACAGCCCTAAACTGTGCTCTGTCTTGTGCCAGTCACACTGTCTCCAACACTCCCATCCTGATTATCCCCGTCACTGAATCAATCCACCTCATAGAGGGCCTTCCCCTCCTGCTCTGTCCCTCCACCCTCCCAAGCATGATGTCCTTCTCCAAGGACCGGTCTCTCCTTACAACATGTCCAAAGTATGTTAGATGAAGTCTCAGAATCCTTGCCTCCAAGGAGCTGCCCATTTTAACCCTTTCCAGGATGATTCTGTTTGTTTTCCTAGCAGTCCATGGTACCCTTAATATTCTTCTCCAGCACCACAGCTCAAAGGCATCAATTCTCCTTCTGTCCTCCTTGGTCATTGTCCAACTCTCTGATTTATAACAAGTGATTGCAAAGACCTTAGCCTGTATCAGACACAACTTGTCTCCATTGAGACAACATTGCTCTTTAGTACTTTGGATAGGTCCCTAACAGCAGACTTTCCCACGGCAATGCGCCTTTGAATTTCCTGGCTACTGGTGCCAAGAGTGTTGACTGTGGAGCCAAGCAAATTAAAGCTGTGAAAATCTCAATCTCTTCACCATCCATCCTGGCCCAGTGGTGAGAATCTTTGGCTTCTTGACATTGAGCCTCAATCCATATTGGAGGCTGCAGTCTTTGATCCTCTACAGCAGGTGCTTCAGGTCGTCCTCAGTTTCAGCAAGCAGGGTTGTGTCATCTGCATAATGCAGATTGTTGAGAGATCGTCCACCAATCTTGACCCCACATTTCTCCTCATAGAGCCCAGCAGCCCGGATAATCTATTCTGCATACAGTTTGAAAAGGTATGGAGATAGGATACATTCATGGCGTACGCCCTTCCCAATTTTGAACCATGCAGTGTTCCCTTGCTCTGTTCTGACGACTCCTGGTCCAAGTATAGGTTTTGCATTAGCACGATCAAGTATTCTGGGATTCCCATTCTTCTCAGAGTCAGCCACAGTTTGTTAAGATCCACACAGTCAAACGCCTTTGCATAGTCAATGAAACACAGATAAACATTCCCCTGGTATTCCCTGCTTTTGGCTAAGATCCATGTAACATCAGCTACAATATCCCTAGTACCACAACCCCTTCTAAACCCAGCCTGGACTTCTGGCAGTTCTCTGCTGATGTGCTGTTCTAGTTGTTTTTGGATAATCTTCAGTAGAATCTTGCTTGCATGTGAAATCAATGAGATTGTTCTGTAGTTTCCACACTCTGTTGGGTCATCTTTCTTTGGGATGGGAACAAATATAGATCACTTCCAGTAAGTTGGTCATGTGATTGTTCTCCAGATTTCTTGGCACAACTTGGTGAGCACGTCTAGGGCAGCATCTGTTAGCTGAAATGTGTTAATTGGTATGCCATCTATTTCTGGGGCCTTATTTTTTGCCATTTCCTTCAAAGCAGCCTGACTACTTCTTTCATCACCATAGGCTCTTGCTCATATGTTGCTTCATGAAATTCTTCTTTGTCTTCCAATTCCTTTTGATAAAGTGATCTTCTCTTTCTCTTCTGTCTTTGCAATGACCGTTTGCACTCTTCTTGATGATACCCTTGATATCCTCACACGACTCATCTTGTTTTCACTCATTAGTGTTCAAGGCCTCAAACCTGTTCCCGAGATGGTTCTGAAATTCAGGTGGGATAGACTCAAAGTCATATATTGGTTGCCTTGGATTTGGTTTAATTTTCCTCAACTTCAGCTTGAACTTGCTCATGAGTAGTTGGTGGTCTCTTCCACAATCAGCTCCTGGCCAAGTTTTCACAGCTGATATTGAGCTTCTCCAGCGGTTCTTTCCACAGATGTAATCGATCCTATTCCTATGCATACCATCAGGTGAAACGTCTCTTAAGAAACGTATTTGCTATGGATAAGTCATTGATTGTGCAAAATTTAATCATTCTCTCTCCAGCTCCATCTCTGTCACCGAGTCCATGTTTTCCAGCTACTGAATCTTCTTCTCTGTTCCCAACCTTTGCATTCCAGTCACCCATTATTATCAATGCATCTTGATTGTCACTTTTTTGTTTTATTACAAAAGTGACATACTTGCCCATTATTGTTATCATTATGTGCCATTGCGTTACCTGTGACTCATAGTGACCCCATGCAAGCCTACCCTATCCTTAGCCGATCTCACTAATTCCTGCCAATCTCACTGACTCCTATACACCAATCCCTATTGCGTCCAGAGTCTTCCTTACCTTTGACACTTCCAAGCATGAGGTCCTTCTCTAGGGACCAGTCCTTCATGGCCATGTGCCCAAAGTATGTGAGGCAGAGCTTCCAAATCCCAGTTTTCCAGGAGAAACTTGGTTTCACCTTCTGCAAGACAGACTTATTTGTGCTGCTGGTGGTCCATGTTATGTTCAGTACTCTTCTTCAGCACCACAGTTCAAAGACCTCAATTCTTCTCTATCATCCTTTATCATTTTTCAGGTCTAAGGTATAGTAAGTCATTGCAAAGACCATGGTCTGGTTCAGGTGCACCTTAATCTTTAAACTCACGTCATTACTCTTCCACGCTCTGGAGAGGTCCCTGACAGTAGATTTACCCAGTGCAGCTCATCTTTTGATTTCCTAACGGCTGGTGCCAAAAGTGTAGATTGTGGAGCTAGGCAAACTGAAATTGTTAACAATCTCAGTCTCTTCTCCATTTATCATGGTGCTGCCTATTGGCCCAGTAGTGAGAATCTTTGTCTCTTGATGTTAAGCTTCAACTGTAGTGCTTGACCTTTTGCAGCAAACGCTTCCAGCCCTCATCAGTTTTGGTAGGCAAGGTTGTATTATCTGCATAATGCAGGTTCTTGATGAGTCTTTCTCCATTCCTGATGCCACACTCCTCCGTATGAAGTCAGCCTCTTGAATGATCTGTCCCTCGTATCGATTAAAGAGAAATGGAGAAAGGACACAGACTCCTTTCCTTATTTTGAACCATGCAGTGTTTCCTTGTTCTATTCTTAAGATTGTATACTGTTCCAAGTATAGATACGTGAGCACAATCATGTGTTCTTCCCATTTTTCTCAATGTTAGCCACATTTGTTGTGATCTACACAGATAAATGCCTTTATATAGTCAGTGAAACAGAGATAGATATTCCTTTCGTTCTCTTTGCTTTCAGCCAAGGTCCATCTGACATTGCCAATGATGTCTTTGTTGTAATGGCCTTTTCTAAAGCCAATTTATATTTCAGGGAATTCTCTGTTAATGTTCCAGTCATTTTGGGATAATCTTCAGCAGGATTTTGCTTCTGTGTGATATTAGTTATATTGTTTAATAATATCACCAGTGTCACAAGTTATATATAATAATGCTTATTAGAACTTTAAATTGGCACAGAAATTCTTGACAGCAGATCTGTCTAATGTAATAGACATTTAATTTCTTGCCTCCTGCTTCCATTGGTGTTGATTGTAGATGTAAGTATGATAACATCTTTGGCAACTTTTCTTTATTTATCATGATACTGTATATTGGTTAAGCTGTGAAAATGTCTGTGTATGTTTCATTGTGGTACATACCGAAAGCTTTGGGCTTCATCTATAAGTACTTCAGATCATCTTTGCCTTCTACAAGCAAGATGTGTACCCCGTGTATCCCAAATTGTTGTTAGGTCTTCCTCTATCCTGGTATTTCATTTTTCATATAACTCACCTTTGCAGATGATTTCCTCAGCATACATATTAAACAAGTATGGAGAAAACATACAGCTCTGATATACATCATCTTTTCTGATATTAAGCCATGCAGCATTTTCTTGTTCTTTTTGATAGACTGCTTCTTGAACTATGTACAGATTTCTCATGAGCACAATTAAGTGACCCGTATCAGTGTGTTAATGTCTTGAATATCTGTTCTTATCAATGCACTATTGTCTTGAAAATCTGTATGCATTCAGTTTTCTTTTTGACAGCTTCCAGTTTTCCTAGATTCATACTTCATATATTATGTGTTTCAATTATTAATATGTTTCACTACATTTTATATCATGTCGCTGATATCAGCAAATGAAGTTCCCAAAGCTTCCTCTGTCACTAAGGTTGAATCTACTCAGGAGGTAATCATTTGTATATTTATCTTTCAGCCTGAGAGATTCATCTTCCTGACTATGATAATACAGTGTTCTCCCATATTCATAAAAATATGTAAAGTGTAAATATCTTACAAAATTCCCAATATTTTCACTGTCCAATATTTTTTAAAAGTAGGGTGTCAGATCCTTCTTTTCATGTCTTGGTCTGTTGCTGGACACCTGCCTAGTGGAAGGAGCACAGTGCTGGAATTTGAAATACTAGTGACAAAACTTCTAGCATCACAGCAATATAAAAAGCACACAGTGTGAGAACATTACAGATGGATGGTGTTATTAAGTTAATAGAGATTAAAATTTTTTACATCAAAGTTTAGTATTTTTATTTTCTGAAATAATTCTTTTCCATTTTCCCACTGTTAAATAACTATATAACAATAATTTGACCTTATAATGTCTAAATAAATAATTCTTACTGCCAATGCTTTCATGCTATTTCCAATACATTTATGCTTAATTTTTGCTTTTAAGTAAGTACAATAGGTAGCAGATACTACTTAAATTTCCATTAAAAGAAAAATGTTAATTTGAACTGTTGTTAAAATTTATAATTGATTACACGAGACTTTGAGAAGACAAAGTATTACAATGAAATGTACAGAGAGCTGGTATTGGAGAATAAAAAGGAAAGAACTCACTCAGCCTTTTTTAAGCTGAGAGAACGCAAAAGGAAATTTAAGTCTTGAGTTAAAATGTTGGAGAATCTTATGGGCAATATGTTAAATCATCCAGGAAGCATTAAAAGAAGGTGGAGGGAATACACAGTGTCACCATACCAAAAAGAATTAACTGACACTGAAAAAATTCAAGAAGTACTAAATGAGCAAGAGCCAGTGGTAATGGAGGAAAATGTTGAAACTGCACTGAGGATACAATTGAGATATAAAGAATAATGAGAATAAAGAAGTAGTACTGTGAAGTCACTTTAAAGATTATAAAAACTGTAAAGTGTGTTGGTTTTCATACCTTTGTGAAAATTGCTGATTACAATTATTGCAAAGAACAGTGAGGGGAAATGTTTTTGGTGTGGTTTTTTTTTACCTTTAGAGCTCGGGTTTTTTTTCCTTTTTCACCCTTGTTGCAGTCACTGTGTCAGTCAATATCACTGAAGGTTTTCCTCTCTTTTTCTTTACTTCTACCTTTCCCTGCATGATAACCTTCTTCTAAGGACAGACTCCTCCTGACAACATGCCCAGAGTGTGTGAGATGAAGTCTTACAAACCTTGTCTCAAAGAATCACACTGGTTGCACTTCCTCTAAGATGGGTTAGTTTGCTCTTTGGATTCTTCATAAGATATTCAGTGCTCTTCTCCAACACTATAATTCATAGGCTTTAATTCTTTGTTATACAGCTTTCAAATGCTTGGTAAGTAATTGAAAAGACCAAGTAAAGTGGATAAGGTACACATAAGTCATTACACTGAAATCATTGTTCTTTGGCTCTTTATAAAGATCCTTGAGAGCAGATTTCCATGATTTAATACATCTTTTGATTTCTTGACTTATGATACCACTGGTGTTGACTGTAGATACAGTTTGGACAGATAAAATTTCTAAAATCCTATCATTCTGTAAAATAGAATTTATTTAAATAACCTTCATTCTTCAACTTTAAATTGAAGCTTTTTACTGAGAATTTCCATGACTTTAAATTAAAAGAAATGTCATTTTATCCATCAGTTGTATTCTTTGTGCAGTACCCTAAAAAAAAAAATACTTAATCTGGGGTAAACAGGGAGTGGGGAGGTGGATGGAACTAATTCCAAAGAGCAAGGCCAATCAAATTATTTCTTTATTTTATTTATTTGCCTTTGGAGAAGAAAAATGTTCAAGAAGGGCCTCCTCAGATCAAAATTAAGCTTCTTCAATATTTAACCAAAATACAGTAAATACAAAATGTGAACAATTTTGCTTGTTAACATTGGAGATTAAAAGTACTTAAATGAAAAATTCCCTTCTATGCTACGTTTCCTTCAAACATATTATTTAGAGATAGCATTTCTACAATTAATGTAGTAAATAGTTGTTGTTGTTTGGTGCCATCATTTTGAGTACAACTCACAGCGACCCTATGAACAACAGATCTTAACTCTGTCCTATCCTCTTGTTGTTGTTATGTGCCGTCGAGTCGCTTGCGACTCATAGAGACCCTATGTACAACAGCCCTAAACTCTGCTCTGTCCTGTGTCAATCGCACTGTCTCTGACACTCCCATCCCGATTATCCCAGTCACTGAATCAATCCACCTCATAGAGGGCCTTCCCCTCCTGCGCTGTCCCTCCACCCTTGCAAGCATGATGTCCTTCTCCAAGGACTGGTCTCTCCTTACAACATGTCCTATCCTGTACAATGCAATGTCTAACACACTTGAGCCCATTTGTACAATCTCTCTGTCAGTCCACATGGTTCAAGGTCTTTCTCTTCTTCACTGTCACTCCACCTTTCCAAGTAGGTTGTCATTTTCTAAGGAATAACCTCTCCTGGCAGCATGTTCAAAGCATGTGAGATGAAGCTTTGTCATCTTTGCCTCCAAGGTGTACTTTGCTGGCACTTTCCCTAAGATATATCAGTTTGTTATTTTAGCAGTCCAGAGGATCTTCACCACTCTTCTCCAACACCACAGTTCAAAGGTATTGCAAAGGTTTCCGATGGGACATGGGGGTGACCATGTTTTATTTATACCCACTTCATAAAGGGGAACTGTCTCCATTAATAATATCCATAGCAGCAAATAAATAGCTGCCTGATCAGGCACACCATGCACTTGTTTCTTCACCTCTTTCTACCAATCATTTGAGTCCAATATTTGTTGTTGACTCACAGACTTTACTCACAGTTGTTCTACTGAGATTGGGATTTATTAAGGAAGTAAGTTGGAGAGTGAGGGAGCCAAAGAATATGACTCAGTTAAAGTCCAAGTTTTAGCCCAACAGTCCTAAGGCAAATTCCTCAATTAGTACAGGCTCTGGTTTCAGTTCAGCAGTCAGCTTTTCCTTCCATCATAGGGAAAGAACAGCAAAACCTTTAGTTGTGGCCTTTATCTCATGGCTCCTCTGGTTATTTCTTGCCACAGTTTCTCCACAGCAATGTCATAGTTTGTCCACCACCATCACTAGGGTCTCCCTCCCTCCAGGATCTTGTTCCAGTCTTCCTCAAGCCTTGCTGCACAGTGTAACACTCTCTTATCCTAGTCCCACATTTGTTGATGATTTCCAACCAAGTATCTTTAGTTAAGGTAGCTGGAGACCAGCCAGAGGGGCCCAACTTAAGGGCTGAAAAAGCCAGCTGTTTTGGTTTGAGGTGTTTGTTTTTTTGGTTCTTTTTTTTTTTTTCAGGTGACTCAATATCATGTAACAACAACATTGGTTTGCGTACAGTTAGTATACATTGTGTTTCACACTATCCTTCATTCACAATGCCTTCATTCATATTGTGTTTTATACAATCATCCCCATTCATTATATTTTCTAAAATTAATAAACATTGAACTATGCCTGCCATTACCCTGTCTTTCCAGATCCCTGTAATATCTTTATCATTTCCACTACCCCCCACTCCCTCCACCCACCAGATTGTGTGATGCTATGATTTTCCTCCTGCCCATCCTCACCCCTCTGCTTCTGTCTTTCCCCTGGCTGGATCCTCATGCACGTTTTGCTAGTTATCTTTCTATTTCAACAATAATGGACCTTTACAGTATTTCTCCTTGTGAGACTGAGTTAATTCACTCAGCATAATGCTCTCCAGTCCCTCCCAAGTTATGTAGTAATTTTCAAAATTATTGTTCCTGAGTACAGGATAATATTTTATCATGTGAATGTACCACGATTTCTCGATCCATTCAATTATTGTTGATCATTTGAGCTATTTTCATGTCCTTGCAATGGTGAATAATGCTGCTATGAACATTGGTGTACAGATCTCTATTTGTGTTGCAGTTCTAACTTTCTTGGGGTATATTTCAAGCAGTGGAGTAGCTGGGCCATATGGAATTTTTATGTCCAGTTTTTTCAGTAAATACCAAACTGCCTTCTAGAGTGATTGTACCATTTTACAATCCCACCAATAGTGTATCAGAGTTCTATCTCTCCACATCCTATCCAAAAGTTATTGCTTGCTGTCCTATTAAAATTTGTCACTGCTACTGGAATAAAATGGTATCTCATTGTGTTATTCCTTTGCATCTCTCTAATTGCCAGTGATTTTGAGCATTTCTTCATGTGCTTGTTTGCAATCCAAATGTCTTCCTCTGTGAAAAATTTTTCCATGTCTTTTGCCCATTTTGTAATTGGGTTTTCTGTCTTTCTCTTGTAGAATTGTATAAACATCTGTTATGAGACTCTTGTCTGAATTGGTATTGCCAAATATTTTTTCCTAATCAGTAGATTTTCTTTTCACCCTGCTAGGGGGAAAAAAGCTTTGAAGTGCACAGGGATTTAATCTTTAGAAGGTCCCATTAATCGATTTGATCCTCTTCTGGTTATTTCTGACTTTTTTTGGTCAGCCTTTTTAATACCATGGGCTAGGCTTTCTAAGCTTGGTCCTACTTTGTCAATTATGA
>NW_006399793.1:12382243-12425203 GCF_000299155.1 Elephantulus edwardii | reverse complement strand
ATCCATTCTGCTACTCTTTTTCTCTTAATTGACTCATTTAGTCCATTCATATTAATTGTGATGATTGTCAGGCCAGATTTTACTGTTACCATTTTAATATGTTTCTTTTTCTGTTGTTTCTGGTTACTATGGTCCATCCACTTTCCTTTGGTGTCTGTGTGAAGAACTTCCTTTAAAAGTTCTTGTAGTTTTGGTTTTGTTTTCACCAACTCCTTAAGTTCTTTTTTTTCTGCAAATGACCTGAATTCTCTTTTTTATATTTAATGGACTGCTCTGCTGAGTACAGGATCCTCACTGGCAGTTGTTTTCTTTCAACTTTAATTATATGTCAATCCATTGGCTTCTCACTTGCATGGTTTCTGCTGAGAAACCAGAACTTGTTTCATCTTGTAGGTGACTTTTTGTTCTTCTCAAACTGCTTTTAGTTTTCTGCACTTATCTTTTAATTTGGAAGCATTTGACTTTGAAATTATATGTCCTGATGTTTTTCCTTTTGAGTCTAGTCTAGTTGTTGTTTACTGAACTTCTGGGATGTGGATTTCACTGATTTTCATAATGCCTGGGAAAGTTTTTTCTACTATCTCTTACCTAATTTTCTCAGCGATTTCCCTGTCCGTCTCGTGTTCTGGAATTCCAGAAACATGTATGTTGTTCCTTTTGATGTCATCCCACATGGTTCTAATGTTTTCTTCATTTTCTTTATATATCATCTCTGGTTTTTCTTGTGGTCTATTTCCATTGAGGCTCTTGTCTTCCAGCATACTCACTCTCTATTCCATGTCTTCTATTCTACTTTTTTGTCTCTCCAATGTATTGGACATTTCTGCCATTTTGGTGTTTATATTCTGGGTTGCATTTACATACTTCTCTTTTATTTCAGTACTGAGTTAGCTGTACCATCTCTGTCTTGTGATGATGTTTTATGGTCTTATACCTCTTTATCTATAATTTCAGTTCTTTCTTCCATCCTTTGAATTTTCTTCTGTAATTGTTGAAGTTACTCCTTGTTGATGTATTTCTTCCGTTGCCTGTCCCTGGAGTATTTTCTTTGTTTATAGTTTTCCATTGTTTCTTTCATCATTTGCACTTTCTTCTGTAGCTGTTCAAATAACTCAGCTGGTGTCCTTGAACCCTGTGCTCTTGAGATTGCAGTGCAGCTTCTTAGCACTAGGCTACCAGAGCTTCCTGTTAAATCTTTACCATTCTGATGGGTATCATATTTCCAAATAATCACAATTAAACACTGTTATAAAAGGAATCTTAATTTAAATCTCTAGAGTGAGTGCACATACATTTAGTGGTGATTCCCAGAAAGATAATGACAGCCAAGGACATAAGAAATAGAAAAACTTAAATACTACTTCCAATTCTTTTGTGAAAAGGACTCAGTGCTCTCTGTAAGCAGTAGAAACAGGCTTTCTTTTTTTTTTTAAAGAATTTATTTTTTTTATTATTTGTGTGTGTGTGTGTGTCGGCAAATCAGATCTGACTGGTACAGGAGGAGTTTTGCCCCTCCTTCTCCAGCAGAGCATCTGGTGGATTCGAACCTCATACGTCTGGGATTGCAGTGCAGCTTCTTGCCACTAGGCCACTCACGTTTTCACCAAGTCCTCTTTTGCTAATAACTAATAATAGTCAAGGGTAAGAAGTCATTGAACAATTTGATAATGCCAGTCACTATCCTTCCAATACCCTACAAATACCCACATGCCACCATAAATCTTTCAGAGAGAATTTTAATACTTATTTCTCCTCTCAGACTTCTTTGAAAGCTCTGCTCAGGAGATAGTAATCATGGCTAACAAACAACTTGCACTTTATAATATATTGGTGTATAAAAAAATTGAAGATCATTTTTCAGATGTATGCACAATTAAATCAAACTCATTTTACAGGAGTTGTTTGTCTTTAAATTTGTAAATAAACACACATCTTTACTATGTTTTTTTTTTCTTTACTGTGCTTTTAAAAGTAATTTTTTATTGGTAATTTTGTTTCTTTTTTAAAAAAATTACATTTAAGTAAAGTTTATCAAGTAGGAGATAAATATATATATACACACACGGGTGTATATATATATAAGGTTTTATATATGTGTGTGATTACATACTTTTTACTTTTATTATTTTAAGTTACTTGCCTTTGTTACAACGTTATAATAATAATTTAACCTTACATTTATAAAAGCAATAGAAAATTTAACCCTTTTTGCATTTTTTTTCAGGTTTTTTTAAAAAAAGGGTTTTTTATTAATTTTAATGAATGTTTACAGAGATTTTGGATTTCCATTTATTCATTGTTGCATTTTTCTCCCTGCCCACCCCTACTCCCAGTTAGCTCTTCTCTTTGAAAAGTAAAAGAAAAATTCTTTCATTGGCATACAGTCCCCCTCCTCCTGGAGTACACTCCACTATGCAACCTTCATTCTGGACTCTTGTCATAACCATTTTAAGATTTAATTTTATTATGAATTTGATTTCCCAGTTACATATCCCTTTGGTTTATAACTTCTACTTTTCAAGAAGTCTGTAGAGATTTGCAATTATTTGTTAGTCTCATACACAAATCCCCAAGATTAGGCCACTGAGTTTTTAATGGGTTTTGGGGGTTTTTTTATTTTTTATTTTTCCTTTTTTAAGTGTGTGTTAAGACATGCTCCCAATCTTCCAGTTAGGTCAACCACAAAAATTAAGATATGATAGAAGGTCAGTAGAGAAATTCATATCAAAACAACCACTCACCATGTCATTATGACAGCCTGCTGTAACAAATGTGCTTCTGTTTTAACTTATGACAATTAATTGCTAAAAGTAATTTAATCTGACAGAGGCAGGGTGTTGAAAGGCTCCTCGAGATGTCATAAAAGCGACCTTTCTGCCCATGTGCAGCCAAAAGCCATTTTTATCAAGGAGCTAAGGAAACAGTGCAACTTCTTTTGTACTTTGTTAATTAGTTATTGATTTGAAACAATGTGCTTCCAAATATTGTTAGGTGAGCTGGACACCACCGAGGGCATCATGTGACAGTCTAGTCTGGATGATCTTTGCAGCATATGAGAATTCCTTTTCTTCGAAATCTTCCGTTCTTTTATTCAAAATTGAGAATACTCAGTTTGTAGTGACCACAATTTTATTTTCTCATTTGTCTTTTCATTTTAAAATACTATATGCATTACTAATATGATAGCTAATCATGATTTATCATTTGCTTTGTTTTCAATTTTAAAAAATCCTTATTTGTAAACTTTATCATAAACGAGTACATATTTTGTGGAGAATAGTGTATATAGTTTGATTAATGATGTTCAAGAGAACAAAGAAGTCATTTTTGGTTTTTAAAAAAGGGAAGTAAGGTATATGTTCCAGAACTCATCCAATAAGGTATCTACTACATTAAAGACATATATATTTCATTTTAGCTTTAGTGATTTTTATCCTATTACTAGTGGAAGTTTAATAAATGTTCTGTAACTGTTATAAATGTTTTCAGACTATTTTAAAATTGTATTGCTTATAAGTAAGAATTTAGGTGCATGTTATAAGTACAGATCTTTGTGTGGAAGATAGAGAGTTGGCATAGCACAGGGGTTATGGATGGGCTATAACTCACACTTCCTGTGCCTCTTGTGGCTATGTTGTGTTGCAAATAACCAAAAGGTCCATGGTTGGAATTTACCAGTGACTCCATGGAGAAAGATAAGCAGTCTCTTCAGGTAGTGTGTTACAACCTCAGAAACTCCGTGGAAGGTTACTATGAATTGTATCCATCTTAAGTTTACTGGATTTTTTTTTTTGGGTAAAAATGAAATTGAAGATTGTCTTTTCCATCTCATTGAAGAATGAGATTGGTATTTGTATTAGGATTGCATTAAACATGTAAATTGCTTTTGGTAGTATTGTCATTTTCACAATATTGAGTCTTCCTGGCTATGAGCAAGGGATATTCTTCCACTTCTCAAGGTCTTTTTTTTTTTTTTGTAGTAATGTTTTGTAATTTTCTTTGAAAAGATTCTTTGTGCTTCTAGTTAGGTTTATTCCCAAGTATTTGACATGTGTTCTTTTGACAAGCCCTGAAATGATTAATATTCTACTGTACCTGAAAGCCATCACATCTTCAATCTTCCTTATTCTTTGTCTAACTTTCCCATGTGTATAATGCAGTTTGCATACTGTAAGTTGAGTAGCCATAGTTATGTAAGTGGCATCCTTGCTTTTTTAGGACTCTAAAGAATCCTTGGCATCATATTTGCCTGTTATAAGACAACATTATTTTTAAAAATAAAACCTGCTTGTGTGTGTGTCAGTTATGGATTCAAGTAAAATGAAATATTTGACAACTTTGGTTTTCTTCCTCTTTCATGATTTTGCCTTTTGATCCAGTTGTAAGAATTTTTGTCATTTTTGTGTTGAGGTTTAATCCATCCTTGAAAAAAAAGCAGCAAAAATATGAGCAGCAAAATCCAACGTAGTTGTGTATGCAAGAGAAGCTATTGTTACTAATACTAGTTAAAAACTCTTAGTAAAAGAAGACCGGAATACACACTCCATGTCATGGTCTTTGCTATGTCTTCTCATGCTGCCCTTTGAAATATTCTGCTCCGCTAGTTTACTTTAGCAGTTCTTCTATTTATTTGGTTTCTTGACACTCTAGTACAATTGTTAGAGTATATTAGATGAATTCATGTGTAAAGTCACCTTTATTTGGGAACTCTCCACATTACGGCAGGAGCAATGATGTCACTTTAAAGACTAAGTTGCTTCTGATTCAGGCCATGGCCTTTTAAATCACTTATTATGCATCTGAAAACCTGGACAGTAAATAAGGATGTCAGAGAAAATTTTATATTATTGAACTGTGTTGTTGGAGAAGAGTAGTGAACATCTATGGACTGCAAAAAGAAGAAAACAGATAAGTCTTAGAGAAAGTACAACTAGAGTACTCTTTGGTGGCAAAGATGACAAAGTATGACTCACATACTTTGGGCGTATTGTAAAGAGAGGCTAAAGTGTTCCTGATCCAGGCAATGGTCTTAATTGCTTGTTATGCATCTGAGAACTGGACAGTGTTGATTTTGGTCACATCAGTGTCAGAAAGTTTCTTTACACCTTGTTTGATTTGGTGCTTTTTGGCCTTGATATCCACTGTGAACACAAGTATGTTGTTACCTTATGTCTTCTTCATGGCTGACTCCGTGGTCAAGGGAAACTTGATGTTGGCACATTGGTCAAGCTTGTTTCTCTTGAGGATGTTTTTGCGGGGGTATTTGGGCTGCCTTCATTGTCTCGGAGTCTTAGGTCATACAAAGCGGGTGACATGCAGACCTTTTGGTTTTTGTGTCTGTGGATGCCTTTCAGGACTGCCGTCTTGGCCTTTAATCCCTTTGCTTTGGCTTCAGTTTTGGGAAGGGTAGAGGCTACCTTCTTCACTTTCAGTACCATCTTGGTTAAAAGGGCTGAAATGATGACTTTTTGCAGATTTATTTTTTCAACATTTTGTTTTGTCCTATTTGCCTTTTTCTGTTTATTATGGTATTTATGTCTTGAACTAAGGTGATGGTCTTTGTATGACAAAGGGAACTTGGTTGTGTAGTTTATAGCAAGTTGTACTTCTAACCCAAAGGGTGCCTGCCTCTTGTGATTTGGATCCACCAAAGACTCCAAGGGATAAGGATGAGCAGTCTCTTCCCATTGTGATTTATGACTCTATGGAATTCACCCTGAGTCCAAACTGACTTGAAGGCAATGAGTTTGAGTTTGGGGGTCACATAACTATAGAAGCCCTGTTGCAGTAGTGTACTACATCAGGTCTGTCTTGGAGAGAATTAAACCAAGTTTCTCCTTGGAGGCAAGGGTTTTTGAAACTCCATCTCACATACTTTGGGCATGTACCCTGGAGGGACCAGTCTTTAGAGAAAGACATCACGCTTGGAGGGGTTCAGGGACAGAGTAGGAGAGGAAGACTCCAGATGAGATGGATTAATACAATAATTGATATAATGAGGATAGGTGTCAGAGACAGTGAGATTGTCACAAGATAGAGCAGAGTTCAGAGCTATTGTGCAGAGGGTCTCTATGAGTCATAGTCAACTTCATGACGCACAACAACAACAGTTATAAAGTCACCTGTTTTAATTCACCAGACATTACTCAGGAGAAAGATGAAGCAATATAATCCCATTAAGACAGATAGCCTTGGAAACTGATAAAAGTTGCCATTTTTAGTCATACATCTAATAATGTCTAGCCTTTTCTTGTTTATCAGTTGGAGTTAATTAGAAATTTAAACTTGTGAATAAGACTTATTATATTTGCACACTACTAGGGAATTTTGATAGCCTCATGGCAAAAATCTGCACTGCAATCCCAAAGGCATGCAGTTCGAATCCACCAGGGGCTACTCTGCAGAATAAGGATAGGCAGTCTCCCCCTATTTGATTAATGCCTCTGAAAACCTGCTTTATGGTTACCTGTGGGTCAGTTTCAGTTCAATGTTACACAACAACAATAACAACATGGATCCTTTTAGGGAGTTCTGGTGGCCTTGTGATAAGAAATTGTGCTGTAATCCTAAAGGCACGTGGTTTGAATCCACCAGCTGTGTTTTACTGCCTCTTAAAACCCTCTGCAAGGTCAGCTATGGGTTGATTCTGACCTGATGACAAAACAACAACAACAACATCAAAGATATTCTGAATAGTCTATTTATTGAGAACTTGCCCCCACATTCACCCACCATCTGTAACTTTAGAAATTTCTGTTATTTCACTTGGCTTAATTGACTGAAAGAAGAGTCTCTTAGTCCTCTATCTAAAGATTTAGAGTCTGACCGCTTATATTCTGGAAATTTAAATGGAATGGAAGCCTGGCTGGCTTGGGGCAGAAGATGGATGTTCACTACATTCCACGTTAAATTTACATACAGACACTTAACTGCCAACTTTGTCTGACACTTTTCATTTCAAAATCTCTCCTGCCCAGCTATGGGAGGACTTGTATCAAGCTACATGGAGTGGCAGAAGAAGAAATAACTGTTTCTCTAAGAGTCTTATTTTAGCTCATATATCTCACTTTTCTTTAATCCCAGAGAGGTACTTGGAATTCTATTCCTGTTCTTTGGAGGATTCTGCAGTGTCAATGGAGCTGGTCTTCAGCATCCCTATTGCCAGGTTGGGATTGGACTTTTCTTAGATCTGCCAAATCAGTTACCACTCTTCTATCCGCAGTTTGTCTTCTAAAATGTTGTCGTATTTTTCTCTCTATATCTTTATATTTTTTATATATTTTTATCTTTGTATTCTTTTTAAAAATGTGTACATTTAAAAAAATAAATTGGTTTTCAAAAGATATACATTTTTTTCCCCTATCATTTTTATGGTTTGGGAAGACTATTGAGTTAACTTCTAAGTGGAAATTGAAGTTTTAAGTGCTTTAGGGGAAGGGTTGACAAACTAGGGGGAAAAACGCAACCAACCAAAAGCAAGATAGTAAGCCTTTGAGACTTATAACCCTTATGAACTTTGTAGCATCTAGTCAACTTTACTTTTTATTTGCTTGGGTTTTCTTGTGTGTGTGTGTGTGTGTGTGTGTGTGTGTGTTATACTACCTTATTAACAAATTTTGAATACATTGTTTTACATTGTTGATGGGATTGTAAAATGGTATAACCCCTCTGGAGGGCAGTTTGTTACCTCCTTAAAAAACTGAACATAGAATTTCTGTATGGTCAGGCTATTCCACTGCTTGGAATATACCCCGAGTAAATGAAAACTGAGGCACAAACAGAATTGTACATCAACTTTACTTTTGTAAGGTAAACACAGCCATATACAATAGATAGGCTCTATTTGGGTAAAACTTTTGTTTATAAAAATAAATGACCAACTTGAAGGCCATACATAGTTTATTATCTTCCTGTTCAGTAGTTTCCACTATTTTTTTGAGGTTAGGTTGATTTAACTAAATTGAACTGGATGGATATTATAAATAGAGGAAGTGTGTGAGGGCAGTTGACTGAGGTTTGACTTAAACAACTGAGTAGATCAAAGTACCACTTACTGAGCTGAGAAAGTCTGAAGAACGAACAGATAATGGGGAATAAGGAGTTCATTCAGGAATTTATTTTTGAAAATAATTAAATGTGAATATGTTATTAATTAATTAACTTATAAATTATAGTAATTTTAGGAGCTCCGGTGGCCTCGTGGCAAGAAACTGCACTACAGTCCGAAGGTATATGGTTCGAGGCCACCACCCACACCATGGGAGAAGAATGGGAAATCTCCTCCCGTGCAATTAACTGCCTCTGAAAACCCACTGGAGGGTCAGCTATGACTCGGTTCTCACTCTACAGTACACAACAATAGTGTTTAATAACTATTTTCTGCTTATAGCCATTTACAATGCTTTATTGTAGACTTTTGACAGATTATTTGGTCTTTTCTCTTTCTTCAGGATTCACTGTCAAAATCTTGACATCTAAAAACTAGGAAAATTCAATAGTTTCTTGAATGAAATATAATTTATAGTTTTACACATAATTCCAGCTAATTTATATATCTGCTTTACACTTTAGTTTTGTTATGCAACATTGTATCCTGTACAAACATCTTATATTTACATCTATAAATGAAACAGATTTGTAAACTTTATCAAAATATACATTTACTTTATCTTATTAATCCATCATCAGTTGATGCTTTCAGTGTAAATAGCAAATCAGTCGCAGTGCTAGGGACAGTTGAGGGAAGTTGCAAAGCAAATTCAGCTCCTCCGTACTCACCAGCAAGCCAGTTTATAGTGTATAACCCTTCTATATAAAGGCCATCGCTATTTCATAGCTGTGAAAACCCAGGTAAAGGCATAACCTACATGCTCTCGCTCTTATTTCTCAACAGTTGTAGAAATTAAGCATTTTTGCCTCCTTTCATAGTATCATATGGTTCTGTAACAGAAATATTCCAAGTAAATGACTTTGCCCTTTCACTTTCTCTTCAGTGGTTTTGTTTTTCTAACATTCTAGACAGGAACATATTACCCTTCTTTTTTTTTTTAACCTAATTTTTGAACTCAGAAAGTTCATATTCTGTAAAAAGACAGACATGATGAGCAGCATTGAAAACACTAATACACCCTTTACTTGTCCAATGTTTTCAGGCTTAAACTTGGCTGATGTTCCCCCTTTTCACAGAATATCTGTATTTCAGTACTTTATCATTTCTGTTTTGAGAAACTTTGCAAGACTAATTGTTTTATACTTAATTTTCACTGTAGCTGTGTGTCTGAAATTTCCTATTAAAAGAATTGGTATCCATGTTTTCAAATTTCTACAAATGATTGCTTTATTCTAAAAATCATAGTTTATGCTGGTACAGCAGAGACCCAGAAATACTGTATATTTAATAAGGCACAAGTTATTTCTCTCCTACATTAGAATCTATTAAAGTCTGATACGGCAGCTTCTCAGACCACATCTGCCTTACTGTGTTGTTTTAGAGAGCTGTCATTGTTATAGAATAGAAATTAAAGTTATTCCTTTCTTTTAAGGACACAATTCGATGATGATCGCTTGCTTCTGCTTACATCCCATTTTCTAGAACCTTGTCATGTGGTCACATGTAGCAAGAGAATATAGGAAGCATAATATTTCTCTTTGCAGCTGTGTATAGAGCCAAAATGTCTATACAGCTCAAGAAGAATAAAAGTTATCAGTGTAGACCAACTGGAATTAGTACTAACAAAAATTTGAGGAAGAACAGTAAAATCCTTTCCAGTGTAGAGAGAGATAATGTACCTTTGTATATTGTTACTGTTATACTGTAGAGCTAGAACCAACCCATAGCAGACCCTTCAGCAGGTTTGTTTGTTTGTTTTTATAAGGACTTTTTAAAATTTATTATTAATTTCAGTGAAAATTTACAGAGACTTTGGATTTCCATTCATTCATTGTTGCACTTTTTCCGCCTCCAGATCCTCCCCGCAGTACACTACCCTCTTAGAAAAGTAAAAGAAAAATTCTTTCATTGTTTTACAAACCCTCTCTTTAGGTCCACTCCACTATGAAGCCTTCGCTCTGGACTCCTGTCATGACAAAAATACCTAATCACATATCCCTTTTACATAGTTTTCTCCCTCAGCTGTTTCAATGCAGTATACATTATTGAACCCATCTTTCTCAGTCTCCCCCAGCCTCAAGGTCAGTCCTATTTTTCAACAGTGGTACCATGCAGTATTTGTCCTTTTGTGCTGAGATACTTCACTCAGCATAATGTCCTCCAGGGTCACTCATTTTTAATAATATTGCATGAGTTCCTTGTTTTTCAATGCACTGTAGTATTCCATTGTGTGAATATACCACAGTTTCTCAATCCATTCGTTTGTTGATGGGCAGTTAGGTTGTTTCCAACTCCTTGCTATTGTGAACAAAGCTGCAATAAATATGGGTGTGCATATATCTGCTTGGATGTCAGTTATGGTCTCTTTGGGGTATATTCCCAATTGTGAAATTGCTGGGTCAAATGGTATCTCTGTTTGCAAGTGTGTGTGTGTGTGTGTGTGTGTGTGTGTGTGTGTTTCTTGTATGAGATGTGAATTTGCATTCATGCAAGTTCTTTTGTTTTCTTTTCTACATGGGAAAGTGAACGTTTATAAAATTAGTATATGAAAATCACATTTAAAGACATTGACTTAAATTTAAAGACATATGAGTGAGAGTGATGATTTTTTTTCCCGTGTCAGAAAAGCACATTGAATCGTTTACAGAATTGTGTTAGTAACAAAATATATTACATTTACTTTTATTATCCAGTCTACCTTGGGAAGAACTGCACAGATTGGAGGGATAACGAGTTGAGAACTTGCAATGTGTGTGGAGGACAAAGATTTTTCTCTGAAGACTAATAGCATATTAGAGAAAGCACTCCACCTGATGCTTAGCATGTAAGAAAGTAGATAAAACTCTACAGATGTCATACGTATGGGTAACCTATCTTTATAATTAAATATTTACACAAAAGTCTAAAAACTTAGATAATGATGAATGTTTTAGTTGTCATTTCATTCAGTTTACCTTACTATTCTAACACCAGTGTAACAAGTATGTGGTTAAGGATATGTAATGTATAAAACAATTAAATTTTTAAAAAATTACAGTAGAGTCAGTCAGTTCCAATGCATAACCACCCTCCATCCATGTCCAAGGCTGTGGATAATAATGGGATGTGACTTCTCCCTCCAAACTTCTTGTGGATTTAAACCACCAGAGATGTACAGCCTTTGGGTTAGCAATTTAATCCACTAAGGTTTACCCCACTAGAGCTCCATGTTAAAGGAATTAAGAAAGAAAAATTTTTTTCTTGCTTTTCATTATAATGTGAACAACAGATTACCTTTTAAGTTTTTAAAGAAATATTGTGATTTGAATGAAAGTTTACAAAGCTACTTGATTTTCCATTCACGCATTCATACACATTTTGTTTTGTCACGTTGATTATAATACCACCACTGCAGTAGCTCTCTTCTTACTTTCTCCCTTCTGTCCTTCTCCTTCCTGCCTTCAGTGTTTATCTGTGACCACATGCTGACTTTTTAATCTCAGGTGGCTGATTATTCTAAAGAGTGAGAGCCTTCTGTTATTATTCACCTTATAATTCTGCCTATTGTTTGACTGCAAGTTGAGTCACAGTATTGAGTTTTATTCCAGATTTAAGGAATAACTAAGGGCTATAGTGAGAGAGGTTCCACTGGTCTCTATCAGACTAGTAAGCCTGATTATTTTTATGGTTTTAATTTTATTCGACATTTTTTGCCTCTCTGTTCAAGGTCATCTTCTGCGATCCTTTTTAGAGTGGTCAGCAGTTGTAACTGGGCACCATCTAGCTCTTCTGCTCTCAGGGTCTTGGAGGTTCAACAGTATGACCTGAAAGACATTCTGGCTCAGATTCTGATAGACCTGAGGGTCAGTCCCAGTTCTGCCCTTCACTGGTTGCTGATGTTTACATTACGTAAAGTAGCTAAACTAATAGGGATAAGAATAGAATTTTTTATAAGAAAAACAATGCCATTTCAAAAACTCTTCACTCAAAGTGTGTGACACAGAAAATACTTCAGTAAATGATAACTGCTTCATAATCATCTATATCTTCCACACACTTGATTTACCCTACTTCTAATAACCCACACAATTAACATTGTTATTTTACCCTGGATTTCTGAATATTATAAATACTATGGTTTTCTCATTTGAATTTGAATTGTATGTTTGTGTATTTTCCACATATTTTGAATATTTGTATATTTTGTATATTTCAAAGATGCATGCATATTTGTTTATGTGTGTGATATATATGTCATGCAACTGAAATTAATTACATAGTTAGGTGCTACTTTAAAGTCATGAATGTCAAATTTAATTATTCATAAAGGAGGTCTGCTGCTAGATAAGCTTACTAACCTGTTGGCATAGTCCACAGGGAGCTGCATTGCTGGCTCGAGGGCCAGTCTGCTCTGGTGTTTTGAGTCCATTGTTAGTTCCTTGGGAGAAAGATGGATAATCTCTTCTGTGTATTTATAGTTTAAAAACCCAGTGGACGGTTAACTGTGAGTCAGTCCCGAATTGGTACCAATGAGTGGGTGTGAATATGATGCAGACTAATTACTGAGAGATTTATATGAAATTAAGCAACTTCCAAGTCAAACTTCACCTTAAAAGTGGACATTTTGAAAACATATAAATGTATTACATTCTTTTTTGAATCAGGTTTCCTTAAACCAAATAAATTTTATGTATGTAAATAAATTCATTAATTAATTTACTTGTTCCAAAATAAATTCTAAATTTAAAGTGCTATTATAGGAGTCGTCATTTTATACCTTTGTAGCAACAGGTTAACTGAAGAAAAATCTGTCAATTTTGGCAACGGTTCAGAAAATATGTGAACCTGTCACTGTAAGCAGTCTCAAAGGGCGAAGTGCTTTACAGGAGCTAATTAACCTTAGAAAATAATTACACAAATATGCAAATGTTGTTTAGAATATTCCATGTGTTATCAGCTCAGGTAGTCCATCATAAATGCAGACCTTGCACTGCCGAGGCATTAGAATCTGGCATAGTTGATAAGGGCTTTGGTTACTGCATCAATTCTGTTTGGCATTTAACGATTAATGATGACAGTATTACATCAGGAAATTCAACGTGTACTCTGAGTACAGCAGAATTCCACAGTGTAAATATTCTTTGCATTCTGCTACCAGCACACCCTAATTAATGGGTTTTTCATAGATACTTTGTACATTTGCATATTCTAAATCATTCCCCTTGAATAAAGTTACTCTATACAAAATAAAGTTAAATACGAAATTTCCAGAGAAAATAGCAAATTAGATTTAGTATGCTTGCATTCTGTAACATGTAAATGTTAGGATGTCTTTCCTGCTGAACTCTATTGAGTCTCAAAGTGCTTCAGTGATCATATACTCTCTTGATAGTTATCTCTAAATATATGACAAGAGTGGAAACATAAATACAGGTTGTAATGACAAAAATTTACCTAGGAAAATCAGTAACTTCTTTGAAAATAGTAATATATTGTTTCTGAAAAGCACACTATAAATTAAATGCTTCTCTTCCTACTTAATTTGTGTTGTGTCAGTAATGTATTGTATGGGTGTACCAGAGGGTCAGTTATGGTTCAGTTCCAACTCTGCAGTACACTACACACACATACACATACCCGCAGCCGATATGTTTCAGCTGGCAGATGCAGCCATGGGCGTGCTCCCCAGCCTGTGCCAGGAGAGTTAGAGGACACCTGCCTGGCCGGCTGACTGGAGGAAAAAAATCCATATTTGTTTACATTCCCAAGAAAAGTGATCCAAAAGAAGGTGGAAATTACCAAATTATGTTGTTATTAACCACAAGCAAACAAAATATTGCTGAATATTATGAACAACCAGTTAGAACAGTACATTGAGAGAGAATTGCCAGAAGTACAAGATTGATTTAGAAGAGACTGTGACATCAGGAATGCCATTGCTGATGTCAGATAGATCCTGGCTGAAAGCAAAGAATACCGAAAGAATTCCTTTTTTGTGCTTTACTTACTTATACAAAGGCATTTGACTACGTGAATCATAACAAACTATAGCTAACATTTAGAAGAATTGAAATCCCAGAACCCTTAATTGTACTTGTATGAAACCTGTCCCAAGACCATCATTGTGTACTGTTGTGCAAGCAGAGCAGTGGAACACTGCATGATTTAAAATCAAGAAACATTTGTCTATATTCAATTTGTACGCTGAGCAAATATTTTGAGAAACTGAACTCTGAAGAATACTATGGATCAGGAAAGACTCATCAACAACCTATACTATGTTGATAACACAACTCTGCTTGCTGAAAATGAGGAGGACCTGAAATACTTATTGCAAGAGGATCAAAGACTACAGCCTTCAATATTGATTGCATGCCAACATGAAAAAGACAAAATCCTCGTCACTGGGCTCATCGGCAGCATTAGAATAAATGAAGAAAAGGTTGAAGTTGTCAGGGATTTCATCTGACTTGGATTGATAGTCAACACCTTTGGTAGCAGAAGTTAGGAAAGCAGGAGATTGCATTGGTTGAGGCCACTGTTAGGCATTGTTAGGGACCTCTCCAAATTACTGAGGAGCAGTGATGTCAGTTTGAAGACCAAGATGCGCCTGATGCAGGCAATGGCCTTTTTTAGTTTCTTGCTATGCATCTGAAAGATAGACAGTGAATAAAGATTATATAAAAAGAATTGATGCTTTTGAATTGTGATGTTGGAGAAGAGCACTGACTGTACCATGAATTGTCAAAAAACCAATCATATTTGTCTTGGGGAAAGTGCAGCCAGTGTTCCTTCAGAGAAGGATTGCGAAACTTCATCTCACATATTTGGGGCATGTTGCTAGGAAAGGCTATTTCTTGGAAAGGGATATCTTGCTTGGAAAGATAGAGGGTCCACCAAAGAAAGGAACACCTGCAATGAGATCGATTGAGACACTAACCGTAGCAATGGGCACAAGTGTGTCACAGATGAGGATGGCACAAGATGGGACAGGATTCCGATCTGTTGTTTATAGAGTTGCTCTGATTGTACTTGGCCAGACAGCACTAATAACAACAACCATGTTGCTCAGGTCTGTGCTGCTAATATTTCAGGTCCCAACAGGGTCACCCATGGTAGAAAAATTTCAGCAACCTGTCATAGAGTCTAGGAAAGAAGTCCAGGTATTGTGCACCTGAAAGAATTTGATTGCAAAACCTTATTAGTTAGCTGCAGGACACTGGTGATGTGCTGCTAGCGGATGAATCTCTTAACCTCAGCAGGTGGCACTCAAAGTACAAACGAGGAAGATCTGCTTCCTCAAAGTAGAATTGACCTCATGACTTGGAAGGAGTAAAGCTTCAAAAACCTTTAATTGCTGATGTTGCATAACTCAAAAGGATAAGAAATAGATGAAGTATTTGTTAATATTTGGAATATAGAATGTATAAAGTATGAATCTAGGAGAATTGGAAGCTGTGGGGGGGAAAAGGGTATGTATTCCATGCCCATAAAAGCAGCAGTCAAAACAATATAATTGCATTTGCCAAAAACTGCTACAAAACATCTCTTTAAATTGTTAAAAAGTAAAAATGTCACTTGAGGACTAAGATAGACAGACCTCAGCCAGGCCATAGTATTTTCAGTCACTTCATATGCACATGAAAGCTGGTCAGTGAAAAAAGTCCAAAGATAAATTGTTTGTTTTGAATTAATGATGTTACCAAAGCATACTGAGTAATACCAGATTTGGCCGGTACAACTCATAATTCTTTCTTGAAGAAAGTACACCCAGAATGCTCCATAGAAATGAGAATGACTCGAATTTGCCTCACATACATTGGACATGTTATCAAGAGGGGGCAGTCCCTAGAGAAAGATATCATACTTGGTAAAGTAGAAGACTGCAGAAACCTAAGACCTTCAAGGATAGAGATTCACAAAACCGCTACGTAACAATTTTGCAAATGGTCCAGGACCAGCAAATGTTTGATTCAGATTTGCGTACATAGGCTTATAGGTTTAATATGTTTTGGAAACGATGCAGACATCTAACAACAATAGTGATACTGCTTTGAAGACTATTACTACTGTTGAGTTAGTTCTGACTCATAATGAGCCTCCTTTGGGTTTCTGAGACTGCAGATATTAATGGGAAATGATTGCCCTTCTTGCTCTTGAGAGGCAGCTTGTGGTTTCAATCTGCTGGAGTTATAGAGCCTTTTGGTTATATTTGGGCTCCTATTATTTATATAATTTTTCAGAAATATATTTTAATCTGTGGCCCTGAGTCCTGGTTTTAATTTTTTTTTTGGGGGGTCAAATATAGTTCTAAGTGGTATAGCAGTGGTCTGTCCACCTGCTGTACAGAAGTAACAAGTGCTTGCTGTGATGTTAAGTACTGTGACACTGATGTGTCAAATGCGACAATGGTCATCCATGGTGGACCGTGTTTGGTGGAGCTCCCTGAAGCTGGAGTGGCGTCCACTTCTGATATAGCTTGGCTCCAGAAACCCTATGAACTTGGAGAAATGATGAAAGTTGTACAAGTGTTCAGGTCTTTCATTCAGAGGGTTGCTACAATTTATCTACAGCTCGACAGCTCTTAAAAACAACAACAACAATCTCCATTTATTCATTACTGTGCTCTTATTATTGTACATAATTACTGTTGTTTTTATTGTATACTGTTGAGTCGGGACTGACAAATAGCTGACTTTTGCAGCAGGTTTTCAGTCATTAATCTCACAGGAGATTTTCCCTCTGTCTCCCGTAGAGCAGCTGGTGGATTCAAACTGTGAACTTCTGCGTTGGCGGTGTAAAATCTTAACACTAAGCCACTAGAACGCATAACTACTGTAGGTGGCAGCAAAGATTTGACACATTTATTCAGTGTTAAAACTGATGGGAATCTAGCTCTCTTTAACAGTGTGAATAGTAAAAAGCCTCAATTTCGTAAAAGCCTCAGTGAATCAGTCGTTCATAAAAACCAAGTCTTTTATAGCTTAGATTTATCTTTTTTATATATGCATATAATTATTCATATACATCATGTTTCAGTCATGTACAGTGTGTGTGTGTATGTGTGTGTGTGTGTGTGTGTGTGTGACACTTTCCTGTATTGACACTGTGTTTCATAGAAACATTCCCATACCTTGTGTTTTATAAAATTAATCACCATTGGATTATGCCCACAATTACCTTGTCTTTTCAGGTCCCTGCCAGATCTTTCCTATTTCTTTTACCCCCTCCCTCCACCCACCAAATTTGATGAAACTGTAATTTCTCCCTACCCATCCTTAGCCCTTAGCTCCCACCCCTTCCCTCCTTGGATCCCCATACACGTTTTACCAGTTATCTTTCTATTTTTACAGTAGTGGTCTTAGGTAGTATTTGTCCTTATGAAATTGAGTTAGTCCACTCAGCATAATGCACTCCAGTCTCTCCCAAATTAAGTAGGATTTTTCAAAATAGTTGATCCTGAGTGCTACGTAGTATTCCATAATGTGAATGTACAAGTTTATCAAACTAGAAGGCAACTTGGCGCTTCCTCAGAAAGCTGAACCTAGAAATTCCACATAACCTATCTATCCCAGCTAGGAATATACCCCAAGGAAATTAGAACTGAGACACAGAAGGAGATTTGTACACGAATGTTGATGGACGCATTACTCGTCATTGCAAGAACATGAAAACAGCACAGATGTTCAACCACAACGCATGGATTGAGAAATTGTAGTACATTCATGTGAGTTTTATCTTTTTTACAATTTATATGCTTTCCCCATTTTTTTAATTAATACTTTAAACAAAATTGTACAGAAAACTTGCATTTCCTTTCATTCCCTGTTGCACATTTTCCTCCCTATACCCCCTCAGTTCACTTTTCTCTTTAGAAAGAGTCTTTCATTGTTGTACAATTTCCTCACCTCTCCCTGCTGCCAATTCCACTTTGTTATGCACCTCTTATTCTGGACTGTTGTCATACTAATCATATATTCCTTTTAAACGGTTCTTCCCTTCATGTGTTCCAATGCAATGTCCATTTCCCCCTCTTTTCTTAGTTTCCCCCCAACCCTCATGTCAGACTTGTTTTATAAAACAGTGTTTTTTAACATTATGCAGTATTTATCCATTTGTGACTGAGATATTTCACTCAAAATAATGTATGTGTGCTCTTCCCATTTAAATTCATTTTAGAATAGGGAGCTGTCGTGGGCTATTGTGTAAGGAGTTGTGCTGCCAGTTGAAAGGTAGTCAATGTGATGCCACCAGCTGCTCTTATAAAGAAAGGTAGACATTCTCCTCCCATTCTCCTCCCATGAATTTTATAGCCTCCGAAAAACTTGCTAAAGAGTCAGCTATGAGACAGTTCTAACTTGACAGCAAATAATGAGTGAGTATAATTTGTAGTTCTCACTTGTTTCTCTTATGCCTATTTTAAAGGTTTAAGCCACTTTTCCTATTTGCTACTTGTTTTAAGGATGCATTGGACTGACCAGCTATTAGGATTTGTTAGAAATAAATGTGCAGAGACTCTTCCCAGATGCTAATTATCCCAAAGGAGACATTAACACTCACTCATTGAGATTTCTGATTTTGTGGTTATTTATTTCATTATTTTAAAAAGCATTCATTTTGGTAGTTCAGAAATATGTAAAGAGATAAAAATAGAAAATGCCCATTATCCCACCACTCAATGCTCAGCAGCTTTTAACATTTTTACTTTTTTATTCTTTTAAAAGCTTTTTTATATAGTAAAAACTCTACCACAAATGGAACTAGATGTATCTCAAGTATTACTTTATAAATCTATTGAATAGATGCATATATTTTCTTAGACAGATAAACTATAATTTACTCTCTACCTTGTAGATTTAAGCTGTATCCAAATGTTTGCTGTTATTAATGACAGAGTGATGAATGCCTTTGAATATCAATCTTTTGCCATGCTGCTGATTATTAGAAGCTAAATTCATGAACTGGAATTTAAATACTCCTTTCTCTTTAACTTTGAAATCCATTTCATAATATTTTTAAAACATTTTCATTGCCAATAAACCTAACATCTTTATTCATTCATGCTTATATCATGTCTAGTAATCAAAACTTGAATCCAAATGAGTTCTGTCTTCAGGATGCTTATATTCTAGAGGGAAAGAGAAATGGCACAACAGATTAAGGAAATAGGAAGGGAGGAATGGGGAACCAAACTTTGAAATAGATAAGATTCAGCAGCTACCATGGCTGATGCTAGATGTAACAGGTAAGCCTGGGCCAGTAATAGGAAATAATTTTAAGCCCAGACATATCTGTAAATATTTTATACTTATTTCTTATAAGATATTGTGGGTTGAGAAAAAAGCAGGGCTCATGTGGGGACAGCCATATTTGACTTTACCAATTTCACAAAGAGAAACTGGCCCTGGTAACAATATCAGAAACACAAAACCAATTCCCATGAGATCAGTCATGTCATCCCACATCTATCGTACTGGTGTACTGGGTCCAAAATCCAGTGCAGTAGCTCATAGGCCACATAGAACTATATTGGGGAAGTCAAGTTATAACCCAGGTTAGTAACAGAACACAGTCAGGACAGCTTCTTTTATATGTGTATGGACACCTCAACCTTGAGCCTTGCATCCTTAGGCCAGTGACACAAAATTCTCAGTCTTGCCAATATTGGCCCTCTCTCCCACAGTCCTCAAAAAAACTTGGGCAAAAAGGCTCTTAGCTCTGGCTTAAATTTCCCACTTGTCCCAAGGTCTCTTCTGTCTCCTGTCATGTCTCTGGCTCTCCAATGGTGCTGCTATCTATGGCTGTTACTTCACTTCTCTAGGCTCTTGTCTGGCTGGCACAGGCTTCTCTGGTCCAGAAAGATGCATTACATTCTCTTATTTCTTCTTTACTGGCAATGAAGTTTCTCCAATTCTGCCTGCTTCACTTAATTTAATGGCAAGACTAGCCAATTCTCTTGTAGAGTGGTGAAACTGGCTAAGCCTATTGTGGATAGGCTAACATGACCTATTCATATATTCCTGCCCATCCACATGGAAAAGTTAATTTTAATGGGTAGGAAACCGTTTTGAACACTAAATCCTTAATATCACATGAATGAAAAGTTCTTTTCCCTTCTGCTTGGGAAATTTTCATTTCTTTTACTTTCTGATTGATTACTAGGAGGCCTGACAAGTCAAGGTATCCCACTGATTCCTGGGATCTTATGTTTGCCAGTGACTTCCTGTTTTTTCCCATTCCCAAGAAAGATGATCCAATAATGTGACTGTGGAAACTATCGAACAGTATTAACATCACATGCAAGCGAAATACTGCTGAAGATCATTAAAGAACAGGTAGAACAGTACATAAATAGAGAACTGCGAGAAGTTCAAGCATGATTTAGGAGAGGCCATGTCAGCAAAGATATCATTGCTGATGTCACATGTGGCTGACATTGAAAGGAATGGGAATTCCAGAACACTTAACTGCACTCACTTAACTGTAAAACCTGTGCACGGCCCAGGACGCTACTGTATGAACTGAGCAGTTTAAAATTAAGAACAGTTCTATTCTCTTTCCATACTTACTCAACCTGTATGCTGAGCAAATTATTTGAGAAGCTGGACTTTATGAAGGAGAATGTGGCAGCCTTTGGTATGTATAGCATCTCGATGTCAAGAAAGCAAAGATTCTTACCACTGGACTGATAGACAGCATCATAATGGATGGAGAAGAGATTGAAACCGCCTACAACCTCATCTTACTTGGATTCACAACACCCTCGGTACAAACAGTCAGGAAATCAGATCTGCTGCTGTTGCTAATACTCTGATGTGGTCTGTATCTCCACCTGAGCACAAGATTCTCTGACTCAAAAGGACATGTAGCATGCATTGTTTCTTCTTTCTTGAGAGTAACAGGGTGCCTATTTTTCTGTCTCTGAACCTGCTCAATTTAAGCCTGATGAGAGATCAAAATTGACCAGTCTCCTCATTAGTAATCTACACACCATTGTTACGTAGTCCTAGGGGCTATTTACTTGATTCACGTTATTAGAATAGTCCTACCAAGCCACGTAGCTAGAAAGTCCAGTCTTATGGTCAAGAAAGCCATTTTGAACAATCACTGTATTTCACCACACTTCTGCAGGAACCCTATCAAATTCTCCTTAAAAAAGTGCATTTGGGGCAGGGTGGGGAGGGGAGTAAGGTCGGGCGTTATGGGGGATTGTATACCAACGAAGAAGTTTATCTTTTGCTTTTCAAAGAGAGGAGTGAACTGGGCGAAGGGGGTTTAGAAAAAAGGGGAACAATGAATGAATGAAGATCCAAAATCTCTGTAAATGTTCATTAAAATTGATAAAATGAAATTGAAAACAAAAAAGCACCAACTACTGCTGCCCTACAGCCAAGCTTTGATTCTTGTCTTGATTAGTTAATGGATATCAGATGTTGTCATTTGTATTCTTGTGAATCTGATTATTAAGGTGAATTTTATGAAGAACTTCTAATAGATATTATAGACTTTGTTTTCAATTGGGCCTCGATTTTCAGAATGTTTGGTTCGAAATTATGTAAATAGAGAACTTTGATGAGCTTGTTTAGACAAATAAATGACGTTTTCTTCCTACTGTTAACTACGATTAACACATATCTCTGTGGACTGTGGAAGAAAGACTGATAGACTAATCTCTAAAAATTAGTAGGCCAAGAGATGGATTCCTAGTCATTATTGCTTAGTGTTTTAGGCTACTAACCAGAAGGTTAGCAGTTTAAAACCACTAGCTACTGTTTGGGAGAAAGATGGACAGTCTCTTCCCATGGTCACAGCCTCGAAAGCCTTACATCAAGTTGCTATGTGTAAGAAACACCTTCACAGTGAATTTGGGATTTGAACTTCGTTTTTAAATGCATGAACAGTGTAATGCTCATATATGTGTCATTTAGGTCAACTAGCAGTTGCCCTTCTATCATAGAATTTCTAGCCTAAATAGTTTTATAAACTTTGTCAGCTGGACAGTGAATAAGGATGACCAGAAAAGAACACCTTTGAGCAGTGGTAGCAGTGGTATTGGAGAAGAACACTGAGCATCCCATAGACAGCCAAGAGAATGAGTTGATATATCTTGGAGAGGGTGCAGCCAGAGTGCTCTTTGGAGACAAGAATGATGAGGCTTCACCTCACACACTTTGGGCATGCCACTAGGAGGGGCTGTTCCTTGGAGAAGGACATGATGCTGGCAAGGGTGAGGGGATCAGTGAAGAAGAGGAAAACCCTCAACACAGTGGATTGACACATTGACTGCTGCAGTTGGCTCTTGTATGTCAGGAAATGGCACAGAATGAAACATGATCTGAACCCTCTTTTCTTCATAGGGTCACTATGAGTCGTACTCAACTCAACCACACCTAACAACAACAACAACATCAACATATTGACCTGTTACATTGGGGAAAACCTGCAGTCAGAGAACTCTGCAAAGTGCTGGAGATCAAGGACGTCAATATAAAGACTCGGGAGCACCTTATCCAAGCCATGATCTCTTCAGCTACTTCCTGCACATCTGAAAGTTGGACAATGAATAAGGATGACAAAAGAATTGATAACTTTGAGTTGTGGTTTTGGAGATGAATACTGAATATCCATGGACTGCCAAAAAACTAACAAGTCTGTCTTGGAGGAAGTGCAGCCAGGCTGCTCCAGGGTAAAGGGTGAAACTTCCTTTTAGGTGCTTTGGGCATGTTGTCAGGATAAGTCAGGCTTTGGAAAAAGTCTGTCATTCTGGGAAAGGCCAGAGAAGGAGGAGAATATCCCCAGCAAAACACATTGACACAATAACTGTAACAGTGGGCTTGAGCCTTTCGGAGATATGGTGAATCTCTCCACAGTAGAGAGGGTCACTAAGCCAAAGTGACACACTGGTACTTAACAATGACTGAAAGAGCAATCACATCTTTCTTGAAGGAAGTGCAGTCAGTATGCTCCTTAAAGGCAAAGATGAAATTTAAGAGCAAAGTGAAACTGTATCACATGTTGTCAGAAGGGGCTAGTTCTTGGAAAAAGACATCCTAAAATGGGAAAGGTACAGCAACAGTGAAAAAGACTCAACAAGATGGATTGACACAGTGATTGCAACAGTGGGCTTTTCTAATCGACTGTTCATAGGGTCACTGTAAATTATAGTTGACTTAACAACCCCTAATAACAACATAATGATCAGTTTACTGTTATCTTAGTACATTCTTTAAGTTTTGCTCAATCTAACCTGTGTTACCCAGAAGGTCCCAGATTGAATTCCATGAGTTTTGTCTAGAATTTTCAGTCTCTTCACATGTAATCTAGCTTTCCTGGAGAATAATATCTCTGTTGTTGTTGCTTGCCTTTGAATCGAGCACAACTAATAGTGACCCTATGAAAAAAAAGGCCTAAAGCCCCTCTACAACTACCAACATTTATCAAAGCTCATAGAGCTTGCAGAATCATGTTGTTTAGGAATTGGATGCCACTCCTGCTTCCAGGAACTGTGAAAAGAAACATTGGAAAAGTAGTTTTAGAGAAGATGTTAGTAAAGTTTTCAGTATGTCTGGTAGACAATCGAAGCCATTTTAGAAAATAGACTTATTAGGATAGTGCTTTAATTAAAACCAGACTTCAGGAATACAGTTCTGTAAGAAGAGTAAAGAGAAAAGTTTGAAGAAATGGGACTAGTTGTGAAACAATGAATGAATGGAAATCCAAGTTCTTGGTAAACCTTTATTAAAATCTCAATTAAAAGATTTAAAAAACGAATGCAAATAGTGAAGAACCAAAGGAAGGTAGAAATGGAAAAGAATGGATATCTCAGTAGTGTGAAAGAAGAATTGGTCGTTTTGAGAAGAAAGGAGTAAAGACCTCACTGAGTTCAGGAAACGAAAAATTTATTACATATTTTTTAGACGATTTTGTGTCATGACAATCTGACATGACTATAGAAAGGTTCATTTCTCACATCCTAATAACCTCTTTAGTATTTATGTTTGGAAGCAGGAGAGGCATACACTTCCTAAACAACATGCCTTTGGAAACTATGAATTTAATAAATGACGAGTTATAGAAAGGCATCAGGCCTTTTGTTCATAGGGTCTCTCTGAGTCGTACTTGACTTGATGGCACTCAACAACAGCATTTATAAGTTAACACTTATTAAATTTCAACTAGCATCACAAGATACCCTTGCTCATTCTTCTCCCTCTGTTTGCGATGTGGAGATTATTGAGAACAGTGTAATGTAATCTCCTGTATGCTTTTATACATTGTAGTATAAAAGACCAGCATCATAGCATTATGGTAATTCTGTCATACAGTAGTTACCAGCAAGTGAAAACTATCATTTCTTCCTGATTTGTGTATACATTTCTTACATTTCACACTATTAGGAAGTTTGTTGTTATTCTTGTAATTGTTGTTGTGTATCATCAAGGTGGAATTGCCTCCTGGCTCACACTCCAGTAAGTTTTCAGAACTGATAAATCACCCTGGAGAAGATTGCCCATCTTTCTTGCTCTGACCAGATTAGAATCGTGTGCTTTTATTTTAGCATTGCAGCTCCTTACCACTAAACCACCGGATGTTTGAAATTTCTCTGGATATTTTCAGGCTAGAATTACTGTGGTAATAATGCACCCTTCACTACTGAAAATTGGAAAAATTTAATTTTTTGTTATTCCAGATATAATATGTGAAGAAAAAACTGCTAAAACATGTCTAATCCCTTTAAAGAGTAGCTGTAAATAATTCACTTGTATAACTACCACCAGTGTTGGTTTGTTTTACTAATCACTTCTTCAATCACAACTCCTTCTCTCTTCTTAGAATTAACTATTATTCTGATTTAGTATTTTTTTCATCCTTTAAATTATTGAAAACTAAGTTACTAATGCCTAAAATATCTCCTATAATGAATTTTCTTCCAGTGATTATATATTTATATGAGTAGACAATTCACAAGTTACTTATATATGACTTAGTGTAGTACAGTAGCAGCTCTACTGACCCCTCTACATGCACCAGTATCTCATAGGCCATGTCCAGCTCCAAAGTGGACATAGTCACCCACCAATCAAGGTGTATACAGTGGTTTGTCATACGAAGCAAGTGCATATCACAACATTTTTATTAACGTGCTATTATGTTAAAAGTATTTCAGTGTTCCTGGAAGTGTTTCTTTCATTTTTATGTATGTTGTTGTTGTTGTTGTTGTGCCATCAAGTTGCCCATGATTCATATGACAATAGCTCTGAACCCTGCCCTATCATGAGCCAGCCTCACTGACTCTGACACACCTACCCCTATTGCCCTAGTTATTGTTTCAATCAATCTCATCTCGGGTCTTCGTCTCCTGTGCTGTCCTTCTACCCTTCCAAGCATGATGTCCTTCTCCTGGGATTGATCCCTCCTGGCCATGTGCCCAAAGAATGTGAGATGGAGCCTCAAAAGCCTTGCCTTTAAGGAGAAACTTGGTTTCACCCTTACCAAGACAAACTTTTTTGTTCTCCTGGCAGTCCTGGTTATGTTCAGTCCTCTTCTCCAGCACCACAACCCAAAGGCATCAATTCTTCTTCTCTCATCCATTGTCATTGTCTAGCTCTCTGATGCATAGCAAGTAATTGTGAAAAACATGGCCTGGATCAGGCATACCTTGGTCTCTAGACTGGCATCATTAATTACTCTTTAGCACTTTGGAGAGGTCCCTGACAGCAGATTTTCCCAGTGCAATTTGTCTTTCAATTTCCCGACTGCTGGTGCCAAGAGTGTTGATTATGGAGCCAAGCAAGCTGAAGTTGTTAACAGTCTCAATCTCTTCTCTGTCTATCATGATGCTGTTAATTGGCCTAGTAGAGAGAATTTTTGTTGTCTTTTTTTTAAGTAAAATTTTTATTTTATACTGGTATACTTAAAAAGTGTATATGCATTTTTTTCCACATCAGTACTTCTTGATGTTAAGTTTCAATCCATATTGAAGACGACAGTCCTTGACCTTCTGCAGCAAACGCTGCAGGTCTTCCTCAGTTTTGGCAAGCAAGGTTGTGTCATCTGCATAATACAGATTGTTGATGAATCTTTCTCCAATCCTGTTGCCACATTCTTACCTATAAAGTCCAACTTCCAGAAAAATCTGTTTCACATACAGATTGAAAAGTTATGAAGAAAGGATGTATCCCTGATGCATTCCCTTCCTGCTTCCTTGCTGTTTTCACTAATGCTTCCTAGTCCAAGCACAGGTTTCTCATGAGCAAAATCAGGTGTTCTGGAATTCCCACCTTCTCAAGGTTAACCACAATGTGTTGTGATCCACACAGTTGAATGCCTTTGCACAGTCAATGAAACACAGATAGACATTCCTCTGGTCCTCTTTGCTTTCAGCCAACATCCATCTGAAATTGGGGATAATGTCTCTGGTGTCATGGCCTCTTCTAAACCCAGCTTGGTTTTTTGGTAGTTCTCTAAGTACTGTTCCAGTCACTTTTTGATACTCTTCAGGAAGATTTTGCTTGTGTATGATATAATTGATATTATTTGATAATTTCCTCTGTTGAGTCACCTCTTTTGGGGATAAGAATAAATATGGATCTCTTGCCATTAGATGACCAGATAATTGTCCTCCGGATTTCTTGGCACTACTTGCTGAGCACGTCTGGAACAGCATCTGTTTGTTCATTTATGTCAGTTGGTTTTCCACCAATTCCTGGAGCCTTTTTTTTTTTTTTGCCATTTCCTTTAGAGCTCCCAGAACTGCCTCCTGCATACCCACTGCTTCTTTATTATATGGTTTGTTTGGGTTTTTTTTTTTTCATTAAATTCTTCTGTGTTGGCCTTTTATTTTTTTTTTTTGTACAGTGATGATTTGTACTCCTTCCATCTTCTTTTGATGCTTCCTAAATCGTTCAATATTCTGCCCATAGCATTGTTAAATATTTCAACTCGTGTCTTGAATTTGTTCTTCAGTTACTTCAGCTTAAGAAATGTTGAGCAAATTTGTCCCTTTTGATTTTCTGACTCCAGCTCTTTACACATTTCATTGTATTACTTTGTTTTGTCTACCAGAGCTACCCTTTGAAATCTATTCAGCTTCTTAACTTTTTTATTTCTTCCCTTTGCTTTGTCATTTTGGTCCACTAGTGTAATACTCAGAGTGTCTTCTGACAACCATCTTGGTCTTTACTTCCTCCTCTCTCTTTGTAATGACCTTTTATATTCTTCCAGGATGATATTCTTGATATCCTCTCACAGTTTATCAGGTATTCATTCATTTATTGTTCAAGGCTTCAAATCTCTTCATGCAATGGTTTTAAAATTTAGATCAGGTAGACTCAGAGTCAAATTTTGCTCCCTGTGGTTTTGATTTAACTTTCTTTAGTTTTAATTTGAACTTGCATATGAGTAGCTGATGGTCTGCTCCACAAACAGCACCTGGCCTAGTTTTCACTGCTGACACTGAGTTTCTCCAATTATTATTTCCACAGATGTAATGTATCTTATTTCTCTGCATACCACTAGGTGAAATCCATGTGTATAGTCACCATTTTTTTTCTTATAGAAAGTATTTGCAACAAATAAATCATTGTACAGTATTCAGTCATTCTGTTTATATCCTCATTTCTGTCACCAAGTCAGTATTTTCCAACTATTGATATTCCCTGCTCCCAATTTTTGCATTCCAGTCACCCATTATTATTAATGCATCTTGGTGGCAGGTTCAGTCGATTTCTGCAAAAGTTGTAGAAATCATTTATTTCCTCCACTTTGGCTCGTGTTATTTGTGCATATATTTGAATGATAATCTTATTCACCAGACTTCCTTGTGTACGTATAGATATTATCCTGTTACTAAAACCATTATATTTCAAGATGGATCAAAAAAGAAACTTTTTAACTATGAAGTGACCCCGTTTTTCCTCACCTTTTCATCTCTGGTATAGTAGATCATGGGTGTCTCATTCAGAATGTCCCATGCCAACCCATCTCCTTACTCCAGTACCTAATATGTCAATATTTGTGTGTTCCATTTCTTTCTTAACAATGGCCAATTTTCCTACATTCATGCTTCATACATCCCATGTTCCAATCACTAGTGTCTTCTTATAACCGTTGCTCCTCCTTTGTGTTTCAAAATTCGAGGAAAGGTATACCATATACTGTCTACGAGGACAGACATTTAACTGATTTTAGATTTGAACCATATCTGCAAACGTGTGTGTGTGTGTGGGTGGGTGGGTGTGTAGTTTTTGTTATGGACTGAGTTATCCTTAACAATACCGAGTAAAACTCCTCCATAGGTTTTTCAAGGCTGCAGTCTTCACAGAATCCGATTGCCAAATCCTTTTCCCACAGAGTAGATTTAAACAGCTAATTTTTGAGCTAACAGCTAACTTCTTGACCACTGGGCCACTAAGGCTCACTGTCTGTGTTTGTAGGTAGTCTTATATCTATGTTATACATATCTTTGAAAGTTTATTTTTATTGTATTATTATTTGGCAAGGTCATAACTTATCATCCTGAAAATGAATATTGTACTTGATTCTGTTATTTCATTCAGTTGCACTGCGATTTCATTAACAAACACAGGTACTTGCCTCAAAAGTTTGATAAGCTAGCAACAGTTATAATAGCTTATGTGGGAGCATGTACAAGGTATCATTTGAGGACACTATCCAGCCTTTAAAATTATAGAGAAGATTTCCTATAGGAAGTGATATCTCAATTCAGTACTGAAGATAAGTAGTGATTGTGCATGTGAAGGTGGGAGGTGAAATAGGGGCAGTGCACAGGGGAGCACTCTCCAGACAAACTAGGCTGGACACGCACAAAAAATATGGTACAATAAGAAAACTACAATTTATTACCTGCAAATGGTACACAGAGAATGGATATGATATCTCTTAGAAGGTAGGGGGGGAAAGTATTTTTTAGTGCATAATGAGAGATATAATTCAACAGAGAGGCAGAAGCCAAGTTCTTGAAGGCCCTTGAGTGTCATACTAAGAAATTTGAATCTGATCCTGAAGTCAATGAAGAGACTTTGAAGGATTCTAAACAAGGAGTGAGTGATATGATGATCTGTTCATATTTGCATATTTGAAAGATTCTTCTAACTACAAATTGAGAGCATTTAAGAGGACAATCCTGGGGGCAGGAAAGATGGGCCAGAGATTTTTGTACTCATTCACTTGAGATTAGATAGTGGCTTATAAAGCTATTAAGTGGACAAACTCAGTAGGATATTGGTGATTGACTATATGTGGAAGAAGAAAGGTGTGAACGATGGTGCTCAGCTTTTGATTGTAGGTGAGGAGCATAGATTGTGACAGTTTCTTGAGTTTTGGCTTGGGTCAATTTAAAGTGTCTATGGGACATCTAAAATGATGTCAAGTAAGCACTTGGATATATTGTTCTGGAGCATTGGGCAGACATAATAGGAATATAGACATTAAGAAATAGTAGTTTTTACATAAAAATTAGAGCCATTCATATGAATTGAAATTAAATAAACTGTGTTAGTTGCTGACTATTCATGACATTCTTAGAAAATTAGTCATTTGATGTTAGATATTCTAAGAAATACTTACTCAAACCATTTTCCTTTTCTATTTCATATCTTAGCAGTTTTCTAACCAGGATTACCTATCTTTTTATTTCTTTTATTATTCAGATTTTTATTTTAGACTTGTATATGAACTAATAGATTATTACAGGACTCTTAGGATTAAAACTTATTAGGATAAATGCAGTACTCCCAAGCTTATGTGGTTTTGATTTATTCTCAATTCTGAAAATAAAATCTGTATGAAAAATGCTTGAGGAAAAAGAATGTGTGTGTGTGTGTGTGTGTTTGTGTATATCTTTTTAATAATTTAAATAAAGAATAATTTTTATTATTAATATTCTGGAGGTGTTTCTGTTTACAGATACTTAACATTTTCTAAATCGCATAATTTGTATTCTGTAGAATATCAGTTTAATGCTAACAGTAGAAATGTGACTGACTGTTAAAGTTTTACATTCTTTTATCATAAGACTGCTAATTTTCTGCTATACAATTCTAATGTGTTTGTACAAATTTTAATGTCTCAGGTATATAAAATGCAATTTCCCATCCTAAATGTGTGTGTTTTAAATGTTTTCTTTCAGAAAAATTGTAGTAGCAGTTTTGCTATGCAGAAGTTTACTAAATAGTTTGATACTGGCTTATTCTCTAATTTGAGTTTTAAGTGTTGCCCTTATGAATTATCTTGAACAATATTTAACCATCTCATTTTATACTGTAAAAATGGATATAATTTAATTTTTACTACTATGATAATAGATACAGTATATAAGATATAATAATTTTTCTTATAGGAAAATGGTTCTCCTGAAGAACATGCAGTCTATGTGTGGGACCATTTCATAGCCCAATCTGCAGCTGAGAATGTGTTTTTTGTTGCTCATAGTTATGGAGGACTTGCGTTTGTTGAACTGGTAAGTGTACATTTAACATTATTTTTAACCCCCAATCACCTAATAGGCTTACCCTCTCTCCTCTCATACATGGTGATATTATGTTTGGAAAGTTAAAAAAATATTTTCAGTAAATTATTTCATACTGTTTGAAATGAATAAACTTGTATGTATTTTGGTTTGTCTTTTCATGTTGGTAGAGATTTTAAGTATTCGTCAAAAGCCATTTTACTTGATCCTTCCTTTGTAACCCCAATTTCCATACATTTAATGATGTTGATGTTTTATGTATGCTCTGTGAAGGCATGCATTTTCTGAAGTGTTCAAAAAGTTAAGAAACTTATTTGAGACTATTTAGTGATCCATAACTGATTCTATTGCTACAAATAAGTACTTAATATGTACAAGTAGTGTTGAAATTATCAGAAAACTTCCATTAATTTGTTTCTATTTGGAATGTGGTGCTTGACCCCTTAAACTTTGCATTCCAAAAAATAATCTGATTCCTACAGTAAAAGTACGTGAGTGTGATAGAAAAATTACTATGATTTTTGTATCATGAATACTCTGAATTTTCTGACTATGTGGTATTACACATACCACAATTTCACATCAGTGTGAATGATTACTGGCATCTAATCTGCACTAAAAATGTACGAATGAAAAATTTATGTACTGGTGGTACCCATAACCTTTTATATCTCAAGAAGGTACCAGTGCTATAATAAAATTAGCGATTTGGAAAAAATATATTTTATCATTTTAATACCACGTAAACCAAAAGTAAATTCTCATAGAAGGTACAACATTCCTTTTCTATTTCTAGATGTGATATTTACTTTTTTTCTCTCATGGATATTAAATATATATCTATGGCTTATTCAACCAACCTATATGCAAATGCTAATCTCATGTAATTTATATATTAAACCAGTGATGACACTTGCTAGCTAAAATATGTTAACTGACCTGAATCTGGAAATGCTTTTGATATCTCAAGTTCAATAAATAATCTAAGTTTTTCTTTGTTAAAGTGATTTCAGTTCGTAGGAATTATTTTCTAATATTTCTGTCTCTATTTTCATATAAAATTAACTGTTTTAACATAGTTTATAACACATGAGTATGTCATTTTTAAAAGGTGATGTCTTTACATCACTGTTTCAACACATAGATTTATATAACTTGAATTTTTTTTGCTGTAAGGCATTACGTTACTTAAAATATGAAATTTCATTGACTTGAAGAGTAACAAAATATATCTGAGAGCTTGGGGTTCTAATCAAGTGTTAAACATTTATAAAACATAAATTCCCATTTTTTTTTACTGTCAAGATAGTTTGTAAAATCTTTTGTATATCAGGTTTGAAATTTAAGTGAATTTTGGACAGTTTTAAAAATGGCTTTAAGATGCCAAAGTAACAGATGACCAGTGTTTGAGTCCTCTTTCGCCTGTCCTTCTTGTCACACACTGGTGGATATTTCTCCACTTTTGTTCCACTTTAATATAAAGCACACAGATGTTTCAGAACAAGACTTGACTTCTGACCTTGAGGCTATTAGGGTCAGGGTCCTCAGGGCCTGTGAAATTATCACAAGCTGAGCTAAAGTTTTTCTCCATCACAGGAAGTAACCAGTAAGTAAGAAGTTAAAAAGGAGCTTTGTCAGAGAGACAAGATGGTCTCAGTAAGGGTCAGCTTCTGTAGTCTGCTGTCTCTGCAGGAGGTGCATGCATGGGAGGAGGAATATAATATAACCACTGGCACATCACATATCTGTCAGGCAACACCAGGGCTGAGAAGTCTATTTAATGTAATATACCTTGTTTATGATTTAAAATATTAATGACCATTTTTCAACTTTGTATGTTTGCTGCTTTATAGTCAACTATGATCCCAATGTAGAGATGTAGCAACTAGAAGAGTCATTTCTTACTTAATAAAATAGATTCGTCTACACAAACATTGTATGCTGATGAGTTTTACATTAATTGTTTTACAAAGCTTGATTAATATATTTAAAGCCATTAAATTTCCATATCATTTTAAATGAATTTAAAGTAGTAGTTCTAAAGAAATAAATGATATTGTTGAAATTGAGAAAAAAATTCATTCATTCAGAATTTGTCAATTTTTTAAGTGCAATTTATAAAATTATTTTACATTAATTACAATGTTTAATAGAACTTTATAGGGGAATTAATTGCAAAAATATGTAAATCTTAAAAATTTTCTTTCAATTTTTGGTTTTATTCATGTTTCTCAGACATTAAATCTTTGGATTTTGGTAAAGTCTAATATTTAAAAAAATTTTTAAACTTTGCTTTGAGTTAAAGACACTATGTATGTATATTTATGTGTTTCTGTGTATATAAATATATATGTATAAAAATGTATCCACACTTTATACATAAATACATAAGCACAAATACACACTCATACAGACAAACTTCTTACAAATAGTCTTAATTTGTAGCAACATGTTTGGATGCATTTCATCCATCATTATTCACATACTCTTCTGAATTATAAATAGTAAGAAAATATATTTTACATATAAACTATGTTGCAAGTACAATTTCTCAAATAAATCTAATTACTTATAGTGTGAATTGTTTAGAATATAGGTTCCAGTCAGGACCCATTTGGAAATGCATATATTAGTTCCTAAATTACTGTTTTATATAATTGTAATTTCAAATTAAATGTGCTAACAGATAAACAGAACTCATAGTAGTTACAAAGCTTTTTTATTTTGCTAATTTTTTAAACTAAGAAAGTAATTTATGATTAGTTCTTATTTTAAAGTGTTATATTTTTCCAGAAATAATACATTACAATCTTGAGATTTATTTTCAAAACCAATCTTCATTTTATAGTAGTAAATATTGGAACTTTACCATGTCTAGCTTTATTATACAATATACAGTTTACTACAAGAATGAGAAGAGGTATCCAGAAAGTAAGTTTTCAGTGCTTGAATTTTCATCATGTGATAACTCCTCAAATTTCTAAGCCTAAACTTGCTGAATTCTTAGTAAAATTATATATTGATAAGCCATCTACCTCTTACAGCATTTCTAACAGTCATTAATGGGGAAAGAGGACTGTTTTGTAATTTAATAGTAAATTAATATAAGTAGTATATGTTCTGTGTTATCTTTCTTATATTTACAATTATAATTGGCATTAAAATAGTGCCAAAATATAATTCATCAAGATTTGCTTTTTCTTAAATTATTTCTTGTAATTTATTTTCTACTTCATAATCATAATCCATTTACCAAATTACTTTGAATAGAGATCTACAAATGATGCAACTAGCGGTTTTTGCCTTATATAATCTTTATATAAGTTACAAAAAGTTTGGGCTTATGTGTTGGGAATTTACATTCATTATAAAACAGTGTAGCTTTCAGGTTTTTCCTAATCTCCTCCTATAGCTACTTTGATAATATGACTCCATTACCTTCATTGTTGACCATTTTAGTGGGTTTTTGTCTTTTCAAGCAGTGATCAGTTTGAAAAACATTAAAATGTTCTCATTGGGAAGTGAGGTAGCTTTTCCTTGTCAATGCTTAGGTTCTAAATTCAGCTCACCTTTCCTTCTCTGTAAATGTTCAATAAAACAGTTTTTATTCCAGTTTCTTTCTAAATGTAAGTCTACACACATATCTTTATAAAACATATTAAACATTTTTAGTAAACATGTTTCATTAGTTAAATTATCTCAGCTGATAAAAGTTAAAATTTTAAAAATTATTTCCTTTCCCATGTTAGTACTGGTATGTTCACAAACATTATGAAAAGTGTCACTTAGAAATGTGTGAAAACTGCTTCTTTTGAAAGTGTGTCTCTACCCACTTTTGATTTTAGTTTCTCCATGCTTGTCAGCACTTGATTGGCACCTCACTTGCATGTGAATTAAGGAATGAAGGAACTCTATTTTCTTGCTATTGTTCCATGCTGCGCTCACTGGCCTCCAGGCAGCCCAAGCTGCCCTTCAGTAGCTGATAGAGGACTAGTTTTGGGACAGAGCTGTGTGTGGACACTCAACCTTAGCCTACACGGACTCAATTTTTTTAGAGTTTCCTAGAGTATGATTTGGATTTCCAATGAAGATAAAATGAAGCCTAACAGAAAGAATTAGTTGCTACCTTTAGTGACATTGGCTCACTAATCTTATTGATGCAACATTTACCTTTTTTCTTCTAGGAAGACCAAAGTGATTTGGATTCTGATAGATTATCCCTTTAATTTGATCAGTGGAAATATCTGAAATCCATTTTAAATTCCTCTTTAAATGCAGTTTTTATTTTAAAAATGAAATTGTGCTAGACATAAATTGAGTGTGCTTGTTACCTTGATCTTTATAGAGATTAGTATAGGAGAGCCAAGCTGGACTGCCAAGAATCAAGAATTAAAGGAGTTAGGATAAGAAACTCTGACAAAGCATGGTTAACTACGCAGCTACCAACCAAAAGGTTGACAGTTCAAACCTACCAGCAGCCTTGAAAGAGAAGTATGTGGCAGTCTCCTTCCAGAGAGACCCTTCATTGGTTTTGAAAACTTAAAACCTTAATGGAAAGACTTGCCCATCTTTCTCATGGCAAGTTACTGGTAGATTCGAACTGCTGTCCTGTTGGTGAGCCTCATAACACATAATACACTACATCATCAGTAAATTGCATGTTCTTTAGCTGGTAGAAGTGAGTTGCATTGACATAGTGAGATTCAAAGAAGGGCTTTACAAACATAGAAATAGTGCCAAAGAGGTAGCACACATTAGAGATTTTAAGGAAGCGTTTATTCCATTGGCAAAATGAATGAACTGAAAAAGAATGTATGATGTCTTTCCTCATACACACCTACAAAAACATGTTAACATAGAGACTTCTGTCACAACAAAGAAGTGAACAGTGACCATATATATGGAGGTACTTGGAGAATATATTTACATTTGCTGAATTTTTAATATATGTGGTTCATATAATAAATGAAATATGAAATAAAGATTATATCTGGATAAGAGTGTAAAACAAGAGAGGAAAAAGATTATAAAAGAAGAGAGACTGTATATAGTTGAAACTCGTTAATATATTTTCATGGATTACCTGTACATTGAGATAGGTTGTTGCTGTGTTTTTTAAATTTTTTTTTAATTCATTCATTGTTGCACATTTTCCTCCCCCTCCCTTGAGATAGGATTTTATTATTACGGCTTTTCGTTTTTAGTAAAATATTTTTAGTATGTGTTAGGAGGACAAACTACCTAGCAAGCTAGCCCAATTTGCTTTTTAAAAAATTCCATTTCCTCTTCTTTGGTCTTATATCTAGACAGACAAAACTTTTCAAAAGTTTTTTTCCCTAAAATACTGATTATGTCTTATACTCTCTGTGTCTGTTTTTATTTGTTCAATCATTTCACAGTTGTATCGTTGTATTCTTATTTCCGTCTTACTGGTGTTCTCATTCATCCCCTATAGCACTCTATGACTAGTATTATTTTAACACTACTTTTATTATATGTGATGCAGAAATGGATTGTTCAAAATGGCTTCTCTAGCTATTTCTTTTTACTTTATCCAAGTGGTTTAGATGGTGAAAAAATTGAGATTATTAACAGCTTTAGTTTGCTTGGCTACACAGTCAACACTCTTGGTACCAGGCCAGGAAATCAGAAGATGAATTGCATTGGGAAAGTCGGCTGTCAGGGACCTCTCCAGAGTACTGAAGAGCAACAACACCAGGCAGAGACTAAGGTGTGCCTGATGTAGGCCATATTCTTCGTAGTTGCTTGCTATGTGTCAGAGAGCTGAACAGCAACTAGGGATGATAGAAAGAGAATTGATGCCTTTGAGCTGTGGTGATGGAGAAGAGTAATGAATATACCATGGTCTGCCAGAACAAACAGATTTGTTCTAGAGAGGATGACAACAGACTGCTCCTTGGAGGCAAGGATTCTGAGGCTTCATCTGACAGTCTTTGGGCATGTTGCAAGGAGGGACCAGTCCTTGCAGAGGGACACCATGGTTGGAAGGATGGGGGGACAGAGAAGGAAAGGAAGACCATCAATGAGATGGATTGATTCAGTGACTGGAGTAATAAGGTTAGGTGTCTCGGAGGCAGTGAAGTTGGCACAGGATAGAGCAAGTTTCAGGGCTCTTGTACATAGGGTCGCTAAGAGACACATGCGACTCAGTGGCACATAAGAACCACCGAGTGATTTACTTTCTCCACTATGCTAATAATGCAGTCCACCTTTGGGGTAGAAACATGCAAAGAAAGTACATAAACCACTAATGAGGGAATTGTTCAGCCTTACCACATTACCATGAAACAAATCTACTTCAAGAAAGTGCAACCAGGTTGCTCCTAAAATGAAGGTTAGTGAAATTTCATCTCAGTTATGTAGGGCATATATTTCAGAGAAAGCAGACCTTAGAAAAAGGCCTCCTGTTAGGAAAGGTAGAGTTCAGCAAAGGAGAGGAAGCCTCTCAATATAGATTGGTGCACTGACTACCACAATGAGTTTCAGCAGGGCAGATATAATGATGATGGCACAGGACAGAGCAAGATTCAGATGTGCCTTATGAGTCATAGTCAGATGGCTGACACTTAGAAACAACAACTATCCTATCAGGATGAAATTGAGCAGGTTTAGGACAGAAGAGGAGACTCTCATTAGCAGCAAAAGAGAAGAAGCAGAGTCCAGTGTGCATCATTCCAGACCAGAGGGATTCCTGCACAAGATACCGACAGATGAGATTGAGATGTCACAGCAGCAGAGGTGGTGAGAACCTGAAGTTGATATGAGACAGAGCAAAACTGACTACTGCCCCAGAGAGCCAATATCAAGGGCGTTTTGCCTAAACTTTCTGGAGGACTTGAGGAGCTGAGAAGCCATATTTGATAGGATTAAAAGGGCTTTGTAATAATGGCCTAGAATCTGAAGGTTAGAGGCCTACCAACATATCTGAGAAGCGATCCATGTTGCTTCTTGAATTGTTACCTGTTAACTTCCATTGTAAATCCCATAATCATGAATATGGTTTGTGAGTTCTGCATGACCATTGCAATCGATGATCAGACCTAGAACAACACAGCAAAATCCCTGGCAGGGACAGTTGATGTTGGAATTTAGAGAAAATGAAAGAATTATTCTTGTTGTTAGGTTCCATCAAGTTGAGTACTATTCATAGTGACCCTATGAACAACAGGTCTGAACCCTTTCTTATCCTGTTCCACCCTTAAAAGATCTCTGTACACACTGTAGCCCATTGCTTCAGTCACTGTCATTTCATCTGGTTGAATATCTTCCTCTCCTTTGTCCTCTCTCCATCTTTCCAAGCATGATGTCCTTCTCCAAGAACAGCCTCTCAGTATATGAGATGAAGCTTCACCGTCCTTGCCTCCAGGGAGCACTCTGGCTGCACATTCTCCAAGATATAGCTGTTTATTCTTTTTTTCAGTCCATAAGATATTCAGTACTCCTCTCCAACACCACAGTTCAAAGGCATCAGTATTTCTTCTGTCATCCTTATTCATAGTCCAGCTCTCCGCATCATAACAAACAATTGAAAAAACTATGGTCTGGATCAGGCTCACTTTAGTCCTCAAACAAACATCAAATTTAGCAATCTAGAGTATCTATCTTTCTGGCTTTATTAAACCTCAATTCTTTTTTCCAGTAGGAAGTATCTACACAATACAGTGCTATATAAAATGAATAAAATTATTTTTAAAAAGTAGATATGGAGACTATGGGATCCTGTCTGATCTCACCTGAATTGGTTTTGTGTTTTAAATATTTTTGATGGGGAGTGTTCCATGGTGTGGAGTGGTGGAGGTCAGAAGCAGTCATCCCTCCAGATTTTTATACTATGCCTTTTCCCTTATCTATTGCATTTTCTCTCATGATAGTGACTTTAAGATCTTTTCTACAATCACGTTCTGCTATCGTCCTAGTAGGAAAACTTGCGTTCTAATACTGTGCTGCTAACCTAAACATGGCACCCTCTGGCCGTTCCAGGCTAGCAGTGGCTTTGTAAGAGAACGAAACCTAATGGAAGGTCAGTCGCTACTTAGTTCTGACTCTACAGCAATCAGTTGAGTTTGAGATGAGTGTAACTTTGTACTGCCATTTTCCCTTCTCCCTTCATCTCTACCCTCTTCTTCCAAGTACAGTGCCAAAGAATATCAAACATGAGAAGACAACCTAAGCTTGAATTATGTTTCTGATATTTACACATTTTAGTAACATGAGAAAAATCTCTTTGCATGTGTCAATCCATCCTTTGTAAATACCTACCTTACAACAAAGTTTGTGGAGTAAACTACAAAAATGTAACAATTTCTAGTTAGTAAATAAAATGTCAGAATTACAAGATTAATTAATCCTTTTTAATGCCATTTTTACTCTTAAATGAAAGAATATTATTCTTTACAAGGTTTTTCATAAAGCAAACTCAGTTGCCTCTTCTTAGTCTTGTCGTATTTTTATATATCATATTTTAAAACTTTAACAATTTTTCAGAAGTTTTGTTATAAAATTACATTTTATTTATAATTACTGTCATACCTAAATTATTTAGAAACAACTTGGAGACAAAAGAGTTTGATATTGTTCTAATTCCCCCCCCCAAGTTATGGGAAGTCTTAAATAAATACAAAGTGAGTGGATAGATATATACAGTTCTAGCTGAGAAGAATATTCTCTATGATTTATTCTTCATCAGTATGGATGGTGAAGTGATTGAGACAGTTAACAGTTTTAGTTAGTCTAAAGGACCTTAACTTGACCTTGATGTAAGGGATTTGTTCGATCACTATGAAACCAGTTAAATAGCCCATGGTCACAAAAAACCCCAAAAACAAAACCAAAAAAAAATCCCCAACAAACCATTATTCCCCCAAAAAAGCACTCATTAAAACAAATAGTAATATGATTGTGAAGTAGTATAACAGTGAGAAAAATCATCATTTTGTTAACTTCCCTAATGTAAAGGTTTATAAAGGAACGTGAGTGGCCTAGTGGTAAAGGATTGTACTGCAAATCAGAAACAAGACAGTTCAAATCCACCACCTTCTCTACAGGAGAAAGAAATTATCTCCAAGGTGATATACAATCTCTGAAAACCATCTGGGAGATTAGCTATGAGTTGATTTCAATTTCTGTCGATGTATTACAGATAGACATACCCCTAGTGCTCTCTGTTTTCAGCCAAGATCCATCTAACATTAGCTATAATATCCATAGTCCCACGACCTCTTCTAAACCCAGCTTGCACATCTGGCATTCCTCTGTTGATTTGGTGCTCCAGTCATTTTCTGAAGGATTGGCCATCTACTTCCAAAATAAAAGGCCTTCCAAAACCCTGTGTACAATAAATAGAGCACACTTAGAGTTGCAGACATGGCAGTTAAGGCTGAGATCTCAAATAGGAAACACAAGGGAGAAAGAGTTGTAAGCAGACACTAGTGATTGGAATGTGAAATGTGAGAAGCATGAATGTAGGAAAATTGGACACTGTTAAGAAAGATATGGAACACATAAATATTGACACAAACTTGGAAGCAGGAGTGTCATCCACTTTAAAATAGCTTGCTTCCGAAAACTCTATGAACCTGGAGAAAAGATGAAAGTTATGTTATATAGTCATTCAGGTCTTTCATTCCTAGGGTCACTATGAGTCCCCTATGACTTGATGGCACTAAACAACAACAATAGCATAGAGAGATCAGATGGCCTAGTGGACAGAAAATGATGCTACCAAGCCAAAGGTGGATGACCTTAATCTGTGGCACTTAGGTCTGTTTTACATTGTTTTTGGTGAAACATTCTTCAAGGTCATATAGTCCTGGTCTGCCCACTTGCTGTATAGAGGTAACTCGTGGTTACTGTGAAGCTGAACGTTGTGACACTGATGTGTCAAATGTGAAAATGGTTACCCATGGTAGATAGTGTTTGGTGGAGCTCCCCAATTCCAACAAGCTTGGAAGCAGGAGTGGTATCCACTTCCAAAATAGCTTGCCTCCCAAAACCCTATGAACATAGAGAAAGGATGAAACTTATATGAGTATTCAGGTCTTTCGTTCATAGGGTGGCTGTGAGTCTCCTATGGCACTTAACAACAACAACAAACAACAACTAGGTATAGGCGAAGTGAGATGGCTTTTCATGGGACTTTTTTTAACCAGATGATCATATGATCTACTATGCCAGGGATGAAAAGATGACAACAAATGGGGTTGCTTTCATAATTAAAAAAGTCATTTCTAGATAAATCTTGAAACAGTGCAGTGAGTGACAGGTACATCAATACGCATACAAGAAAGTCCAGTGGATACCACTAGTATTCAAATATATGCAGCAACAACTGGAGCCAAAGAGGAAGAAAAAAATTTCTACCAACTTTTGTAATTGAAATTTGATCGACCATGCAATCAAGAAACATTAATAATAATCGGTTACTGGAATGCAAAAGTTGGGAACAGGGAAGAAGGAACAGTAGTTGGAAAACATGGATATGGTGACAGAAATGAAGGTGAAGGTAGAGTGATAGAATTCTGCACATTCAGTGATTTGTTTACTGCAAATACCTTTTATAAAAAACACAAACGCAGCCTATACGCATGAATTTCACCTGATGGTATGCATAGAAATCAGATTGATTACATCTGTGGAAAAAAATCACTGGAGAAGCTCAATATCAGCTGTGAAAACCAGGCCAGGTGCTGATTGTGGAACAGACCACTAACTACTCAAATGCAAGTTGAAGCTGAAGCTGAAGAAAATTAAATCAAATCCACAGGAGCCAGTATTTGACCTTAAGACTATACCACTGGAGTTCCAAAATCATCTTAGGAACAACTTTGAGGCCTTGAACGTTAATGAGCAAAGACCAAATGAGCTGTGGGAGGATACAAGGAATATAATTTATGAAAAATGCAAAAGGCCATTACAAAGAAATTAAGGAGCTGAACGAAAGATTTCAAAGGACATCTCAGGAAGACAAAGCAAAGTATTATAATGAAAAGTGCATAGAACTGGAGTCAGACAATCAAAAGGGCCGAACTTGCTCAGCATTTCTTAAGCTTGAAGGAATTGAAAAAAAAATTCAAGCCATGACTTGAATTACTTAAGGATGTTTTGGGTAGAATAGTAAATGATCCAAGAAGCATTAAAAGAAGATAGAGGGCAGTATACTGAGTCACTGTACAAGAAGGAATTGGCTAACACAGAAACATCTCATGAAACAACGTATGAGCAAGAGCCTCTGGTGATGAAGAAAGAAAGAATTGGCAAAAAACAAGGCTCCAGGAATTGATGGCATACATGAATGGGTATAGAAGAAATACAAAATGAAATTAAGAAGTTTTTTAAAACAAATGACAATGAAAACACAACTTAACAAAACCCGTGGGAAATAGCCGTAATTAGAGGCCAATTAATAGCAATAAGCAAACACATCAAAAGGGAAGAAAAAATGATAATAACTCAACATCTACAACAAATTGAAAAACAACAGGAAAATAATTCTGACACACTCTAAAGAAACTGAAATTATACAAAATAGGGCAGACATAAATGAAATGAAAATGGAAAACAACTGTAACCCCCAACAAAACCAGGAGTTTTTTCTTCTAAAGGTCAATAAAATTGACAAACCACTAGCAAAACTAACAAGGGAACATAAAGAAAAGACACAGATAATCTAAGTAAGAGATGAAAGAGCCAATGTCACAGTTGAACCAATTACAATACAAAAGTTAACAATGCAATATGAAAACCTAGAAAAAATGGACAAGTACTTAGAAACTCATAACCTACCTAAACTGTTGTGGTTGTTGTTACTTGTCGTCGAGTTGCTTGCGACTCATAGAAACCCTATGTACAGCAGACCTAAACTCTTCTCTGTCCTGTGCCAATCTCATTGTCTCTGACACACTCATTCCAATTGCCCCAGTCACCAAATCAATCCACCTCCCAGAGGGCCTTCCCCTACTGCGCCTGCCCTCCATGCTCCCAAGCCTGATGGAGAAGGTTCCAAGGACCAGTCCCTCCTTACAACATGACCAAAGTATGTCAGACACAGTCTCAGAATCCTTACCGCCAAGGAGCAGTCCAGTTTAACCCTCTCCGGGATGAATTTCTTTGTTGTGTTAGCAGTCCATGGTACCCTCAGCATTCTTCTCCAACACCAAAGCTCAAAAGCATCAATTCTCGTTCTATCCTCCCTGGTCATTGTCCAGCTCTCTGAAGCATAACAAGTGATTGCAAAGACCATGGCCTGTACCAGATGCAGCTTAGTCTCCAGAGACACACCGTTGCTCTTCAGTACTTTAGAGAGGTCCCTAACAGCAGACTTTCCCATCGCAATACATCTTTTCATTTCCTGGCTACTGGTGCC
>NW_006399793.1:12379813-12381563 GCF_000299155.1 Elephantulus edwardii | reverse complement strand
ATAGTTTCCACACCCTGTTGGGTCACCTTTCTTTGGAATGGGAACAAGTATACTTCTCTTCCAGTCAGTTGGCCAAGTGATTGTTCTCCAGATTTCTTGACACAACTTGGTGAGCACATCCAGGGCAGCATCTGTTAGCTGAAATATGTCAATTGGTATACCATCTATTCCTGGGGCCTTATTTTTTGCTATTACCTTCAAAGCAGCTTGAATTTCTTCCTTCATCACCTAAACTGACACAGACCAAAATAGAACACCTGAACAGACTCATTACAAAAGAAGATTGAACAAGTAATAAAATTGAAATTGAACAGGTAATAAAACAACTTACAACAACCACAACAAAACTCTGGATACAAGTGAATTTTATCAAAACACTCAGAGAAGAACTGTTACCAACTTACACAAAGAATTAAAAGATGGAATTCTCCTAGACTCATTATATTAATCAGACATAATCTAAAAGTCAGGTGAAGACACCACCAAAGTAGAAATCTATTGGCCAGTATTTCTTATAACTGTAGATAAAAATTGCAAAATCCTGAATAAAATCATGGCCAATAGAATCCAACAGCACAGAAAAAAAAATAATTCACTATAGCCATACAGTATTCATAACAGGTATGCAAGGATGGTTCAAAATAAGAAAAATAATCAGTGTAATTCATCACATTAACAAAACAAAGAAGAACCGCATGATCCTGTCAATTGATGCAGAAAAGGCCTTTGACAAAAATCCAACTCCCTTTCCTGATTAAAACACTCAACACAATAGGAATAGAGGAGAATTTCCTCGGCATAGTAAAAATGTATATAGCAGCGTTCAATAGAGCAGCAAATGACAGATGCTGGCAAGGTTGTGGAGAAATTGGAACCCTTATTCACTATTGGTGGGAATGTGAAATGGTGCAACCACTATGGAAGGCAGTATTGCACTTTCTCAAAATATTTGAAAACTGAGAGCCAATATAATTCTCAATGAAGAGATTAATGCCATTCCCTTTGAGGACAGGAACTAGGCAAGGATGCCCACTATAACCCCCTCCTATTTACTATTATATTGGAAGTCTTAGTGATAGCAAGAAGAGAAGAAAATAAGAGGTATCCAAATTGGCAAAGAGGAGGTGAAACTATCTCTATGTAAGGATTATATGATAGCATATATAGAAAGCCCTAAAGGCTCAGCGAAGAAACTATGACATAGTCGACCAATTCACCTAAGTGGCAGGATACAAGATCAGCATACAGAAATCAATTGGAGTTCTGTACATTGACAAAGGGAAAACAGAAATGGAGCTAAGAAAAACCAATGCCCATCACAGTGGCTAACTACAAGATTAAATACTTGGGAGGGAATCTAACTAGAAATACAAAAGAACTATCTGAAAAAAATTACAAAACATTACTACAAGAAACAAAAGGATACCTAGAGAATGAAAGAATATATCATGGTCTTCTATAGAAGACTCGATATTGTGAAAAAAACAGTTCTACCAAAGGCAGTCTACAAGTTCAGTGCAATCCTAGTACAAATACCAATTCCATTCTTCAGTGAGATGGAAACAGCAATTTCCAATTTCATCTGCAATGAAAAGAGACCCCAAATTAGCAAAGTATTCCTGAAAAAGAGAAACGAAACAAGGTAGGAGGCATCTCACTCACTGATCTCAATTACTACTACACAGCCATGTTGGTCAAGATAACATGGTACTGGTACAGTCACAGACACATAGATCAATGGAATAAAATT
>NW_006399793.1:12363502-12379262 GCF_000299155.1 Elephantulus edwardii | reverse complement strand
GAGCAATAAACAACAAATGCTGGTGAGATTGTGGTGAAATTGGAACCCTTACTCACTGTTGGTGGAAGTGTAAAATGGTACAACCCCTATGGTAGACAGTATGTCACTTTCTTAAAACGTTGGAAATAAAAATACCATTTGACTCAGCAATTGCACTACTGGGAATATACCCTAAAGAAACTAGAACTTCCACCCAAACAGATTCATGCATAGCCATGTTAATGGCTGCATTGTTCACAGTAGGAAAGAGATGGAAGCAACCACATGCCCATCAACAAGTAAACGGATGAAGAAGCTATCATATATTCACACAATGGAATACTACGTAACACTGAAAAACAAGGAGCTCATAAAATACTACACAAAATGGGTGACCCTGGAACAGACTATGCTGAGTGAAATATCTCAGTCACAAAAGGACAAATACTGTATAGTGCCACTGTTATAAAACAGGACTGTCCTTGGGGGTTAGGTGGAAGCTAAGAAAATAGGAGATGAATAATGAACATGGCATTGGAACAGATTAAGGAAAAAATTATTTAGAAGAAATATATGATTATGCATTATTTTCATGATAGCAGTCCAGAATAAGAGGTGCATAGCAAAGTGAACTTGGGAGGTGGGACACTCTGCAACAGTTGTTGTCATGTGCCGTTGAGTCACTTATGACTCATAGTGACCCTATGTACAAGAGTCCTAAATGCTGTTCTGTCCTGTGCCAGCCTCGCCGTCTCAAACACACTCATTCCCACCACTCCACTCACAGAATTGATCCATCTCATCGAGGGTCTTCCTCTCCTGAGCCATCCCTCCACTCTCCAAACATGATGTCCCTCTCCAAGGACCAGTCCCTCCTTGCAACATGCCCAAAGTATGTCAGATGAAGCTTCAGAATCCTTGACTCCAAGGAGCATTCCAGCTTCACCTTCTCTAGGACAAACCTGTTTGTTCTCCTAGCAGTCCATGCTATATTCAACACTCTCGTCCAGCACCACAGCTCAAGGACATCAATTCTCCTTCTACCACCCCTATTCACTGTCCAACTCTCCTATGCATAGCCCGTAATTGCGAAGACTATAGCCTTGATCGCATGCACCTTAGTCTCCATCCTGACGTCATTGCTCTTCAGTATTCTTGAGAGGTACCTCACAGCTGACTTTCCCAATGCAATTCGTCTCTTGATTTCCTGGATGCTGCTGCCAAGAGTGTTCACTGTGGAACCAAGCAAACTAAAACTGTTAACTATCTCAATCTCCTCACCATCCATACTGATACTGCTAATTGGCCCAGTGGTGAGAAGCTTTGTTTTCCTGACATTGAGCCTCAACCCATATTGAAGACTGCAGTCCTTGACCTTCTGCAGCAAATGCTTCAGGTCCTCCTCAGTTTCAGCAAGCAGGGTGTGTCATCCACATAACGTAGGTTGTTGATGACTCTTCTACCAATCCTGATGCCATATTCCTCCTTGTACAGCCCAAGAAAGTGAAGTGGTTGATGGTAGGGATTTAATGTGCAACAGTGAATGAATAGAAATCCAATTTTTCTTTAAAATTTTGTTAAAATCACAATAAAAAATAGTTTTAAAAAATGAGAAGACTACAAAGATTCCTTCTGTCAATAAAGAATTGGTATGCACTGAACCCATTCAGGAAGGATATCATCAGTATCCAGAACTGCGTGCTGCACTAAAAGTATTGGCAAAAAATTAGGCTCTGAGAATTGATAGACTATCAGTTGAGATGGTTCAGCAAACAGATGCATCCATGGACATGCATATTTGTCTGTTTCAAAAGTTTAGAACACAGTTTCTTGACCCTCTGACTATATTGTTATTGTTAGGTGCCCTCGAGTTGAGTCCTACACATAGTGAGCCTATGAACAACAGATGTGAATCGTGACCTACCCTATGCCATCCTCATCATCTCTGACACACTTGAATCCATTGGTACAGGCAGTGTGTCAATACATCTGGATGAGAGTCTTCCTCTCTCTCTTTTGCTGGCCCTCTGCTTTTCCAAGCCTGGTGTTCCTTTCCAAGGAATAGCCTCTCCTATCAAAATGCCCATAGTATGTGAGATAAAAGTTCAACATCTTGCCTCGAAGGAGCATTCTCACTGCACTTTTTGTAGGATGTATCTCTTTATTTTTTTTACTAGTCCAGTAATCTTCTCCAACACACAGCAACTCAAAGGTATCAATTCTTATATTATCCTTATTCATTGTCCACCTCTTAGCTGCTTAACAAGTGATTGAAAAGACCATAGCCTAAATCACATGCACCTTAGTCTTCAAACTGATACCACTGTTCCTTGGTAACTTGAAGGAGTCTATGACAGGGTAAATGCCCAGAGCAGTATATCTCCTGATCTCCTTCATGCTGGAACCAAGGGTGTTGACTGTGGATCCAAATAAAATAAAGTTGTTGACATTTTCAATATTTTCTCCATTTGTAATTATGCTACATATTGGATCAGTGGTTAGGATTTTTTTTCTTCTTGATAGTGACATGCAATCCATATTGAAGGCTATATTCTTTGATCTTCTGTTTAAGCATTTCAAATCCACCTACCCTTTAGCAAGTAAAGTTGTATCAGTTTTATAATGCAGGTTGTTCATGAGTCTTCCTTCATACCTGATGCCACATTCTTCTTGATAGAGTCCAGCTTTACAAATTATTTGTGTAGCATACAGATTAAGGAGGTATGAAGAAGGGGTACAACATTGCCGCATACTTTTCCTGATTTTAAACTATGCAGTATTATCTTGTTCCATTTGAACAACTTCTCTAAAAATTGTTATTATTGTATACCCTTCAGTTGGCTCCTATTCATGGGACTCTGTAGACTCCTAGATTTGTTTATAAATAAGATTTCAGAATTAGATCTCTGATGGTTTTGTATTGGGTTGGAGTGAGAAAAGTAGGATCCTCTACTCATATAAAGTCACAAGATAAGAAAAAATATGAAAAGAATATAAAGTTTATTATTTAAGATAAAAAATACATTTAATATCCCTAAGTATGAAGGAAGTGTATTTAGTTTGGCCTTAATTTTAGATACTGTTGTTGTTGTTATTGTTTGCCTTTGAGTTGAGCACGACTCATAACCACCCTACGAACAAAAGGCCTGAAGCTCCTCTACAACTATTGACATTTATTAAAAGTCCATAGAGTTTCCAGAGGCATGTTATTTAGGAAGTGTATGCCACTCCTGCTTCCAAGTTTTAGATACTAGGAACTATTATTACCCAAGTTAGCCAATTCTTTGCCATCAAGTCAATTAAAAGTCATGATGACCCTATAGAGAACAGAGTAGGATTTCCAAGACTGAAATCTTACTGAAGCAGACTGCCACTTTTTTCTCCTGGAAATCAACTTGGGTTTAAATTTCTTATCTTTTGGTTAACATCCTAGCACTTAACAGTTGTGACACACAAGCTCTTGGAAAGGATTGTTAGCAGAATTTTATAAGTAAATATAGAAATTTAATCTAGTTAATAGTTAAACCTTTACTCAAGAGAAGTAGCCAAACCTCTCATTCCAATTCCAGTAAGTTTTTCATGACTAAATAAATAAGATTTATATACTATAGATATTTTGTTTATCTCAGTCCTATTGAATACATTGAGGGTTTATTTAAGGTTTCCATGAGCCTCTCAGGTTAGAAACGACTCAGAAAATTGGGAGGGGGCAGCTACATACATCCAGTAAAAACCGGAACGTAGGATGCATGAAGACTGAATCTAGGCAAGTTGGAAGTTTGAAGTCAAAATGGAAATGCATAAAGCTCGACAAAGGCAATAGTAAGCTAAAAAGGATTGCTGTTGTCGATTTTTAGTCAGACAATCATATGATGCTGAAAATAACTAATTATAGAGGAAAGGTGTCACATTCATTGTTTATACAGAACTTTTCAAGAACTATCCTGAAGTAAAGTGCTGTAGGTGGTAGGATATTATCCATACTTATTCAAGAAAGACCAGTTAATACAACTCTTAATCAAATATATACAGCAAACACTAAAGTCAAAAGTGAAGAAGCTAGGAATTTCTAATAATCTTTGCAGTTTGAAATTGATTAAACATAATATTAAAATGCATTAATAATTGAGGACTAGAATTGAAAAGTTGAAAACAAAGGTGAGATTTTTAATTGGAAAAGATGGATATGGTGACAGAAATCAGGATGGAAATCTAATGATAGAATTTTGTACAATGATTTAGTCATTCAAAATACTATCTAAAGAAAAACCAAATTGTTGTTATACACATGGACCTTAACTAATGAACTGACAGGACTCAGTATCAGCTATCAAAAAAGGGGCGGGGGCTGATTATGGAACAAACCTTCAATTATTTATGTGCACAGTTAAATTGAAGGTGAAGAAAATTAAAGAATTCCACGAGAACCAAAATATAGCTTGAGTCTGTTAAAACTGAAATTAATCAATCTCAAGAAAATTTTGATACCTTGAATATGAATATCTGAAAATCAGATGAGTTCTTGGATAACATCAGGAACATCATTCATGAAGAAAGCAAAAGGTATTTCAAAGAAAAGATTAAAAGGAAAGGTCAAAATAGATGTCAGCAAATGCTCTGAACCTTTCACTAAACTTGAAAGAGGCCAAAATAAAGGGAATAAATGCTGAAATAAAAGAGTTGAACAGAAGATCTCAAAGGGCAACTCAAAAAGACAAAGGAAAATATTATACCAAAATGTGCAATGAGCTGAAGTTAAAAAAACAAATGGGAAGAACACACTTGCCATCTCTTAAATATTAGGGATTCCTGGGACAAAACCTTAAATGATGCAGCAAGCATCAAAGGAAAATGGAAATAATACACAGAGACACTGTGTATTCAAGTACCAAAAATAGTTTAAAGTAGCACATGATCATTAGCCAACAGTAATGAAGTAAGAAATTCAAGCTCCATTGAAGGCATCGACAACACCTAAGCCTCCAGGAATTGAGAAAATACAAATTGAGATGTTTCAACAAAAAGATCCAAGCCTGAATGTGCTCATTAATTTATGCCAAGAAAAATGGAACACAAGCTAACTGATTGGTTGTTTTGTTGTTGCTATTAAGTGCCATTGAGTCGAGTATGACCTATAGTCACTCTTATTGTGACATACTCATCCCTGAGCTGCAATCACTGTGTCAATCCATCGAGTTGTCCATGATGTCCCTCTTCAAGGAATAGACTCTCCTAGCAACATGCCCAAAGTATGTGAGATGAAACTTTATCATCTTTGCCTCAAAGGTGCACTGTGGCTTCACTGTCTCATGTGTTTGTTCTTTTGGCAGTAAATGGGGTCTTCAGCACTCTTCTCCAACACCACAGTTTAAAGGCCTCAGTCTTCCTTAGTCATTGTCTAGCTCTCAAATGCATCGCAAATGAATGAAAAGACATGCCTTAAATCAGGTACATCTTTGTTCTCAAACTGAAATAATTTTTGTTCTTGTTGTATGCCATCAAGTCACTTGTAACTCATAATGATTTTATATAACAGTTCTGAACCCTGCACTATCTTGAGACAACCCTATTTTCTTTGACACACCACCCCATTACCCCAGCGATGGAGTCAATCCATCTCATCAAGGGTCTTCCTTTCTTGTACTGTCCCCTCCGCCCTTCCAAGCATGACATCCCTCTCCAAAGACTGATCCCTCCTTACAACATGACCAAAGTATTTCAGTTGAAGTTTCAGAATCTTTGTATCCAAAGAGCAACCTGTTTGTTCTCCTAGCAGTCCATGGTGCATTCAATACTCTTCTCCAGCACCACAACAAAAAGTCTTCGATTCTTCTTCTAGTCATTCTTCTTAGTCATTGTCCAGCTTTCTTGTGCATAGCAAATTAATTACAAAGACCATGACCTGAATCAGTTGCACCTTAGTCTCAAATCAAATCCACAAGAACCAAAGTTTGACCTTGAGTCTATCCCTCCTCAATTAAAGAGCATCTTAAAAACAGGTTTGAGTTTGAATACTAATGTGCGAAGATGAGATAAGCTGTGGGGGGATATCAAGAATATAATCCATGAAGAATGCAAAAGGTCATTAAAAAGATGGAGAAGAAAAGGCCAAAATGGATGTCAGAAGAGACTCTGAATTTTGCATCCAGCTCCAAGAAGCCAGAGCAAAGGGGACAAACCAAGATATTAAAGAGCTGAAAAGATTTCAAAGGACAGTATGGGAAGACAAAGTATTGCAATGAAATGTGCAAAGAGTTGGAAAACCTAAAGGGAAGAACTCACTCAGCATTTCTCAAGCAAATTCAAGCCTCAAATTGCGATACTTGAGAATGCTGTGGGCAGAATGTTAAATGACCTAGGAAGTGCCTAAAGAAGATTGAAGGAGTACACAAAGTCACTATACCAAAAAGAATTGACTGAAATAATTTTTCTCAATAATTTGGGAAAGTTTCTGCCTAAAGACTTTCCCAGTATGATATGTCTTCTGTCTATTGACTGCTTTTACCAAAGGTGTTGATTATGGTACCAAGTTAGATAAAGTCTTTGGCAATTACAATCTTTTCTCCATCATCTATCATGACATTGTCTACTGGTGCAGGGGTAAGAATTTTTGGGTATTGCGATGCAATCCATTTTGAGAGCTGCAATGTTTAATCTTCTGTAGCAAGTGCTTTAAGTCCTCCTAAATGTCAGCAAGCAGGATTGTGTCATCTGATTAATGATGGTTGTTGATGCCTCTTCCACCAATCCTAATGCTAGATTTTTATTCATAGAGTCCAGCTTCTCGAATAATTTGTTCAGCATACGGTTTGAATATTTATGGAGAAAAAGACACAACATTGACAGAAGAGACCCCACAGGATGTGTAAATTTTAAATGTGCAAATTTTCATATGAAAGGAAAATCTTGCTGAAGATTATTTTAAAAATCTGGAACAGTAAATAAACAAGGAACTTCCAGAGTTTCAAGTTGGATTCCAAAGAGGCCATAGAAGACGGATATCATTGCTGCAGTCAGATGGATCTTTTCTGGAAACAGAGAATACCAGAAAGGTGTTTACTTCTGCTTCACTGATTGTACAAGGTCATTTGACTCTGTGGATCATAAACCATGGCTAACATTAAGAAGAATGGTAGGCCTAAAATACGTAATTGTGCATATGTGAGACCTATACCTGGATGAAAAAAAGCAATTGTCTGACAAGAAAAAGGGAATACTGCATGGTTTAAAATCAGAAGAGCTATGTTTCAGATTTGTAACCACTCTACATACCTGTTTGATTTATACTGAGCAAGTAATTCAAGAAGTCAGACTATATAAAGAAGAATGTGGAATCAAGATTGGAGAAAGATTCAACATCAACCTATTTTATGCAGGTGTCCCAACTTTGCAGAAAGTGAAGACATGGCTAATGAATGAAGATGACTAAATAAAATTTGATGTATTCAAATGTAGTGTTTGTGAAAAATATGGAATGTTTACAATGGATTGCCAGAGAACAACATATAAATACATATAACCAAAGTGGTCCTTAGAATCAAGTTTGGTGGGATTTCATATTTAGGTTCTCATGGACTTTTTACATTTTCTTCACCATCCATTTTAATTTGCAAATGACGATCTGTTCCATAGTAAGCCCCTGACCTTGTTTTGACAACCAAGTTTCAAGAAACTATTGAGTTTTTCCATTGACTCTTTCCACAGATATAATCAATCTGATTCCTGTATAGATTCAGCCAGTGTTACTCATGTGTATAGTCACCATTTATGGTTTTTAAAAAAGATATTTTCAGTGAAAAAAAATAACTTCAAAATTCCTTCATTGTTGTCACCTTTTATTTGTCACCAATGTCATATTTACCAACTACCATCCCTTCTTTGTTTCCAAATTTGCACTTCATTTTCATTGTATATTGTATCTCAACATCAAGAAAGCAAAGTTCTCACCACTAGACAAATGAACAATATTATTATAGTTGGATAAAATATTTAAGTTGTTAATGATTTCACCTTACTGAGATCCAGAGTCAGCATGCATGGTTATAAGAGTAAAGCAATCAAAAGATATGTTATGCTGGGAAAATCTACTGTCAAAGACCTCTCCATTGTGCTCAAGTGCAACAATGTCAGTTTAAATACAAAAATATACCCTCTCCAAGCCAGGGTACTTTAAATTGCTTCCTATGTGTCTGTTGTATTATGGAAAAGGACAGCAGAAGAATAGTCAATGACTTGGCACTATTACTTAGAAAAGAGTAATGAATGAATATTCCATGAATTGCCAAAAGAACAAACAAGTCTGTGAGAGGAAGTGCAGCCAAGGTTCTCCTTAAAGGCAAGGATGATTAAACTTTGTATTAAATACTTTGGGCATGTTATTGAGAGGGGGGGAAGTCCATGGAGAAAGACATATGCCAGAAAGGTGGAGCGTCAGAGAAAGAGAAGATCATTCATGAGATGGTTTGGACCAGTAACTGCTGCATCTGCAGCTATAGACTTGAACATGGTTGACCTCCAGAGGATGGAGCAGGAAAAGGCAAATTTGAGATCTCTTATTCATGGGGTTCCTATGAGTGGTGATTGATTTGACAGTGCATGATGCACCATTTTTCTCATGCATATGAACTAGTTGAAAATATTACATTTTCAAGTACTTACGCATTGTTCTTTAAACTGACTATCTTGCTGTTGGGGCTTTAAAGTAGTTCCTTTGAGCCAGTTTCCTCAATACAGTGCATCTATATAAATGGTGCTATATCACTATTTCCTTTGTTGTCCTAAATGTCCTAGTCCTTCTACCGTTAATAGTTTAATGATGGTTACTATGTCTTTTACGGAACCCCAGTTTTTTAGTTTTGCCTCCCTATGTACATTGGATGTGAGCAGAGACTCTGAATATTGACTGGAGTGCTGAGGAGCCAAAGCAAAGGGAAGAAAGCAAGAAGTTGAAGAGTTAAACAGAAGATTTCAAAGGACAGCACAGGAAAAAACAAAGTATTAAAAATAAATGTGCAAAGAGCTGAAGTCAGAAAAGCCAAAGGAGTGACTTGCTCGGCATTTCTAAAACTGAAGGAAGTGAAGAACAAATTCAAGCCTTGAGTTGTAGTATTTAAAGATGCTGTGCATCTGAGAGCTGGACAGTGAATAAGGATGACAGAAAAACAATTGACGCCTTTGAGCTGTAGTGTTGGAGAAGAGCACTTGAACATCCATGGACAGCGAAGAGAGTACACAGATAAGTTTTGGAGAGGGTACAGTGGGAGTTAAGAATGAAGGCGCTTCCCCTCTTTGAACATACTTTGAACATATTGCTAGGATGTACTGTTTCTTGGAAAAGGACATGTTGGGAAGGGTGGAGAGTGGGCAAAGCAGAAGACCCTCAGCCAAGTGAATTGTTAAGGTGATTGCTGTAAGGGCTCTTCTGTGTCAGAAAGTGTGAGCATGGCACAGGATAGAACACGGTTCAGATCTTTTGATCACAGGGTCACTATGAGTTGTGCTCAATTTGACAGCACCTAACAACAACAACAACAGGCAGAATATTGAATGATCAATGAAACATTAAAAACATAGGCGTATACAGAGTCACTGCACCAAAAAGAATTGACTGACACAGAAGACTTTCATGAAACAACTTATGATGAAGAGGCAATGGTAATGAAGGAGGAAGTTCAAGCTGTTCTGAAGGAACTGGCAAAAACAAGTCCCCAGGAATTGAAGGAATAACAAATGGCATATTTCAACAGACAAATGCTGTCCTGGACATGCTCACCACGTTGTGCCAAGAAAGCTGGAGGACAACTACTGGCCAAGATCCATATTTATTCCCATTCCAAAAAAAAAGGTAGCCCAATACCCTGTGGAAATTATCAAACAATAGCAATAATATCACACATAAGCAAAATCCTACTGAAGAATATCCAAAAACAACTGGAACAGTACATACACAGAGCACTACTAGAAATACAGGCCAGGTTTAGAAGAGAGCAATGCACCAGTGACATTACCGCCAATGTCAGATGAATCTTGGATGAAAGCAGAAAATATCAGAGAAATATTTACCTGTGTTTCATTGACTATGCAAAGTCATTTGACTGTGTGGATCACAACAAATTATCAATAACCTTGAGAAGAATAGGAATCAAAGACCACTTGATTGTGCTCATGTGAAACCTATAGTTGGACCAGGAAGCAGTCCTTAAAACAGAGCAAGGAAACACTGCATGGTTCAGAATGAAGAAATGAATGTGTCAGGGATGCATCCTGTCTCCATACCTTTTCAATCTGTGTGGACTGCCTAGAAAACAAATAGATCTGTCTTGGAGAAGGTGAAATCAAGTTGTCCCCTGCAGGATAGGATTTTGAAATTCCATCTAGTTTACTTTGGATACATGGCCAGAAAAGACTGATCATTGGAGAAGAAAATCATGCTTGGAAAGGTGAAGGAACAGAACAGGAGAGGAAGACCCTGGATGCGATGGATTGATACAGTAACTGGGGCAATGTGGGTTGGTATGTTGCAATTAGTGAGACTGGCTCAGGACAGGGCAGGGCTCAGAGCTGTTGTACATAGGGTCGTTATGGGTCACATGCAACTCAGCGGCACTTAACAGCAGTAACAACATGCAGAACAGATCATTTGGAAAGCTAGACTTTATGAGGAAGAATGTGGCATCAGAATTGGAGGCAGACTCATCAACAACCTATATTATTCAGATGGCACATCCTTGCTTGTCAAAGCTAAGGAGGACATGAAGCATTTGCTGTAGAAGAGGAAAGACAGTAATCTTCAATATAGATTGAAACTAAACATCCAGAAGACAAAGATTTTCACCACTTGGCCAATTGGAAACACCATAATATATGCAAAAGAGATTGAGGTTGTTAACCATTTCAATTTACTCTGATGTACAGTCCACACTCTTGGCACTAGCAAGTCAGGAATTCAACAGATGAATTGCTCTGGGGAAAGTTGTTGTCACTGACCTCTCCAAAGTACTAAAGAGCAAGAATAGCAGTCCGGAGACTAAGGTGTGCCTAATTAATGCCTTAGTCTTTGCAAGTATTTGCTATGCATCATAGAGCTGCATGATAACCAAATATGACAGAAGAATTGATGCCTTTGAGTTGTCGTGCTGGAGAAGAGTATTGAACATACCATAGACTGCCAAGAAAACAAACAGGTTTTTCCTTCTGAGGGTGAAACCAGTCTGCTCCTTGGAGGGAAAGAGTTTGAAGCTCCATCACACATACTTTGGGCATGTGGCCAGGAAAGACCTTTGTCTGGAGAAGAACATCATTCTTAGATTGCTGGAGAGAGAGAGTGAGCACGAAAGGAAGACCCTGGATGAAATGGATTGACACAGTGTTGGAAACAGTGATATTGGCTCAGGATAGTGCAGAGTTCAGAACTATTGCATATAGTGTTGCTCTGAGTCATAGGTGACTTGATGGAACATAACAACAACTATCCAAATTAATCATTGTGCTGCGATTAAGCACTCAGCTACTAACCAAAATGTTGGCACTGTGAACCCATCAGCACTCCCTATCAGAGAAATGTAGCATTTTGCTTCTGTAAAATTATACCTTTGGAAAGCATAAGATGTAGTTCTGTTCTGTCCTGTGTTGTTACTGTTAAGTGCCATTGAGTCACCTCCAACATCTAACAACTCAGAAAGACTTGTGTGTAATAGAATGAAAACCTGCCCAATCTGCACCATCCTTATGATCTCACCTGTGCTTAATTAAGCCCATTGTGTCAGTGACCGTGTCTATCTTTTGAGCATCTTCCTCTTCTTTATTAACACTGTCCTTTTTTTCTTATGATTTCAACAAAAGTTTACATAAAGGTTGGATTTTCATTTGTTCATTGTTGCACATTTTCCTTCCTATCCCTCACCCGTGCCTCATTCCATGCATAAAAACCAACTCAAAGTGGATCAAGCACTTAGGACTAAAACCAAGGACTATAAACTTCATCAGAGAAAAGTGTGGAAGAACTCTAGAAGTCCTATTCCACAACATAAACAGTCTTCCAAGTATCCTGAAAAATCTACAACCAGGAAAAGATAAAATAGGATGAATGGGACCTTCTAAAAATCAAATCCCTATGCACATAAAAAAACTTCTCCAACAGGGTCAAAAGGGAAGCCACAGACTGGGAAAAAATATTTGGTAATGACATGTCAGATAAAGGACTTATATCTAGAATTTATAGAATACTCTAATACCTAAAGATAAAGGTAAACAACCCAATCACAAAATGGGCACAGAATATGAACAGACACTGCACCGAAGAAGACATTCAGATGGTGAATAAACACATGAAGAAATGTTCAAAATCACTATCTCTAAGAGAGATGCAAATCAAAACAACTAGGAGATATCATCTCACCCTACTAAGAGTAGCAAAGTTCAACAGAGCAGCAAACAACAAATGCTGACAAGGTTGTTGAGAAATTGGAACCCCTAACACTGTTGGTGGGAGTGTAAAATGGTGCAACCAGTTTTGCTGTATGGCACTTTTGCAAAACGTTGGAAAAAGAAATATCATTTGACCCACAGTTGCACTACTGGAATATACCCTAAAGAAACCAGAACTGTGACCCAAGCACATATATGTTCACCCATGTTTATTGCTGCATTATTCAAAATAGCAGAGAGATGGAAGCAACCCAAGTGCCTATCAATAAATGCATGGATAGAGAAGCTGTGGTATATTCACACATTGGAATACTTTACAGCACTGAAAAACAAGGAGCTCATAAAATAGTACACAAAATGGGTGATACTGGCAGACATTGTGCAGAATAAAATATCTCAGTCACAAAAGGGCAAATACTACATAATGCCACTTATAAAACAGGACTGACTTTGGGGGTTGGGAGAAGCTAGGCTGGAAAAGGTAAATAGTGCGCACTCCTTTGGAACAGATGAGGGAAAGAACTGTTTAAAAGGAATGTATGATTAGACATTGTTTGCATGACGACAGTACATAGCAAAGTAGACTGGGCTTGGCAGAGAGGGAGGAAATTGTACAACAATCAATACATTTTTAAAAGATAAAAGCGAACTGCGGAGTAGGGTGGAAAATGTGCAACAATGAATGAATGGAAATCCAACTTTTCTGTAAACTTTTGTTAAAATCACAATTTAAAATTTTTTTAAATATTCATTTATTGATGCATCATTTCCTCGGCCCTCCCAATTTCCCCAGTGCATTTTGCTATACACCTCTTATGCTAGACTGTTTCATACAAATAATGCTAATTCTCCAAGGGATGTCACCTCTTTATAACAAAGTAAGGAAAATTAAGTCTTCACCATCTTTGCCCCTAAGGAGTATGCTGCAATTCCTCAAGACAGATTTATTTGTTCTCTTGGCAGTCCATACCATATTTCCTCTTTTTTGTCATCATTTCAAAGTCATCCATTCTTCCTCAGTGTTTCTTAGTCATTATCCTACTCTAGCCCACAGGGTCAACTCTGTCCTCTAAGTTGAAACAACTCAACATAGGTATGTAAGTTACCAGTGTATTAACAAACTGTAACATTTTGTGACAGTTTAATTTTCTCAAATATTTAATAATGGATTCTGAAACAGAACAGATACCTTCACATCTGATTGTTAGGAAAATGAGTCTTCTCTCACTTTCTTGAACCTTGTCACTATGTCATTATGGAAACCATATAATCAATAAGCCATAAGAACCTAAGACACAGTTGGAGCAAAACACTTTGAAACATTTCATAACACAATCTTAGAGGATGAACTTTATAAATACAACTAGTATTATAAATACCTTGCAAACGAGGACATAACAGCATCATCTTCATCCCTGATCACAGCCATCACTAACCCTTACATGGTGGTTTGCATGCACCAGACACTATCCTAAGCAATTTGTAATGTGTACGATTTGTACTCGTTGCCTTATTTAATTCTCAAAACAATCTTATTAGATTATTAGGTTCTAATATCTCTGGTTTACAGGTGAGAAACATTTGGGTACCATTTTTCTTCCCATAAGTGTTTTCTTTCACTTTCTATTAGTTTCTTTTTTTATCAAGTACCTAAGCAAAATAAAAATCAAGTATTCAGTAGTACCTCTTATCCTTAAAACTACTTCCTATTTTTCCATGTATTTCAATATTTTGTTTTGCATTTCTCTGTTGAACTGCATGAGCATTTCATTTTTATTCTGTCTTATTTACTGCTTATTCTTTTATGTGCCTTCCAGCAAGCCTTCAATTTTAATAAATTCTTGATTATTCAAACTAATGAAGGACAAATATGGCGTGGAAAAATTAAAATAACAGGCAATCCCCAAATCATCTCTATTTAAATTTTTAGTATGTTTTTGATGTGGTGGTCTAGAAATACAGTTCAAGCAGAAAAATTGAAATCATTTTGTGATGATCTGGAAAGCAGATGAATTTCCTTGGCCAAGCCCTGGTTGGCTCTTTTTTACAGTTCATTCCATGCTGGAAATAGACAGCTGTCTTCTAATACCAGCTAAATAGAATTGACCTTTGAAGTCTCACTGGAACAAACTCTGACATTGGCATATGCTCCTTTACATTATCAACATCTACAAGTTACACCTGGAAGCAATAAATAGCTATGTAATATATTGCTTCCCAAATTCCAGACATTGTTTTAAGTGCTTTTGAAATATAAAATTGTTTAATCTTTCTAATAATATTATTCTATAGGTTCTGTTTTCTTTAGCCAATTACTGAAGAGAAAAATTGAAGCACAGATATCAAGTAACTTGCCTTACATCACGCAAATCGTAAGGGAAGGAGCCAGAATTTAAACCCACTATACTGCCACTCAGTCCTATATTGCCCCAAAGAATGAGGCACTAGGTGAGCATATTCTTAGATTTTATCAGTAGTTTAGCAAGGTATTCCTGTTTCAGTTCACCTCTCTGAAGGAGGTTTATTAGCCATAATTTATGGATGAGAGACTAGTCCAGGTTGTACAAGATTCACAAGTAAGTTAACTGAGTTTCCCAATGATGGTATGTCACGTGTAGTTTTAAAAGACCTACACACTGAAGCTTTCCTGTTGTTGTTATTGTTATGTGCCATCAAGTAGGGACCAACTTACAGCTGACTCTGCAGCAGGTTTTCAGAGGCTGTTTAATTGCATGAGAGTTGTTTGCCTGTCTTTCTCCTGAGGAGCTGCTAGCAGGTAGGTTTGAGATCCATAACTTTGGGATGGCCCGCGCAGTTCCTTGCCACTAGGCCATCAGAGTACTAGACCATTTTTAATTACTGAAAAGAACTTCTCAGAAAGAACTTAACAGAAAGTATGCATTTCTACTTCTAAGGCACAAACTCTTTAGTAAATTGAATTTCATCTCTTCCATGTACTTTTAAGCTGAGAATATGCTTTTTAAAACCAAGAACACAGATATTCTGAGTTATATCCAAAAGGTTAGAATTTTATTATTCAGTTAGGAGTGGCATCCACTTCCATAATAGCTTGCCTCCGGAAACCCCATGAACCTGGAGAGAGGATGAAAGGCATCCAAGCGTCGAGGACTCTTCTTCATGGGGTCGCTATGAGTCGCCTGCGACTCGACGGCACTTAAAAACAATAACAACAACATCACAATGTTATAGAGCCCTGGTGGGCTATAACAGGGCATAACACACTGATCTGCTGCTAACTGGATGCTCACTGGATGGAATCCACCAGCCACTCTGGAGAAAATAAGATAAGCAGTCTCCTCCCATAAAGTTTTTTGGTGTTTTTTTTTTTTTAATT
>NW_006399793.1:12360909-12362597 GCF_000299155.1 Elephantulus edwardii | reverse complement strand
ATCTCTCTCAGGGCTAGGGATTTTGAACATTTCTTCATGTGCTTGTTGGCCATCTGAATGTCTTCCTTGGTGAAGTGTCTGTTCATATCCTGTGCCCATAAAGTTTTACAGCCTCAGAGACCCTGATGAGGGTTATTATGACTTGGAAGGTGATTATGTAAGGAGGCTTAAGTTGTTAAAAATTGTAGTGTTGGAGACCTACTGGTGCCATGATTAAAGAACTTGACTACTAACAAAACCAAGGTTCAGCCAGGGTGCTCTTTAGGGGCAAGGTTGGTGAAACCTTGTCCTCCATACTTTAAGCATGTTACTAGGATGGGCAGGTCCTTGGGAAAAGACGTCATGTGGGAAAGGTAAAAAAAAAAAAGGTCAGGAATAAGTAGGAAGACCCTCTCTGAGATAGAGGGACTCACTGACTTCAGAGGGCTTGAGCATAGCAGATATTATGATGATGATACGGGATAGCAGAGTGTTCCAAACTTGTGCATAGAATTGCTATGAGCCATATTTGAGATAATAGCACTCCTGTGCTAGTATTCTCAGAAAACCTGCCAGAGGGTCAGCTATGGATTGGTTCCAACTCTGTGATAAACAACAATATCAGTAACTAGACTAGCCAAAAGATTAGTGCTTTGAACCCTCTGGCCATTCCACAGGATGAAGATGGAGGTAGGCTACTTCTTAAAAGATTCTCAGACTTAGAAATCCTCTGGGGAGATGCTACTCTGTCCAACAAGGTCCACTATGAGTCGGAATTAACATGACTTACAGTACACTTGGCATTTATCAAAATGTCAGCACATCTCAAATATTAGATTGTAATAAAAAGCATTTTTTATTTGTTCTTACCTGTTATAGATAATACAATGATCTTAAATGTAATAAAAACTGAAATCACACTTGTTTTATATTTGTGCTTTACTTACGTATAGAAATTAAATTTTTTTTTCAAACACCAAACTGCGTAAAAGTCTATTGTTAAGTGCCGTCAAGCGATAGACAGCTCATAGTTACCCTATGAATGAAAGACCGGAACACTTGTGTAACTTTCATTGTTTCTCCACATTCGTAGAGTTTCCGGAGGCAAGCTATTTTGGAAGTGTATTTAGAAATTAAATTTCTTCTATTGGAAATTAAATTTAGAAAAAGGGAAACATTTTAGTTCTGTAATTAACCTGCTACTTCATGCCCTTCTGATATACTGTAAACAGTTCATTTCATCATTTAATGGATATATTTTAAAAGGTATGAATATTAGTGTGATTTTACATCTCTATACTTTCCCCATGTATATAATAAAAATAATTTAGAGCTTTAAGTCCAAGGAGAAAGGATCAAGTAACTGACATTTAGTTATACCTTAGGAAAGAAATGTTAGTGTAGTAAACAAAACTTAGAGGATGAGTTACATTTATACTACATAGTCTCCTATTTCCTTCCACTACCTAAATCAACCAGTTTATTTATGAGATCATGTCTTTTAAACAGTTAAAGAAACTAAATAATAAATTTAATATGTTTGTTGTTCTTGTTGTTATGTTCCCTCGAGTCGCTTGCGACTCATAGCGGCCCTATGTACAACAGCCCTAAACTACACTCTGTCCTGTGCTAATCGCACTGTCTCTGACACTCTCATCCCAATTATCCCAGTCACTGAATCAATCCACCTCATAGAGGGCCTTCCTCTC
>NW_006399793.1:12341324-12360269 GCF_000299155.1 Elephantulus edwardii | reverse complement strand
GTCTAAAGATGTATGTACCAGTAGTTTATCTATATGTTGTCGTTGTGTACCGTCAAGTCAGAACTGACCCTCTAGTGAGTTTTCAAGAGGCAGTTAATCGCAGGGGAGGAGATTGCCCATCGTTCTTCCACAGAGTAACTGCTGGCTTCAAACCACATGTCATTGGTATTGCAATGCAGCTTCTTGCTACTAGGCTACCTGAGCTCCCTATATAGTTGTTTTTATGTGCAGTCAAATCAACTGTTACTCATAGTGACCTTATGAGCATACCTCTGAACCCTGTCCTATCCTGAGTCAATTTTATTGTCTCTGACACACCTACCCCCATTACCTCAGTCATTGCGTCCATCCATCTCATCCAGGGTTTTCCTCTCCTGCTCTAGCCCTCCACTCTTCCAAGCATAGTCCTTCTCCAAAGATAAGTGTCTCCTGGCCACATGCCCAAAGTATGTGAGATGGAGTTTCAAAATCTTTGCCTCCAAGGAGCAAACCTAATTTCACACTCTCCAAGACAGACCTGTTTGTTTTCTTGGCAGTCCATGGTTCAACACTTCTCTAGCATCACAACTCAAAAGCATTAATTCTTCTTCTGTAATCCTTAGTCATTGTCGAGCTCTTTAATGCATAGCAAGTAATTGCGAAGACCATGGGCTGGATCAGGCACACCTTAGTCTCAAGACTGACATAATTGTTCTTCAGCACTCTGGAGAGATCCCTGATAGCAGTCTCTACTAATGTGATTCATCTTTTGATTTCCTGACTGCTGGTGCTAAGAGTGTTGATTATGGATCTTAGCAAAATAAAATTTGTCCCAATCTCAATTTGTCGCCGTCTTTCATGGTGTTGCCACTTGTCCCAATGGTGAGAATCTTTGTCTTCTTGATGTTGCACTTCAATCCATATTGAAGAATACAGTACTTGACCTTCTGTAGCAAAGACTTCCAAATAGCAAAGGATCTCAGTTCCAGCAAGCAAAGTTGTATCATGTTTGTAACACAGGCTGTTGGCGAGTCTTCCTCCTATCCTCATGCCACATTTCTCCTCATGAAGTCCAGCCTCCTGAATGATCTTTTCTGCATATAGATTGAAAAAATATGGAGATAGGACACATCCCTGATGCACTCCTTCTTGATATTTATAGTTTAAGGAAAGATCCTGTATTTTATTTTAATATTGATGTATGTGGTAGCTACCTGTTAGGAAATATATTTGTAGATACATTTTTCAAATAAAGAAGTCCAAAGTAGAAGGTAATTAAGTTATCAGTACATATTTATGACGTTTCCTTAGTTGCTTGGCATAATAATTCTATTGGTTTTGGTGTTATAGTTTATGTTTCAATTATTATCTTGACTTTTGTTGGAAAAGTTTTAGAATTTTTAAAAATACTAATTTCTAAGAAAATAAGCCTCCAATAAATATGTAAAAAATTGAGCTATTATATTTAGAGAATAATTTTAAACTATTTCCATGAAGACTTGGTATTTTAGCATTTTTTCCTGTTGCTTTACAATTTCCCTGACTTGCCTTTCAGACCATTTACAAGACTGAAGCTTTGTGTACTAACTAGCTTTTAAGCATGTTATATATTCTGATCAGAGTTCAGAGTGATTTTGGGGCAATTCAAACATTAACTTTAAAAGAAAAACTATGCTTGTATCGATTGGTTAACCTTGGAGAATAATCTTTGGTGATAGGTTGGGTATTTAGCCTGAGAACAATGACTGTAATTTTACATCTTGAGTTATTTTTCCTTATAACGTTTTCATTTTATTTCTTATTGAAGAACAACCTTAGATAGTATTTGCTGTTTTTTTTCCCCCTGGTCATGAATACAAACATACTTAAACCTTAACCTTCTGAAATGTCAGCAAAATTCAGAGATGCCAAGTAGTTTTAAGAAATCAGAATTTTATCCCCACAGTGTTACTAGTAATTCTGACTTTTTCTCCCATGATGTTTTCTTCCTCTTTGCTACACTCCAGATCAGAGGAAGAGTTTTTAACTAGCTATTAAAAATAGCACAGTTTAAGAATTCCTGGGAAGTGTGAGATATTCATCAGTATATATTTACTGTCTGAAGCTGATATAGCTGTAAGGTTTTTCTGATTCAATTGATCTATTGCGCATGTTCCCTCCCTAGGTTGCAGGACGTGCTTCTATTTGCATAAGGCCCTGGGCAAGGTTCTTTCTTGCATTGATTGGCCTGTCCAAGGCAGCCTGATGTGTTCTTGCATTGATCACTTTGTCTTTTCTTGGAAGACAGTGTTGCACTGAGTTCATCTCAAACATTCTAGGGAGAAGGTAAAACTTTACTGCAGATGTCTCAATTTTACTCAGATGATCCTTTGAGTATAGGCCCTTTTAGCACAGATAAGTACTGAGCTCTTTCTCTCTCTCTCTTTTTTTTTCTTCTTTCTTTCCTAATTTGGATGTTTCCGCAGTTTGAGTGCACTGTAGACTAGATTCTACATGAAAAAGCTACCGTAAAGAAAATTGCCAGAGTATATGCCACTTATCTTGTGCTATTTTTGTTTTTAAAACAATGTTTCTGTCTTCCAGCTTAAAATCATTTTCTTTAAAGATCATATCTTAAATGTAGACATAATCTAAAATATATTGGAATTTATAACAGATTGCCACTTGTCTTTACTGTATAGATTGATTCATTTCAACAGGACATAAATTGCTTTATTTTAAGAAACTAAGGGATTTTGTTAGTTTTACTATGAACCAGAATTGCTTTTCTCAGGGTTGTCATCATTATTAATAATGTTAATGTGAGTAATTTTAACGTAACAAATATGAAAACTTTATAGCAGCTATATATTAGTTATGGGTAGAATAGATTTTATTATATAATAACTTTTATGGTGGTGGTGTGTTCTCATATGACAGTGGAAAGCTCATTCTTCAATCAGATCTGTAAGGAATTGAGCAATGACTGTTTTACAGTTTAGCATTCCTTATTGGCTGGTCCTTAAATCAACATTTATATTTCTGCCAAAGACCATATTTGCCTACACTCTAATTATCAAGAAAATCCCCATTGTCCCCCACCTGTTTCCTACATCTTTAAGGAGGAATTGGTGAGACAAATGTAGGATTCTGTCATGATACAGGGCAATATTCTGCTCCTGACCACCTTGCTGTTTTAAAGCCTATGTGAATTTATAACAAGGGTTACTTTTGGCAAAGATTTAGAAATGTGCCATGGTTGAATATGATTATTATGTTACTGGTAATTAAATGCTACAATGATAATTCCTTTATGGCTTTGGAAAGCATATTTAGTAACACTACAAAGCAGGTCTTTTTTAATATATACTGTATTCTTTTCATTAAAACTAGTCAGTGTTTATGAAAATTGCTATAGTACAGGAATAAATGTCAATAGAAAAGCTTTGTAAGGATTCTTTTGCTTGGTGGTTTCCCTCTGGTCAGTATATTTTGCACCATGGGAACTTTTTTCCTACTTTAACATTCTACTTGGTGAAAGTTGACTTTAAAAGATTAGCACCTGTGTTTTTTCTGTTGCTTTTAGAAATGCTATAATTCACACTTTAATATTGGCGTGAATTAAACATCTGTCATACAAAGGCAATATCTACATCAGGTTGTTAGATGTCAGTTGCTCTTTTAAGGTGTCCTCTAAAACATACAATGTGATTGAGATTACATGAAACTTATTATCAAGTGGAACTTAGAGTGAAAAAGATTACTCTTAATATAAATATTAAAAATATTATTTCATTTTTAAAATAATAATTTGTAGGTAAAATTACCTGTCTAAAGCCATCAAGCTTTGTGATAAATACATCATCAAAATGTGAAAAAAACATTCAGATAACAATGACATAATTTTGTTTCTGATGATACACTCTAACTTTAGCAGGTTTTGAAAGACCACTGAAAACAATTTAAAATGTTCAGGTACTTTAAAAAAGCTTTTCAAAATGGCAGCCAGTTTGTGGAAGCAGGTATTATGTTACAATTTTTGTTCTGTGCATCTTAAATTGGTGCAAGTATACCTATCTTAAATGGAATTGTATAGTGTTTGTACATTTTTTCCCAACTAAAATGAAATGTACATCATACTGCATAATTTACTTGTCTCTAGTGGTTACATTTGCATATCTGAATGAGCACGTATATATCTTAAGCGCCTGCTAGATATAATCTCATGACTGGAGAGAGCTCTTATACCTCAGAAGTGTAAGAGTTTTTATTTCACAGCATCCCATGATCAAACAAGCTAATTCAGATGCTGTAAAAGTGCTTTTGCTTAGCAATGTGGAAGAACCATTGACTACATACAGCCAACAAGTGTATGGCGCTACAGGAAATCCGTGTAAAACCCTTGAAAGACTGAGCAGTAGCTCCAAAATTAAATGGCTCTGAGCAGCTAAGAATAAGTATAAATACACACTTGAGCAAGGCAGGTTTTCTGCCATGCAGTTCAGTCATAATTGCTATATTTCTTCCCCCAAAGAAGAAACTGATTATGTTATTGCACCACATAAGGACTCAAATTTGAGAAATGTCATTCAGTACTTGGTAGAAAAGAAAGGAACTTGACCTGTAAGTAATTATCAAGCTGCAGTATGATGTCTATTTTTATTACTAATCAGGTAATACCCAAGACCTCAGACTTGAAGAGCACATTCTTCAGGCCCTGTCCAGTGCACAAATGTGATGACCTAAATATGATGATCACTGCTGTCAGATATCTGGAGAAAATAGGTGGCTTTGTTGTGAGGTGCTAGGGAAAATGAAGACAATGAGAGAACTAGTAAAACCGTGTCCAATAAAATCTACATTTTCCTATATCTAATAAAAAGCAACACATTGCCAAAAAGCTTTCAAGATAATGGCTTTTCAAATATAGGTATAACAACAAGTTTTTAAAACATAGAGGGAAGAGCACATTGATTTCAGCTCCTTATTTCCTTTTGATGAAACATCCTGTATTTATTTAGATTGCTAGTTTCTAGAAATTCACCATATTGCTAGTGTTTTTCATGAGTCTGAGAATGTCTAATAATATGATATTAAGTTTATAGTAAGAATATTTAATCATTACTGTATAGAGAAAAGTATATTTTTTTTGTAAAATCCCAAATATAGTTTTTATTACTGATAGATTATTGAAGTAAAATTTGTTATCCTACTTTTCAGGGCATTTATTATTGTCTATTTTGATTATTTAAAACTTAATTTTAATCATTACTGATCTTTAACTCATGTAAATGTAAATTCTCAGCTTTATCAAAATTATAATAAATTAAGCATAAACACTTAAGCTAAAAAGATGGACATTGTTTCATGCAGAAGTTTTACTTTCCTCAGTAATAAAACAGATAAGTGAGGTAGTCTATAATTTATGAGTAAAATTATAATTTATTACCTTTCTCTTCCTCATTTCTCTCCAAGACAATATAAATATGTTCATTTATATAGTGGTTATTAAGCAAGTATCACCCACTGTTGGTAAACACGAACAGCTCTAAATTATATTTAAAATACTTATGGCTGAACAAATATTGTTTAAAGACTAATATTTGCTTTAAGCTACATTTATTCCTTCCATCTTTTAATAAGGTTGAATCATTTCTAAACGTATAATACAGTTTTGTTTTACTATCTTGAAAAAGTTGTTTTGGTCTAATGAGAAATTGCTGATTAAAAGTGTACTATACTCAATTATGTGATACATATGTATAATCATTTAAATCTATGGAAACTTACTGAATTATCTACAGATACCATATGTGTGAAGAAGTGTTTGTTAAATGCTAAGATGAATATGCTTCTGTTCAGGAAATACCTTTCTCTGAAATTATTTCTTTATATTTTTCCCTTCCTCTAAATCCTTTTAATAGACTTTTCTTTCTTGTAATTGCTAAGTATACATACGGAAAAGAAAAAATTGTATTAGAAAAAATTGTGTGGGTTGAAGAAGTTAAATCTAAAATTTCTCATTAGTGTTTGTGTTACCTGTATTCCCAAATTCTTTTGTCTGAGATGTTCTAAATGGTAGTCAAATATGATTATGGACATCTCAATACTAATAGCCAAGTACATGGATTACAACCTTTTTAAAACTTTATAGAAATGATAATAGTTCTCTATCACTATTTCTACTTGGCTACATATAGATCTAGATTAATAATCTTTATACTCCTAACCCAGCATCACTTTTTATTCCAAGCATGGGCCTTCTGACCTCTGTCCTTTCTCTTTTACAGCTTATCCATATTTATCCATACATCCCCAAACACATGTAGGAATGTTCTAAAATCATGAAAACCATTAACTTTTATCTCTGAAAAAAAGGACATCTTTTTTAATGGTGTTCCATCATCCTTCAATCTTAAGGACCTATCCCTTCTTTTTCTTGGCACTTTTGGAATTGATGTGGACAAATCATGAAGATTGGAAATTTCACATTGGTTTTTTTCAGTACTATTGCATTTATAGTTGCAGTAAATATGAAATCATATATCAATGAAAACAAAAATTTGCAAGGTATACCTTCACATAAAAGATAGTAACAGTTATGCACAGTGTTTTGCCTGGTGACTAGTTGCCAGCTCTTATTTGTGGTTTAGTGTCAGTGGCAATATCATGTTATGACTGTGCACGTGTTTTGCTGTGGGAAAAACAAAGCTTCTCCCCTCTCAGGCCCACAATTCTAGGTTTCCATTATTACCTGTCTAAGCAAATACCTGTTATTGCTGATAGACGATGAAACCCCATACTCTGTGGAAACTTTTATGAAAAGTAACTCCCATTTTTATACCACAAAATACATACTAGTATAACTAATATGTGAACGTATGTGTATCCATTCTAGTAACCTGTATGATTTACATCCATCCTGTTAACCTATATAGTAAGAAGGTGTAGTTGTAGTGGTTTTTTAATTATATAAAGGCTTTAATAATCCTGCCAAAGTTAAATTTCCTTCTAACATAGCAAAACCTTAGACATTTTAGAACTTTTCTCTAAATGTAAATATAACTAAAGTTTTCTCTTTTTCAACCCTAACTTATTGTAAAGATTCCAAATACCTGTCTGCTCTTTACTATAATTTTGGATGTTGCCTTTTGCCTACTAAACTATTACATTTTTAACTTTCTCATTTAAGATAGAACAATTGAAACACATGTTGGAAGCTTTTCATAAAAACCTAATTAAGTTCTTTGCTTTTTAAGATGCAAAGCTAGTAGTATATACATTATTTGATTTATGTAGAAAAAGTAGTTCACAGTTTCCCATATAAATGCATATTTTAAATTACTTTGACCTTTTTCTCCTTGTACTTTTTATACAAATAAAACTAAATTATAATCAGTTTTCTATTAATTTGTTTTTTTCATGACCAGTTTCTTTGAGAAACATACACATAGTCTTCCTGGCTTCTCTCTAGATCATTTTCATATCTTATTTATATACTTCTTATTTGCATGATTGGTTTTGGTTTAACTCTTTTTGCTCAATTTAACAGATTGGTGACAAAACTAATAATTAATAAGTGACTTAGTATTTCACAGAACAAGGTGATAACATTACTCTAAAACAGCCTCATTGATCTTTAAATAAAAAACTTAACACGTTTTCACTAATGTATCACAAACATTGTCCTCCAACTTTCATTCTTTAACATGTATATGATATTTTCACTACTTGATATTTCATGCTGCATTTTCTTCTAAAGAGAAATAGGTATTTTATTTAATTTACATTTAAAATTTAGAATCCAGTATTCCAAATTTGCCCAGTAAAAGTTACAGCATTTTCAGAATCAATCCCTAATATGGGTTAAATATGCTAACCTTCCATTAACAAAAAGAGAGTGAGCAAGAGAGAAATGTCTAAACACTCATTATAGGTTTAATTACAATTTCTGATGGGTTGGAAACCTTCGGACTCCATTCTGGTCATTCCACTTGAGCCATTCAGGCCATGCTGCCTGTATTGTGTATTCAGCAGTTCCTATTAGATGTCTTCACAGTGAGTGATTCTGCCGGGCTTGCTGACACCCGCTTCATGCATGGCCTGCTGTGCTGGGTGTAATTCTTTCTCTGAGCTGCCTGGAACATTAAAGACATCTTGGCCATGTCAGTGTGTACAGTGTGTGTGTGTGTGTGTGTGTGTGTGTGTGTGTGTGTGTGTGAGAAATATGCCATTGTACATTCCTAAAATCTGCATTACATAAGTGATTATGTGGTATGCTTTTGTCTGCATTTAAAATTTGGATAATTAATTGATAATTTGTTGCATGCACATAGTTTTAATAATTTTTGTGCAAATAACATTAACAATTTTCCTTTTCTTTTATTGTCTATGGTTATTGACACTAGGGGGCACTGCTTATCCTCAGTTGCATCTTTCTTCATGAAGTGCGTTAAACTACTCAGCTGATTTCTGTGCTTTTACTTTAATTAACAATGGGATTTTAAAAACTCTGGTTGTTTTATGCTTTGTTATTTCAGTGTTATTCTGATGCCTAAAGGAAATACTAAGAATGGAGGTAGAGTTATTCTCACATATACAGTATCCAGTGTCCCATACAGTAACTTTTTTCCATTGGAAATGTCATTCTTGGCAAAGTAGAAGGGCAAGTTTGCCCAGTGATGAGGTTCAGATCCTTTGCCAGCTGTGCTTCCAGTCAGCAAATGTGATGAACAGCTTTAGAAATCAAGTGAGAGAAAGCATTTAAGAGATAGTGTGATTCATTTGGGCAAAGGTCAAAAAGAAGATAAGCAAAGGGTAAGAATGAGCAATAGTTTGTACCTTTTTGCTTATATGAAGTCTTTCCAGTGATAGTATTTGTAATTTTTGGCATATCCTCAGTTCAGAAATGACCTATATTCGTTCTAAACTATTTTAGATACTGTATTTAATCTTCTATTTAAGCTGATTGCTTAAAAATGAGTACAGTTAAATAACTGTGCTACCATTCATAACTATATTTATAGACTAGAACTCTGGTGACTAATTGATTAAAAATAAAGTAACAACATAATTAAGGATTTTTCTGTGACATTGTACTTTGGGATTTTCTTAAAATGAAATAGCAGTGTTTTTTCACTTATTGGAATCTTAAGGTCCATTCTAAACCCAAGCATTTATTACTTTTGCTTAAGATCAAGTATAAAATCAAGAATTTATGTTTCTAACTAATAAAATTAAAATTTTTGTCAGAGTTTTATTTTAAAATAAACTTTAATATAAAACAAACTCTCTCTCTCTCACGCACACACACACACACACACACACACACACTCTCTCTCTCACTCTCTCCTCCATTGTGGGAAGCAATCAGTAGCCTATAGAATAGAGAAAGCTCTTTCACCCCATTCCCCTAATTAGGTAGATCCATAACAGGACTGAGAAAGTTTCATATTTGTTTCCTCTAGATTTTAATCTTACATATATGAAAAATCATGCCTTGTTTTTATTACAGATGTATTTGTAACATGATTTATAAGAAGAAAATATATTTGCAGGCTTTAAAGTTTTGGTGGCAAATGTTTTATGTCCTGACTAAAAAGGGATGAATGAAAATTGTTAGGATGGTGAAACTTGGGTTTGTGTCACCATTAGATATCTCAACATATAAAGAAGGACAATTTTAAATTGCATATACCTTTGGTCTGTGATAGACCAAATTGATTTCTACTAGATGACTGTATTATAAACTAACAATTCTTAAAATATTTCAAGGGGAAATGGATGTATATTCATCTAAGTTGATTTTCTTCTGTTTTAAATTTCCAGATTTCCTCATAATGTTTGTTGTTGTAAAATATACTTTTTTGCATTTATATGGAAAAGGTACATATATATCATAAAACATATATACATAACTATTTTTGAAAAACCATAGTGACAAGTTTTACATTACATACTATAAAAGGGTACCATCAAAGATAGCACATAGTTCAGAGAGATGTGCTGCTATTTTTGTTATATTTTTCTTTTTTTAATTATTTCTGCATAATAGCTTAAGAACATTAGGCAGTTCAGTTTCATCCCTGATCTTTAGTAATAGATCTGTCACTTACCAAGAAAAGGCACCACCTAGTTAGACTTTATCAGTTCATCAACAAAACACTGATTAATCAATACGAGGCAGCTTTTGTTATATTCAACATTTTATAATTTGAAATGTTATTTTCCTGTTATTAGCCATCTACAAGCAATCAGATGCCAGCCCATTTATAATAGGTTTTCCTCCCTCTTAGCAGGATGTTGCTTTTGGCTATAAAAAGTTAATTTCAGATCATGATATACTTGCATTAATTTTTGAGACATTAGCTGGGTGTAGCACAGCAAAGAATAACATGAACATCGTACCACTGTGCTGAAGCTAATCGTTTATTACCTCAAGCCAGAGAAGTAGTGTTAATGTGAAGGCCACAGCGCATCTGTGGAGAAGATGGAAAGTGAGAGAAAGGATCTTAGACACTCCTTTCTAAGAGTCTTGAAAGCACATCATGGCCAAGAGAGTAAAAACAATAGCAATACTCTCTGAAGAAATGTTTTAGTACTTACAGTTCATTAATATCTTTGGGACTTTTTATTATTAAATTGACTTACTATCTTGAATAAGAAATCACATCCTTTATCCAAACATCTTTGCTCCAGAATAGGGAAGTGAACTGCAACATTATCTTTTCAGAACCATAAGTGTTCTTTAAAAACACATATGACTGAGATGTTCATCAGCTGGGATGTTTTCTGTAATTCACCAATAAATTTGAATAATTTGACATAATTTCTGACAAAGATGAATGTTTCCACATTCATTTCCATAGTAAGGCACTGTCTATATGAAGAAACCAGTTTGAGTGACTTGACCTGCCAAATTGATCAGAAAAAGAACAAAACAGCCATTCAGTTCATACAAATGTAAGCTAGTTCATGTGTACACAAAGCTTGCCTTGGTGGAACTGTCAACTCAAAATTTGTATAAAAGTAGATTGTTTTTGAGCCAGTAATATTGTATGGAAGAAAGTGCTAGCTCATAACACCTTTGGAAGTAACACACTGTCTCTGAGAAAGTCCACTGTGGTTTAAGTGGAAGATGAGGCATGGTCAGTGATGGAAGCTGGAAACATAGAGTAAGACCACATCTATTGAAACTCGAAGTGATATCTGAATCACTTCACTTCTGTTTTCCCATTTCTGCAATAAAGGTATTTGATAAATAGATTCTAATATCCCTGACAGCTTGTCACTCTTTCTTTTATATAGGATAGACAGAATTATGTAAAAATTAATATTCACCTACAATTGGTTAACCAGGAAATTATTTTTAAATTCCTTATTTATATAAAAGGCCATAGAAGATAAGATTACATTGTGCTTCTGATTATTAAAGTTTAAGTTTGAAACTGTCAGTGTCTAACCCTTAACTCCCATTGCCTAAACTGCATAAATAAGTGACATCAACATCAAATTACCATTTTAGAAACATTTAGTTCAATTACAAGAGAACTTAGTAGTGAATTTAATGTTCTTTCTGCTTAAGAAGGATTGGTATTAATTGTTGTTGTTATTGTGGTGGTTGTTATGTGCCGTTTAGTTGCCTGCAAATCATAGTGACCTTATGTACAACAGCTCTGAACCCTGCTGTATCCTGAGGCAACCTTATTGTCTCTGACACACCTGCCACCATAATCCATCACTTAGTTAATCCATCTCATCAAAGATCTTCCTCTCTTGCACTGTCCTTCCACACTCCCAAGCATAATGTTCCTCTCCAAAAACTGGTCCCTCCTTACAACATGCCCAAAGTATGTCAGACAGATCTTCAAAATTAATTGCCTCTGAGGAGCACCTGGTTTAATTCTCTCCAGAACGAACCTGTTTGTTCTCGTGTCAGTCCATGATATATTCAGTACTCTTCTCCAGCACCACAGCTCAATGACATCAATTCTTCTATCATCCCTAGTCATTGTCCAGCTTTCTGATGCATAGCAAGTAATTTTTAAGATGATGTCCTGCATCAGATGCACCTTTATCTCCAAACTGATATTGTTGCTCTTCTGTACAGTGGAGAGACCCCTGACAGCCGACTTTCCCAATGGAATTTATCTGTTGATTTCCTGGCTGCTGGTACCCAGAGTGCTGATTGTGGAGCCAAGCAAGCTAAAGCTGTTAACAATCTCAGTCTCTTCTCCAACTGTCTTGATGCTGCCAATCAGCCCAGTAGTGAGAATCTTTGTTTTCTTGATGTTCAGCTTCAATTCATATTAAGGGCTGCAGTCCTTGACCTTCTGCAGCAAGTGCTTCAGCTCTGGTGGTTCAGTGGGTATAGAAAGATTTAGAGAAGCTTTACTCTTCCTATCACGTTGGTGATAGAAAGTTTTATGGTAGATTTCATCATGACTTTCAAGTGGCAAGTAAGTAAAAAATCAGAACTATATATGGAATTCAACATTTGCTATTCAGTCTAATGTATCCTCATCTCTTGTGCTATGCTTGTAGTAGTACCTCTGTTTTCTCCATCTGATTATAACCCTGATTTTAATAAGCCTTTCCCTCAAAAAGTCACTTTTCTTTTTCACTGTAGATTTCATCTTTTAACTTCTCTTGAATATTATTACTCTTCTATTTTTTTTTTTATTCTTCTCTCTTAAGACACAATTGCTGTTTTGACATTTGACCTCCATTCTTTGATACACATATGCTTAGAGGAGTAATACAGATATATTATCCAGCAAGTTACTACATCCCCTGCCTCTTTCTCAATATAATTTTACTAAAAGGATTTCTCTTTTTTCATATTTCTGTAACATGTCTATTTCACTTATAATCTCATTAGGAAAAACCTATATGTAATTTGATTTCTATATTGCTTTTTATATTATTAACACTCAGTAGTGTTAAGAATTTTAGTCTACAGTGCTGTCAATCTGTCACCTTTCATGCACTACTTTAAAATTCTTAAAATGTAAATGAAGTAATTAACCTGATATGAAACAGTGACATTTAATTGACTTTCTAAATTAGTGAACTACTGACTTTTTTTTAATATCTTTGCCATTTTATGGGATTTCATATTGGCTAAATTGGCTACTTAACAAAAGGTGTGATATAACAACAATTCTGCTATCATTATAAATACTGATGCTTATTAAATATCCTGCACTGCCTACATATTTTTATCTTAAATTCTTGCTGTTTGAACTATTTCATTCTCATGAAATGAAGGCAAATTTTTATGATAGTAGAGACCCCCAAATCATTGACTCAACTAGTTCAGTATTCCTCTGAGAAGAACTAAGGAAGCAACACATGAACAAAAAGGGAATTTTAAAGAATAAAAAGTATTTCTCCTTCTCTGACCAATAAATCCGTCCTCTGTGAATTTTTCAATGCCATCTTACATCAGAGCTTTCAATAAGTATTTAAATGCTGGGTTTTGGGGTTCTCTTCTTCCTATTAGTGAGTGATCTGAAGTGCTACTTCAGTGTTTTCCATTATGGTGGGTATTGATAGAGGACACAGTAGATAGTGACAGTTGTTTATGGTTCACTGATATGTGCATTCAAAGTGCTCTTTTACTACATGTAGTAAATGCATGCATATTCTCTGTGACTAAAGATACAACCATAATATTGTTGCTATGTGCCATCAAGTTGCGACCCTATGTACAACAGCCCTAAACTCTGCTCTGTCCTGTGCTAGTCGCACTGTCTCCGACACACCCATCCTGACTACCCCAGTCACTGAATCAGTCCACCTCATAAAGGGCCTTTCTTTCAGTCCAGCCTTAACCTTTTCTGCCACCCAATGCTTGTGTGATTTTGTGTGGTAAAAAAAAAATCCCATTTCAAATAAAAATGACTGAAAACATTAATTCTCATAAATTTTGGTGATCATCTCTGAGACAGTACTTGCAGTTTCTTTGACAAGTCTTTTATACATAATTATGTATTGTAATATGTAACATATATGTAATGTCCACTCATTGTCATCATGTTAATTCCAACTCCCCCCTTAGCAGAATTCTGAGACTGTAAATCTTGAGGAGCAGAGATATCTCATCCTTATCTTGCAGAACACCTGACAGGTTCAAAGTGCCAACTTTTTACAGGTTAGTCAAACATACTATACCAACGGGACTCCTTTACATATATGTATACATATAGTTATAATCTGTGTTATATTAAGAATCTTGACTTAAAGAATTGTCCTATCTTTGTTAAATACTGGAGTGTATGTTTAAACTGTCCTTATAAGAGAGCTCTGGTGGCATGTCCATTGGGAGTTGTGTTGCTATCCTAGAGAGAGCACCTCTTAGGCAGTTTGAATTGGCCAAAAGCCCCATGGGGAAAAGATAAGCTTTCTCTTGTGCAATTTACAGCTTCCAGAAACTTGCAGGAGGGTCAGCTATAAGTCAGTTCCCACTTGATGACAATAAGTTTGAGGTTTGCTAAAAGTAGTTAGTCGAATAGAAATTGCCTCCAGCAGCAGTGCTCATGTGAATGTTAAAGCAAACTCAAGTTCCAGATATCTAACACATGTGCCTAACTGGAAGAGCCTCATTCAGATATTTTCTAAAAATGTATGAAGCCTGTGGTGTCACTTTTCCACTTAAAGATAGATCTCAGTCTCTCCCTAATATTTCTCAAAAAACTCAAACTCATTGCATTCCAGTCAGAACTGTCTCATCACTGACCCTCCAGCAGGTTTTCCCGGGCCTGTAAATAACCTGGGAGGAGATTGCCCATCTTTGGTTTTCAGGAGGCTTTAAACCACCTGTGAAGAGAGTGCTCATCTCTCTCCTGCATAGGCACTGATGGATCAGACCACCAGAGAGGCACCACCTTTGGGTTAGGAGCACTACTCCCCATGGACTGCCCCATCAGAACTCTCTCCCCAGTATTTAACAACTCTAAAGAGCTGTGGCTGAGGAAAACATTCTGTGTTAAGGACATACTGTAGAGGATAGAATAATTGATACCTTTGAGCTGTGGTGCTGGAGAAGAGTATTGAATGTACCATGGACTGCTGAGAAAACAGATTCATCCTGGAGAGGTCAAACTGGGCTGCTCCTTGGAGGTAAGGATTCTGAGGCTTCGTCTGACATACTTTGGACATGTTGTAAGGAGGGACCGGTCCTTGGAGAAGGACATCATGCTTGGGAGGGTGGAGGGACAGAGCAGGATGGGAAGACCCTCTATGAGGTGGATTGATTCAGTGACTGGGGTGATCAGGATGGGCGTGTCAGAAGCAGTGCGATTGGCACAGGACAGAGCAGAGCTTAGGGCTGTTGTACATAGGGTCGCTATGAGTCGCAAGTGACTTGATGGGACATAACAACAAGGACGTCTTGACTGAGTGTGTTCATATTTCAACAGGTCAGTGTTAAAACTAAGAATCTAAAAGCAAAACCTCTACATGTATGCACTTTAAAATAGTGCTGCATCATTTACGTCGTATAAACCTGAACCTTTATTGAAATGTAATAAAATAGAGATCACCTTTTATCTGTAGATGCCTATATTAAAAAATATCGGAGTGTGGAGTAACTAAGATATCTGAAAAAGTAAAACATCTCAAACATTTTCATCCCAAATTTGTTGTTGTTGTTGTTGTTGTTGTTATGTGCCATCAAGTTGCCTGCAACTCATAGCAACCCTATGTACAAAAGCCCTAAACCCTGCTCTATCCATTGCCAATCTTAGTGTCTCCAACACACCTATGCCCATTTTCCCAGTTACTGAATCAATCCATCTCATCGAGGGTCTTCCTCTCCTGTACTATCCCTCCACCCTTCCAAGCATGACATCACTCTCCAAGGACTGATCCTGCCTTTCACCATGTCCAAAGTATATCAGATGGATCTTCAGAATCCTTGCCTCCAAGGAGCAGCCTGGCTTCAACCTCTTCAGAATGAACTTGTTTGTTCTCCTAGCAGTCCATGGTATGTATATTCTATACTCTTCTCCAGTACCACAGCTCAAAGGCATCAGCTCTCCTTCTATCAACCATAGTCAATGTCCAGCTCTCTGATGCATAGCAAGTAATTGCAAAGACCATGGCCTGCATCTGGCGCCCATTAGTCTCCAAACTGACATCGTTGCTCTTCAGTACTTTGGAGAGGTCTCTGACAGCAGACTTTCCTGGCTGCTGGTTCCAAGAGTGTTGATTGTAGAGCCAAGCAAACTAAAGCTGTCAATAATCTCAATCTCTTCATCATCTATCATAATGCTGACAATCGACCCAGTGGTGAGAATCTTTGTTTTCTTGAATTTGAGCTTCAATCCATATTGCTCTTAGAGAGATGCAAATCAAAACAACAAAGAAATTTAAACAGCACAGCACCTAACAACAAGGACAAGGCCACAAGAGCTATTAATAGAAATATATTGTATATACACACACTTATACTCCCTTATGCCTTTGCATGTCCATCTATCATAATTATATCTAAACACTAACCTATTTTAACCTTGTTTTCACTGGTATTGCACACTTGTATGTTACAGCATTTATATTATTGTTGCTAGTTGCCATCTAGTCAAATACAATTTACAGTGACCCTGTGAATAACAGATATGAACACTGTCCTAGCACACACTGTGCCACCAGCGAGCTCATGTTCATATTTTAATACCATGATTTTTCTACCATTTATCCATTGTATTGTAAATAATACTGCAGTTACCATGGGCATGCATATATCTATTTGTATTATAGCTCTTTCATCTCTAAAATATATAACTAGGTAGACTAAAGAGTGAGATTGCTGGATCATGAAGCATTTCTATTTCTAGTTTAGTTTGTGGTTTAGTTTTTGATAGGGTTGTTGATTGGTTGCTTTTTAAAAAAAAAAGTTATAATATTTTCCATAGTTGTTGTTAGGTGCTGTCGAGTTGCCTGTTACTCGTAGCAACCCTATGCAAAATAGCTCTGGACACTGTTGTATCTTTACCAATTTCACTGTCTCCAAGACACTTTTACCCCAGTGACTGTGTGAGTCTATCTCTGTCATGGTCTTCCTCTACTGCATTGTCTCTCCACCCTTCCAAGCATTCTGTTCTTCTCCAAGAACTGTTGCCTCTTGGACACATGCCCAAAGTATGAGATGGACCTTCACCTTCTCCATAATAGTTCTGTTTGTTCTTTTAGCAGTCTATCGTCTGTCCAGTATTCTTCTCCAGCACCACAACTTAAAGGCATCAATTCTTCTGTTACCCTTTTTCATTTCCAGCTGTTGTATGCATAGCAAGTAATTTTGAAGACCATAGTGTGGATAAGGCATGCCTTAGTCTCTAGAATAACATCTTTGCTCATCAGCACTCTGAAGAGGTCCCTTCCTAATCCAATTACTCTTTTTATTTCCTGACTACAAGTACCAAGGATGCTGATTTTCAATCAAGGAGGCTGAAATGGTTAACACTCAATCTCTCTTCCATCTATCATAGTGTTGCCAGTTGACCCAGTGATGAAAATATTTGTTTTCTTGATCTTTAGCTTCAATTCATATTGAAGACTGCAGTTTTTGACCTTCTGCCACACATGCTTTAGGTCCTTCTCAGTTTTAGCAAGCAAAATTGTGTCATCAGTATAACAAAATTTTTTGATGAGTCTTCCTCCAATTCTGATAGTAACCAGCCTCCTGAATGACTTGTTCCACATACAAGTTGAAAAGGAGACCAGATGCATCCCTGACAAACTCCTTTCCTGATTTTGAACCGTGCAATGTTTCCTTGCTCTGTTCTGATGACTATTTCCTGGTCTAGATATAGGTTTCACATGAGCACAATCAAGTGTTCTAGGATTCCAGTTCTTCTCAAGGTTATCCACAATTTGTTGTGATCCACACAAATGCCTTTGCTTAGTCAATGAAACATGAATATACATTCTTCTGGTACTCTCTGCTTTCAGCCAACATCCATGTGAAATTGTCAATGATGTCCCTAGTGCCACAGCCTTTTCTAAGCCCAGTTAGTACTTTGGTAGTTCTCTGTAGAGAACTCCTGTTCCAATCATTTTTAGGTAATCTTCAGCAATATTTTATTTGCTTGTGATATTGTTCAATAATTTCCAGTCTATCAGATCACCTTCTTTATGGAAAGGGAATAATTAAGGATCTCTTCCAGGCAGTTGTCCTCTAGATTTCTTGGCACAACGTGGTGACCGTGTCTAGGACAGCATCTGTCTGCTGGTTGTGTCAGTTGGTATTCCACCAATTCGTGGGGCCTTGGGTTTTGGCAGTTCCTTTAGAGCAGCATTAACCTTCTCCTTCATCACCATTGCCTCTTGGTCATACATTGTTTCAGTATCTTTGTCTTTGTTGTCCTATTCTTTATGGTACATTGTCTCTCTGTACTCCTTCCATCTTCTTTTGATGCTTTCTGCATCATTTGGTATTCTTCCCATAACATCTTTAAGTATTGCACCTTGAGGCTTGGATTTATTCTTTAGTTCCTTCCGCTTAAGGAGAGCTGGTATATTCATTCAGTGAAATACTATGTAGCACTGAAGTTACACAACATGGGGGACCCTGGAGTACATCATGCTGAGTGAAATATCTCAGTCACAACAGGGCAAATAGTTCTTAGCACCACTGTTGTAAGTCAGATCTGACATGGGGGGTTGGGAAGAGAATAGGATAAGACTTGATAGATAATGACTATTGAAAGTAAGAAATGTCCAAAAGTAATATATGATTAGGCGTTATATGTATGACAATAGCCCAGAATAAGAGGTATATCATTGTAAAGAGGACTGGGGGATGGGGATGGGGGATAGATAGTTGTGCAACAGTGAATGAATATTAAAAAAGGAAAGGGGAGAACTGAGGGACTGGGAAAGGGGTAAAATGTGCAACAATTAATAAATGAAATTCTAACTTCTCTGTAAACATTCATTAAAATAACATTTTAAGAAAATGAAGAAATGCTGAGCAAGTTCATC
>NW_006399793.1:12198962-12340714 GCF_000299155.1 Elephantulus edwardii | reverse complement strand
CAATGACTTTGAAAGTTTGAGGGTTTTGTTAAACCTTCTTTGGATTATTTGCTTGCTGGTTTTGATTGTTGTTATTTTATTTGTTTTTAAGTGTCATTGAGTCGTAGATGACTGATAGCGACATTATGAATCAAAGACCTGAACACTGTTCTTAGAGTTTCCAGAGGAAAGTCATTTCAGAAGTGGATGTCACTCTTGCTTCCAAGCTTGTTTTAATCAGGGAGCTCCACCAAACATGGTACAACATGGCTAACCATTATTGCATCTGGTACATCAGTGTCACAGTCACAGCATCCACAAGTAACCTGTGTACCGCAGTGCACAGACTGGTGCTATACCACTTAGAAGCACCGTGTTGCCTACCAAAAAGGGTTTTCAAGTAAGAGGCCTTATCACGTCACCTCACTTCTCTTAGCCAATCAGCATTCCACCTTACTGCTCACCAATCCCAGCCAACAGCTTCTGGAGAACCAGCTCCTGTAGATGACTTTCAGGCTGTTCTCCAGCACCCTACTGCCTACCAAAAGGGGTTTTCAATAGGAGGCCTTATCACATCATCTCATTTCCCTTTTGATTGTTGTTGTTGTTGTTAAGTGCTGTCGTGCCGCAGGCATCTCATAGCGACCCTATGAAGGGGAATCCTCGACGCTTGGGTGCCTTTCATCCTCTCTCCAGGTTCATAGGGTTTCCGGAGGCAAGATATTACGGAAGTGGATGCCACTCCTCCTTCCACGCATAGATTAGAAATGTTTAATCCCAATTTATATTTTCATAATGCATCACTTCATGTATGTTGGTTTCTGCCAGTTCTATTCTAATTCAAGGCAATTCACCTGGACAAAGTAGAACTTCTCTCTTAGGTTTGTAAGGATGTGTCCAAGAGCAGCTCTCCAAGCTTTACTCTAGTGGCACTTCTCTATGAGTTCAAATCCCCAGCCTATCAGTTGTATAGTACAAAACTTAACCATTTGTGTCACCCAGGGACTCCTACTTCACATATCTTAATTGTAGTTTTCAAATCTGTGTTTTATAATATTTTCTTACTTAAGGTCAGACTTCTAGCATTCCATGATAAAACTTTGTTATAACTTGAGTAACTGTTTACCCTATTTTTTTATTGTGTGAGATATATATATACATACACACACATATGTTCACTTTTCTTTTCATGCAAATAACTCATTTGTTTCATGATATATATTAGCTTTTTAAAAAATTGATAGAGTAATATGTTCTGAAACTATTACTCCCTCCCCTCCAACTTTTTCCCACATCCTAGTTTGTCAGTAACTTAATGCCTGTTCCCTGTCCCCTTACCCTTTTCTTTTTCTTTTAAACATACCTTGTTCCTGCTTTTGTTGTAGAGGGAACCTGCACGTGGCAGCTTTTGCAAGGCAGGGAAGGAAAAGGAAGTTATTACTGCTCTCTTCTGGCTGCCTGCAATAATAAATCATGACTTGCCATTCCCTAACTGGTGGCTGGAGACTTATCTTAATAAATGCATGTGACCCAGTAAGTTTCAGTTTACATACCCTATCCCTTGGTGTTCTTGCCTGTGGAGAGCCTTTTCCTTCCTGAAATTAGACAAAGGTTGTGAGAATTGAAGCTCAGGCTTCAAAGCACAGGAAAAAAGAATGTTGTCTTATCCTGTGCTACAGTGGAATTCCAGCTGGCCGTGTTTACGTAACCAGAGTGTGAGACCTCATATCCATCTGTGAGGTGCACAGCGCAGCACTAAGCTTTGCTGCTCAACTTTGAACTTAGAAACTTTAAAAATACTTCTTGTATGTTTCCCTCCTGGTTATTGTTCTTAATGACTACTCTGTAAGTTTAGGGTATATACTTCTATTGCTAAGCATCAAGTAATTGATACTGTACAAGTTTTATCTAATCTCTAGAATAGCATTTTAACTTCAGAGTATACTTAATATGTTATTTTTGTTGTTATATACCATTGACTTAGAACCAACCCATAGCTGACTTTCCAATGGCTTTTAAGAAGCAGTAAATTGCACAGGTGGAGATTGCCCAGCTTTCTCTCATAGAGTGGATTGTGATTTTTTAACTGTGTGCCTTTGGGTTACTGGCGCAATGCCTTACTACTATACCTCCTGAGCTCCCTGTACTTATACGTAGCATCACCATAGAATTTATCATCCACACATGAACACTTGTAGCAAGTTCAAATGAACTATCCTTGGATGGTGCAATACTTGAGCCCTCCTAGCAATACATCAGGAGAAAGACCTTCTGAAATGCGTTTCTGAAATGCCACAGCCATGGAGCAGTTCCACTCTGTACATGCAGAGTCTCACTAAGTTAGAATCAACTGGAAGAGCAACTTTTTCTTCAATATTACTATAAAAAATAGTGGGGAAAACTTGGGGATGGCCATGTCTGACTTCAGTTATCTTCACGCAGGTCAACAATCCCCATCAGTAACATCCATAATGGAAAACCAGTTTTCATAAAGTTAAACATTGTCTCCACACTCCCAAACCTAATTCTGCTAATTCCAACACCGGTAGTACTGCTCTACTACTGAGTCCAAAATCCATGACAATCTCATATTATGGAGTTTACTCAGAAAGTTTACAAGTTGCAAGGTTGACAACAACTCAGTCAGGTAGCTTCTCATGCATGCTCACAATGCATTTGACCTTCAGAGGGGTGGAAGAGCCCTTAAAAATTAGCTTTTCTAGCTGATGTCTTAGCCCCTGTTGGGGGGCATAGCCTTCAGCTAACTTACCTGTGGACAGATGGTCTTGCAAATCATCAACAGCTATGGGATCAATAAAGAGAACACTTTCTACAATGTGAGAGATAGTGGTGAAGAAACTGTGGCGACACAGTGATGATGGTGGTGGAGAGACTGTGAAAGGACTGTGGTACTGCTGTGAAGAGACTGTGGCAAGGTGTAACCAGAGTAACTCTGGAGATAAAGGCCACAGTTAAAGGTTTTGCCTTCTGGATGATTGAAGGAAAAGCTGATTTGTAACTGCTCTGAGATAAAGCTTGGTATATAATTGAGGAAACCAGAGACTTCTTTCACTTTTACTGGACTTTCACTAATTGAGGAATTGTGCCTTGTTAATCTGGCTTGGGATTGTTGGACTAAACCTGGATTTCTCTTTGTGAAATATTCTTTGCTTCCTGCACTCTCCAAACTATTTTTCTAATAAACCTTGCAACTGTAAATTAAGTCTGTGAGTTTTGCAATGAATATTGCATGTCTCACTGTGTAGTTATTTGGATGGTGCTGTGGATATTATTGATCATTATAGTTCCCTTTTATTAAGTGGTAGAAGTTAGATTCAACCTCTCTCACCTTATATCCACTCCTTTTACAATCAGACTCACAGATTAGGTCATTGTTACAATTATTGTTGTTACATGTCAGCAAGTCTACTGTGACTCATAGTGATTCTGGACAACAGATATGAACCTGGCCTTATGTGCCATCCTCTCATCTTCACTATACCAGAGCCTATTCTTATAGTTGTCGTATCAATCCATCTTATTAAGGGTCCTCCTCTCCTATGCAAACCCTCCACTTTTCCGAAAATGATGTCCTTCTCCAAAGTATGGCCCCTCCTAATAACCATATCCAAAGTATCAGATGAAGCTTTACCATCCATGCCTCCAAGGAGAACTATGGTCACACACTCTCCAAGATATATTTGTTTGTTCTTTTGGCAGCCCATTAAATATTCAGTACTCTTCTCCAAAATCACAACCCAAAGGCATTGTTTCTTCTTCTGTCATCCTTAGTCATGGTCCAACTTTCAGATCCATAGCAAGTAATAGGAAGACCATAGCTTGAATCAGGTGCACCTTAGTCTTTAAACTGACAGTCTTGTTCTTCATCACTTTGGAGATCCCCAATAGCAGATTTACCATTGCTTTACATCAATTTTATTTCTTTACTGATAGTACCAATGATGTTGATTGTGGAGTCAAGTATGATAAAATTGTTAAGAGCTTCAACATTTTCCCCATCTGTCATGATGTTGTGTATTGACCTAGTGGTGAGGATTTTTATTTTCTTCATGGTGAGGTGTAATCCACGTAAAAGACTGTATAGTCTTTGATCTTCTGCAATAAATGTTTCAAGTCACTTCCAGCAAACAAGGTTGTGTCATCTACATAATGCAGGTTGTTGATGAGTCTTCTTCTAATATTGATGCCACCTTCTTCTCTTTAAATGTGGCTTCTCATAGGATTTGTTCAGTGTGCCTACTGAATAGGTATAGAGAAAGGATATAGCACTGATGGACACCTTTCTTGATTTTAAACTATGAGGTGTTAGCTTGTTCTTTTCAGACAATATCCTCTTGGAGTAAATAATTGGTTTCACATGAGCACCAAGTAAGTGTTCTGGAATTCCCATTCTTCTCAATGTTAACCATAATTTGTTGTGATCTACCCAATCAAATGTACTCTCTGATTTCCACTAAGATCCATCTGACATCAGCAATGATATCCTTGATGCCACAGCCTTTTCTTAATCAAGCATGAATGTCTAGCAGTTCTCTGACAGTGTACTGTTCTAGCAATTTTTTAACAATCATCAAGATGTTGCTTCCAATGTGGCATTGATGGTCTTTTTCAACATTGTCCACATTCTTTTGGATCACCATTTTTGAGACTTGGCAGAAATATGGATCACTTCCAGTCAGTTGGCCAGAGAGCTGTCTTCCAGATTTCTTGGCACAGCCTGGTAAGCATGCGCAGGGCTGTTTTTGTTTGTTGAAACATGTCATTTGCTATTCTATCAATTCCTGAGGCCTGAACTTCGGCCTTTGTCACTATTTGTTCTTAGTTATATGTTACTTCCTGAAATGATTCTGTGTCTGCCAGTTCTTGTTGACACATTAATAATTCTGTGTATTTCTTCCATGTTGCTTTTATGTGGCATTGACTTTGAACTGACCCTCTAGCCGGTTTTCTTAATTAGTAAACCATATGGGAGGAAATTGCGTATCTTTTTCTCACAGAACAACTTGGGGTTTTGAACCTCATATCTTTATATTTACAGTGAAATTGTGTACCACTAAGCTACCAGTATCCTACCAAATATGCCTTCTCCCTTCAATTTTCCAGCAAGTTTGGGCAAAGGGCTGTGGCTCTGGTGCTGACTGTGAGCCAGTAGACCCATGACTCATAGCTGACCTTGCAGCACTTTTTCAGAGGTGGTAAGTCACACGGGAGGAGATTACTCATCCTTCTGTCATAAAGCACCTGTTGGGTTTGAACTGCATGCCTCTGGGACTGCTGTGCAGCAACTTACCACTCAGCCACAGAAATGTTCATTCTTAATATGAGTGATCAAAATTGAAATCTTAAGTAACATCCAATTCCAAAATCTATATACATGTCTTTCTCTGTATGTTTGGGGTGGGGGGTTCTGGTTTGGGTTCTGTCTTTTGATGGTTTGTTTTTTCCACTGGTTTGCATACAGACTCTCTTACAGATTTTGGTGGGTTTTTTAAAAAGAATACAATCAAATGCATGCCCCTGTTTTGAAAATAGAGCGGTAAGAGAAGTGTTTACCACTGGCTGAAAAGTATTGACTGTGGTTTTCTCCCCCAATCTAAATAATTCCAAAAGTGTTCACTGTTGAGGACAGTAGATATGATGATTTTAAGTATATGATGTTGTGACTGATCTGGTGTTTTGATTCCAGAATTTTAAATGCATACTGTAGTCAAGTCTTGCCTGTATCTAGCTAAAAAGTTACAGAAAGAAGAAGGAACTTTTCATAATATTTTTCCTTTATAGATTTGTGACTCTGAAACATAATATTAACCATTAAAGGCATGTATTTTTAAAAGCTTCTCTTTTATTCTTCTAAATTGAGAGGCATAATCACTTTAGTTTATATAGAGAGAATAGTTTATATTGTATATTTGTATAAATACCTGTTACTTTTGTGTACTGTGTGCCAGAGCTGCTAATGGCTATATGAAGTTCTGGTGGCTTACTGGCAAGAATCTGCAATGCAATCCTGAAGGCAAACAGTTCGAGGCCACCAGCTGCTCTGTGGGAGAAGGATGGGCAATCTCCTCCCATGTGATTAACTTCCTCTGATAACCAACCAGAGGGTTATCTATGGGTTGGTTCTGACTCTGTGGTACACAGGAACAACATTACTAACAGCAATTCTATACAGTATGTTTATCATGTTTCTTTTCATCATAATGAAATTAAGGTACAGAATGAGTTGAAACCATTTCTTTTACTCAATGTGTATCTACCTGAAGTAGTAGAGCAAGGATTTAAACCCAGAAATCTGACCCCAAAATCATTGAACTTAACACTGCACGATTTAAGAAGACTGCTTATTTGAAATCTTCTGCTTAAAACAGGGAGTGCAGGTTGGACTTCTGAACTATGAGTGCTGAATGTCAGATTCATCTGAATTTCATATTGGGCAGTGTAGATGTCACATATCACCCACCAAAGTATACACCTCAAGATCCTCAGTTAACAAACAAACTTTTCATGTTGAGACCAAAAATCATACTCATTCTTTGTAAGTAACTTGCTGTTGGAATACAGTTGTACAAAAGAATCTTCAGGAATAATAATAATTTTTAAAAATCACCTTTAACATTAACAAAAAACCAGACTGTGCCGAACTGTATCTTTGCTTATGTCTTGGCACAGGGTGCACTTCTAACCCAGGGAACCTGGAGAACAACAACTATACACGAGATGTTTAGTCAGAAACATATGTGATTGTAGAAGTTGGTTGTAAAATACTCCAGATTGACAAACCACGTGAAGACGGCACTCAAGTAGAAGCACCAAGAGTAGTAGTTATAATCTGCATAATGAAAGTTTGAAATGATATAGCTTTTCTTACTTTTCAAACCTTCGAAACAACTTAATCTGAAATTTTAACTTAAGGAGCTCTAGAGGGAGCCAGTCTATTTATATAGAGAGATTTATTTTGAAGGCATCCCAAGCCTCAACTGTGCTATTAAGCAGAGTGATGATTCATTCATGCTCATACAGTAGTAATGATCCTCAGATTTATAAATGCATAGTAATGTCAGATCCTAATCTGAAGGAAACATACATTATTAGATTTTCTTTTTGAATATTTTTCCTGTACAAGTGATTCACATGCTGTAACCCTCATAGTACATATGTGTAACATATGTTAGAATTTGAAAAGAAGGATTTTGCTGACAAAGACATTGAAACATTTCCTTCTAAAACAGCTTTCAAAAATATATACAAATAAAATAAGGAAATGCATATCTGCACATCTATACACACCCCTTCTACTAATGGCCTCTATAGGCTCCCTCAGGAGATCCTCTTGGACTCTAAAATATAAGGAAATATTTATTCTCAATTCTCTGACTACTAGTTTTATTGTTTTAGCTTGGTAGAAAAACAGACTAATTCTGTTCTTCGTCTCCTTTCTTTTGGAACTATTGGGCTAGATTCGCAGTTCCTCCAACCAAATTTTCAAGACAGACTAGAGGTATGAAACTACTTCCAAAAGCTTTGTAGCAGAGCATTCCAGACCCATGTTTCCAACATTTAAATCTCTAAAGTTTGACCTAAAACAAATGGACACTTTCTTTAGTGGAAGTAGAACTTTTGTGTTTTCCTTTGATGAAAATAGATTCTGTGTCCCTTTAAGTTGAAACTGTCCAATAGCTAACCCACCAGCAGCTTCTCAGAGGCAGTAAATGAATCATACAGGAGGAGATTACCCATCCTTTACCTGCAGAGCAGTTGATAGATTTGAGCCACATGCCTTTGAGATTGCCCTGCAGCTTCTTACTGCTAGGCCACCAGAGCTCCCTGAAAATAGATTGTTGTTGTTCTTATGTGCCATCGAGTTGATACAACTCATAGCAACCCTATGCAGAATAAGAGAGTGTGGAAATTATCAAACAATATCATTAATATCACATATAAGCAAGATTCTGCTGAAGATAAAACAAAAATGACTGGAACAGCACATCAAGGGAGAACTGCCAGAAGTGCAGGCTGCATTTAGAAGGAGTTGTAGTACTAGGGATATTGTAGCTAATGTTAGATAGATCCTGGCTGAAAGCAGGGAATACCACAGGAATGTCTATCTGTGTTTCATTGATTATACAAAAGGCATTTGACTATGTGGATCCCAACAAACTGTGGCTGACCCTGAGAAGAATGGGAATCCCAGAATGAAACCTATACTTGGACCAAGAGGCAGTCGTCAGAACAGAGCAAGGAAACACTGCATGGTTCAAATTTGGGAAGGGTGTATGGCAGGTATGTCTCCATACCTTTTCAATCTATATACAGAAGAGATTATCCGGGAGGCTGGCCTCTATGAGGAGAAATGTGGCATCAGGATTGGTGGAAGATTCATCAACAGTCTGCATTATGTAGATGACACAGCCCTACTTGCTGAAACTGAAGAGGACCTGAATTGCTTGCTGCAGAAGGTCAGAGACTGCAACCTTCAATATGGATTGAGGCTCAATATCAAGAAGACAAAGATTCTCACTGCTGGACCAATTGGCAGCATCAGGATGGATGGTAAAAAGATTGAGATTGTTAACAACTTTAGTTTACTTGGCTCCACAATCAACACCCTTGGCACCAGCAGCCAGGAAATTAAAAGACATATTGTGATGGAAAGTCTCCTGTTAGGGACCTCTCTAAAGTACTGAAGAGCAGTGATGTTACTCTGGAGACTAAGGTGTGCCCGATACCAGCCATGGTCTTTGTAATTACTTGCTCTGTGTCAGAGAGCTGGACAATGACTGGCTGGGGATGACAGAAGGAGAATTGATGCCTTTGTGCTATGGTGCTGAAAAAGAGTATTGGCTATCATGGACTGCTAAGAAAATGAACAACTTTGTCCTAGAGAGGGTTAAACCAGGCTGCTCCTCGGAGGATTCTGAAGCTTCATCTGACATATTTTGGTTATATTTTAAGGAGGGACAAATCCTTGGAGAAGGACGTCATGTTTGGGGGGGTGGAGAGAAACCTCAGGAGAGGAAGACCCTGTATGAGGTGCATTGAGTGAGTGACTGGGGTAATCAAGGTCAGAAACAGGTTGGTACAGGATAGAGCAATGTTTAGGGCTCTTGTACACAGGGTTGCTATGAGATGCAGGCCACTCAGTGGCACATAGCAACAATATGCACAGTAGCTCTGATTCCTGCTCTTTTCTGAACCAATCTCATTATCTCTCACTATCTCTGTCTGACCTGCCTAATTAACCTAGTTACTGTGTCAGTCCATCTCATCCGTGTCTTTGTCTCCTGATCTGTGCCTTCACTCTTCCAAACATGATGTCTTTCTCCAAGACTGGTTTCTCCTGGCAGCATGCCCAAAATATATGACACAGAGCTTCAAAATGCTTGCCTCCAAGGATGATATTAAATGGAAACCAAGGAATATTACAACAAAGATCCATAATTGGAAAATACCATCATGGTTGGGGAAGTAGAGAATCAGCAAAGCAGAGGAAAACCCTCAAGGAGATTGACTGGCCCAGTGACTTCAAAGATGGACTTGAGTATTTCAGAGACTATGAAGATGATGCAGGATCAGACAATTGAGAAAGACTCAGCAACAACCTGCGTTATGCAGATGACACACCCTTGCTCGAAGAAACTTAAAAGGACTTGAAGCATTTGCTTCAGAAGATCAAAGAGTACAGTCTTCAATATGGATTGAAATTCAACATCAAGATGACTAAGATCCTCACCACTGGGCCAATTGGTAGTATAATGAGCATTTTCTAAATTTATGTGTTGGCCACTTAATTGTCTTTCAGGAAGTGTCTTTTCAGGTCCTTTGCCCATTTTGTAATTGGGTTTGTCTTTTTCTTGTGAAAAAGAGTTTTTTGTTAATTTTAGGGATGGGCAGTCTCATCCCATGAGAGATACTTCCTCAGAAAACTGGCTGGAAGGTGATCTGTCAGTTGATTTTGACTTGACAGTAAACAACAAAAACAACAACTATTTATACCATAGATTTGTTGTTGTGTACCATAGAGTCAGAACCGACCTATATTCGGAACCAACCCGTAGGTGATCCTCTGCTGGGTTTTCAGAGGCAGTTAATCTCACGGGAGAAGATTGCCCGTCCTCCCACAGAGAAGCTGGTGGCCTCAAATTGTGTGCCTTCAAAATTTCAGCGCACGTTCTTCCACTAGGCCACCAGAGCTCCCCAGATTATTGTTGTTGTTGCTGTTAGGTGCTGTGGAGTCTAGTATGACTCATGATGACCCCTTGAACAAAAGATATGAACCTTGTTCTATCCTGTGCCATCTCCATACTTCTTGACACACAAGAGCCCATTGCAGCAGTCACCATGTTAATCCACCTTGTTGAAGGTCTTCCTCTCCTTTGTTCACCCTCCACCCTTCCCAGCATCCCTAGATTGTTGTTATTGTTGTTGTCATGTGCCATCGAGTTGCTTGCGAGTCATAGCGACCCTATGTACAACAGCCCTAAACTCTGCTCTGTCCTGTGCCAATCACACTATCTCTGACACACCCATCCCTATTACCCTAGTCACTGAATCAATCCACCTCATAGAGGGCCTTCTCCTCCTGTGCTGTGCCTTCACCCTACCAAGCATGATGTCCCTCTCCAAGGATCTGTCCCTCCTTACAACATGTCCAACATATTTCAGATGAAGCCCAAGAATCCTTGCCTCTAAGGAACAGCCTGGTTTAACCCTCTCCAGGATGAATCTATTTGTTTTCCTAGCAGTCCATGGTACATTCAGTACTCTTCTCCAGCACCACAGCTCAAAGGCATCAGTTCTCCTTCTATCCTTCCTAGTTATTGTCCAACTCTCTTATGCATAACAAGTGATTGCAAAGACCATAGCCTGTATCAGATGCACCTTAGTCTCCAGAGTGACACCATTGCCCTTCAGTACTTTGGAGAGGTCCCTAACAGCAGACTTTCCCATCGCAGTACATTCTTTTTATTTTCTGGCTACTGGTGCCGAGAGTGTTGACCGTGGAGCCAAGCAGACTAAAGTTGTTAACAATCTCAATCTCTTCCCCATCCATCCTGATGCTTCCAATTGGTCCAGTGCTGAGAATCTTTGTCTTCTTGACATTGAGCCTCAATCCATACTGAAGGCTGCAGTCCTTGATCCTCTGCAGCCAACTGATCCTCAATCCATACTGAAGGCTGCAGTCCTTGATCCTCTGCAGCCAACATTTCAGGTCCTCCTCAGTTTCAGCAAGCTGGGTTGTGTCATCTGCATAGCGCAGATTGTTAATAGATCTTCCACCAATCCTGACAATCTCTTTACAGAGCCCAGCCTGTCAGATAATCTGTTCTGAATACAGGTTGAAAAGGTATGGAGATAATACACATCCCTGGAGTACACCTTTCCCAATTTTGAACCATGCAGTGTTGCCCTGCTCTGTTTTGATAGCAGCCTCTTGGTCCAAGTATAGGTTTTGCATTAGAACAATCAAGTGTTCTGGGATTCCCATTCTTCTCAGACTCAGCCACAGTTTGTTATGATCCACACAGTTAAATGCCTTTTGCGTAATCAATGAAACACAGACATTCTTCTGGTATTTTCTGCTTTCAGCTAAGATTCATCTAACATCAGCTAAAATATCCCTAGTACCACGACTCCTTCTAAACTCAGCCTGGACTTCTGGCAGTTCTCTGCTGATGTGTTGTTCCAGTCATTTTTGGATAATCATCAGTAGAATCTTGCTTCCATGTGAAATCATTGATATTGTTCTATAGTTTCCACACTCTGTTAGGTCACCCTTCTTTGGGATGGGAACAAATATAGATCTCTTCCAGTCAGTTAACCATGTGGTTGTTCTCCAGATCTCTTGGCACAACTTGCTGAGCACATCCAGGGCAGCATCTGTTAGCTGAAATATGTTGATTGGTATACCATCTATTCCTGGGGCCTTATTTTTTGCAGTTTCCATCAAAGCAGCTTGAACTTCTTCTTTCATCACCTTAGGCTAATTTCTTATTTCATTAAATTCTTCTGTGTCTACTAATTTATTTTGATATAGTGACTCAGTATATTCTTTCCATCTTCTTTTAATTCTTCCTGGATCATTTAATATTCTGCCTAAAGCTTCCTTGATTATAGCAACTCAACGTTTGAATTTGTTCTTCACTTCCTTGAGCTTAAGAAATGCTGAACGAGTTTGGCCCTTTTGATTTTCCAACTCCAGCTCCTTGAATAGTTCATTGAAATATCCCTAGATTAAGAATCCTAAATTTGCTTCCATGTTTTTAAAGGACTTTATGGTTTAAGTTTTTACACCTAAATCCTTCATCTCTCTTGTGTCAGTTTTTTTGTTTTGTTTTGCTTTGCTTTATTTTATATGGTATGAAGAATGGATCTTGGTGAATTTTCTACAAATAGATATTCTACTATACCAGCACTTTTTTTCAAAGATGGTGTCTTCTCTCTACTTAATGGATTCCATTTCTTTTTCAAAGATCAGCTGCTCAGGGATAGCTGATTTATTTCTGTATTTTCAGTTCTGTTCCACTGGTCTATTTATCTGTCACTATGCTAGTACCAAATGGTGTCACTGGTTTTTAGTAAGAAAATACAAGGCTTTCTCCACTTCCCTGTCAGGTTACCATACATGGAAGCTGTGACACCATTATTTCAAATACCAGCAGGCTCACCTGATGGACAGGTTTCAGTGGAGTTTCCAGTTTACTCCTACTAAGGAGTAGGACTAGCCATCCACTTGTAAAATACCAGGACTTCAAGAGCGTCAGGAATAAGAAGTTCGTTGTTGAATATAGTGCCAGAAAATGAGCCCCTCGGGTTGGAAAGTGCTAAAAATGCATCTGAGGAAGAGTTGCCTCCTTAAAATACTTTAGTTTTTAAAGTCTATTTTAAAGTCTACTTTAGTAACACGATTGGTGTAAAGTTTTGGCCCAGTGAAGAATCTTGCGTGTTATCAATTAAGCAAAGGCATTCTGAGAGTGGGACCAGAGAAAGGAGAATCAGAAAGGCAGGAAAGTGGGGGGTGGGAAGGAAGGAGGGAGCAACCAACAAGAGAGAGAAAATGTAGAATCAGTATAACAAAATAAAAACAAACAAGAAAAAGAACCCAAATTGAAATGAGAAATTAAAAGAGAATGAGAGAGATACAGATAGTAAAAGGAAAGACCTGGGCTGGCCACCAATTTAGTGCTCTTTCCACAATTGTGTTGTTTAGAACCAGCATGTCTGGCTTGAGACGTATGTCTGCCAGTCCAACGGAAGTTGTGGTTGAGGAGCCCAGTCAGGTTTGCTTCCTGCTTGATAAGTGACTAAGGCCCTCAGAGGTAGGCCAGGCCATGAGCAGCAGCTCCGCTGATGTAAAGGTCATCCAGAGATGGCACACCCAGCCTGAGGTAGCTTCTGTTGGACTCAGAGGAGCCTAGGAAAGCCCTTCTGGATAGGGAATGATTTCTTTGTAAGTTCAAGGAATGGTTATACCAGAATATCAAGTCACAGATGACTAGCGTAAAGAGACAGTCAATGTCAACCTGAAATGGGGAGGGGTTACACTTCCCCAAATGCAGCCATGTCTTTTCCTGGGCAAAGTATCCACAGTCATGCCTAATGTGAATCAAAGACCAAATCGGAAGTGATACCCCACAAATCCACAGACTAACTACACAGCACAATCCACTGATACTCCAAAGGTGTCTCTGAATGTGCCAGTCCTCCAGTGCCAGATACAAAATGGCCTGGCCTCAGGCAGAGCTGGAACTGATTAGAACACTGCCACCCACCTGCTGTGGGCTGAGTAAGGGGGAAGGTTGCATCTCTGAGTCCCCAAAGGGTGTGAGAACAAGGGAGAAAAATCACATCATTCCTATCGTCAACGAACTGGTGGTGTGGACAACATTGCAATGCCATGTTCCCTCATCAACAGGATAGCAATTCAAAATGACCACACCAGTTTTTAAGCTTCTGTCTCTCCATTTTTTCTATACTTTCATTTAGTTTCTTCCTTCATTCAGTATTTGAACTACTTCTTTGTCTTTTCCTTTTTGCTGAGTTCCAGAAGTACCATCCACATCTATTATCTTGTCTCCTGGTGTCTTAGTTGAAGAGGGTCCAGGTTGTTTTCTGCCTATGTGTGCCATCTTGAGCAGAAGTCTGCAGTATGCGTTTGTAATCTCTTCAGAGGACTTCTTACTTTTTTCAGTTAGTTAAACATTTCCACACTAGCAAGATGCAGTGCAATACAGTGAAGAAAATCATGCAATAATTACATTGAAGCTAGAAAGGTTGTTGTTACTTGGAAAAAGAATAAAATTAATGAAAAATGAAACAAAACTAGCAGGTTAGAAGATCTGTTATTTTATATTAATTCTTAAGTCATTAATATGATTTCAGAAATCTTGGTTTCTTCTTGCCCTAGTAATTTATCTTAGAAATGGAGTAATAATTTTAGTGTAAGCTCTGGTGGCATAGTGGTTAAGCCCTTAACTGCTAACTAAAAGTGTTTTGAACTCACCAGCCACAATGTGGAAGAAAGACTTGCAGTCTGCTTCCATAGAGATTGCTGCGAGTGTTGTTATGTGCCATCAAGTCGAAACTGACTCATGGCACCCTCTCCTCCAACGGGTTCTCATCCTGTAAATCACATGTGCAGAAGCTATCCCTCTTTTTTCCGTGGAACAAGTGGATTCAAACCAGGTGACTTGCTTATGTCTCTTAGAAAAATTGTTCAGTCACTTGTTGTGCATCTGAAAGCTGGACAATAAATAAGGATGCTGGAAGAAGAATTGATGCCTTTGAGCTGTTGTATTGGAGAAAAGCACCAAATATCCCATGGGCTTCCAAAAGAACAAACAGATATGTCTTGGGGAAAATAAAGCCAGAGTGCTCCTTGTAGTCAAAGATGACAAAGTTTTCTCTCAAATAGTTTGGGAGTGTTGCTAGGAGAGGCTATTCCTTGGAGAAGGACCCTCATACTTGGACAAAGTCAGCAAAAGAGAAGGAGACACTCAACCAGATGGATTGACACAGTGACAGCAACAATGAGCTCAAACATAACCGAGATGATGCAGATAACACAGGATAGAGTAGGGTTCAGATCCGTTGTTCATAGGGTCACTATGAATCATACTCTACTTGATGGAACCTAACAACAACAAATAGAAAAATATCTTGATTTGCTTCTAGAATTTTAACAGTGCACTATACTTATGTAACTAAATTTAAAGTATTTTTACCTTTTTAAATGTTTGTGTCATTTAAATAATATGTATATGAGAAAGTAGCTTATCAAATCAACTTTTAAATATCAGTATATTACTAAGTCATACTGAGAAACACAACACATATGATCAATATAAACGAGAACAGGCTGTACACTGTGTGATTATTTGTCCATCAACTAATATCTTAATGAGTTTCAGTCTTAGCAAATCTCAGTCCCAGTTTCTTTGTCTGCAAATGAAGAATGTAAGGCAAGATTTTCATGCATTTCAATATTATGTAAGAATAAGAAGGGAATGAATATTCATTTTTAAGTTTTTCAAGTACTATTCAGAAATATTTGTAGTTTTTACACAAAGCTAAATAAATAATATTTTAATTGTAACTTTCCTATTTGTGAGTTTTAACCCATTAAACTTTAGGATCTCGATGTCTACAGTGTCAAATGTATCAGTTTTGTTCAGCTCTTGATACGATACTGTTGTTCTGGCTGTTAAGTGCTATCAAGTTGAGTATGAGTCATAGCCATCCTATGAACAATAGATCTGAAATCTGTACACATAAATAAAATGACAATACCGTGCTTTCATTTTTTAAAAATTAGAGTAGGTGTTAACTTGACATGGTTAATTGTTTAAAGAGACTGCTTCACAGTTTATTTAAGAATGTTGCTGTGTTGTTGTTAAGTGCCGTCGAGTCGCAGGCAACTCATAGAGACCCTATGAAGGAGAGTCCTTGACGCTTGGGTGCCTATCATCCTCTCTCCAAATTCATAGGGTTTCCGGAGGCAAGCTGTTATGGAAGAGGACATCACTCCTCCTTCCACGCTTGTTCAATCGGGGAGCTCCACCCCACTCTCAGTCCACATTGGATAGCCAACCATTAACGCATTTGACACATCCGTGTCACAGTGTTCAGCCTCACAGTAACCACAAGTGACTGTGGGACGACAACTTGTACACCAGGGCTATACAACCTAGAGGAATGTCTGAACAAAAACAATGGAAGACTGGCCTGAGGGCCGCGAACTAAAAGTCACCCACCTTTGTCTTGGTCACATTGTTTTCTCTTCCCTAGGCCAGCTGATATCTCTCTCTCTCTCTCTCTCTCTCTCTCTCTCTCTCTGTGTCTTTCTCTCTCTGTTGATTTTATTGTTGTTAAATGCCGTCGAGTCACAGGTGACTCATAGCGACCCTATGAAGGAGAGTTCTTGATGCTTGGGTGCCTTTCATCCTCTCTCCAAGTTCATAGGGTTTCCAGAGGCAAGCTGTTATGGAAGTAGACGCCACTCCTCCTTCCACGCTTGTTTGATTGGGGAGCTCCACCCCACTCTCAGTCTGCATTGGGTAGCCAACCATTAACACATTTGGTACATCCATGTCACAGTGTTCAGCCTCACAGCAACCACAAGTGACTGCAGGACGGCAACTTGTACCCCAGGGCTATACAACCTAGAGGAATGACTGAACAAAAACAATGAAAGACTGTCCTGAGGGCCACAGGCCCAAGGGCCCTTTTGGGCTTGAAGCCGTTCTGCCTTCAACCCAAGGCCAAGCGTGGCTTCCCTCGCTTCTGGAGGCTGAGTCGCCTTTCTCCAGAGACCGCCACAACACAACACAACACCACTCCTACATACACAGCACCATCTTCTCTGGCCAAAGGATCACAGCCACCTGGGTGGAGCAAACCTGGGCAATTATGGCCGCCTCTCTCCTCCCTCCTCTTCTCCTTCTGGGCTTGAAGCCGCTCTGCCTTCAACCCAAGGCCAAGCGTGGCTTCCTTATTTAAGAATACATTGGGAAAATAACTTAGCCGTTCCTCATAAACTTAGAATTACCATGTGTTTGTTGTCATTGTTGTGTACTGTCGAGTTAGAACTGACTCATAGCTATCCCTTCAACAAGTTTTAAGAGACCATGAATCAGAGGAGGGGATTGCCCATATTCCTCCCACAGAGCAACTTGTGGACATGTATTGTGTACCTTCAGATTGGCACAACAGTGCCAGTCCCTACTACTCAGCTACCAGGATTACCATATACCTCAGAAATTCTATCATAATTATATATTCAGAATAAGAAAAAACAAGTTCTCAAACAAGTAGATATGCATGCATTTTCTAATAGCACTATTCCTGGTAGACAAAAGGTAGAAATGATTGAAATCCCATCAAGGTATGAGTAGTTAATGTGTGGTTGTAGTAAATACATACAATTGAATATTATTCAGTCATAAAAAGGAATGAAATATTGATACAGATTACAGCCTTAGCTCTAAAGCATGCTAGATAAGTATAACTAAATATAAAAGCCATATTACATGTTTCCCTTAATATAAAGTACCAGAGTAGGTAGTTTCCAGGTTGTTATAATTGTTAGGTACTGTCAAGTTAACTATGACTCATAGTGAGTCTATGAATAATGAATCTGAACCCTGTCCTAGGCTTTGCCATCCTCATTACCTCCAGTATACTTGAACCCATTGTTATAATCAGTGTATCTGTCCCTCTTGTTGAGGATCTTTTTCTCTTTCTCTGACTCTCCACCTTCCCAAGCATGATGTCTTTTTCCTAACATGCCTTCTAACATGCCCAAGGTATGTGAAATGAAGTTTCACAGTCTTTGCCTCTAAGAGCTCTCTGATTGCTATTTCTCCAAAACATTCTTGTTTGTTCTTTTAGTAGTCCATGGGTTATGCAGTACTTTTTTAAAGTCATAGTTCAAAGGCATTGATTCTTCTGTCATCTTTTGTCACTGTCTAACTTTGAGATGCATAGTAAGTAATTGAAAAGATAATGGCTAAGATCGGGTATACCTTAGTTTTTAAACTGACTTTGTTGCCCTTTAGCACTTTGGGGAGGTCCTTGACAGTAGATTTTTTTCCATTGCAGTACATCTTTTGATTTCTTGACTGCTAGTATCAACAAATTCATCATCAATGTTAGATCAATCTTGGCTTAGAGCAGAGAGTACCAGAGGAATATGTCTATCTGTGTTTCATTTACTGTCCAAAGTAATTTGACTGTGTGGATCACAACAAATCATGGCTAACCTTGAGAAGAATAGGAATCTCAGAACACCTGATTGTGTTCTTACAAAACATATACTTGGACCAGGAGGAATCAGTCATCAGAACAAAGCAAGGAAATACTACATGACTCAGAATCAGAAAAGGAATGTGTCAGGGATGTGTCCTGTTTCCATACCTTTTCAATCTGTATGCAGAATAGATCATTCAAGAGGCTGGGCTTTATGAAAGGAATGTGGCATCAGAATTGGTGGAAGATTCATCAATAACCTATTTATGCAGATGAAACACTTTTACTTGCTGGGACTAAGTCCCTGAAGCATTTTCTTCAGAGGGTCAAAGATGGTAACGTGCAATATGGATTGAAGCGCAACATCAAGAAAACAAAGATTCTTTTATGAGTTATACTCAAATAGGTGGCACATAAGAACTACAGCACCAATAATGTTAACTGTAAATCTACATAAGATGAAATCATTGACAATTTTTCAAGCTTTTCTCTATCATGCTGTGTCCTGTTGAGCTAGTGGTGAGGATATTTGTGTTCTTTATGTTGAAAATTAATCCAACTGGAGCCTTTGATCTGCTGCAGGAAGCATTTTAAAGTCCTCAAAGTTGTGTCATATGCATAACACAGATTGTTGATGAGTCTTCCTCTGACCCTGTTGGTAGATTTTTCTTCCCAGAATCCAGCTTTTTGGATGATTTGATCAGCCTACAGATTGATAAAAGCATACAACCTTCATGCATCCTTTCTTGATATTAAAACATGCAGAGTTCTTTTCCTCTGTTCAAACAACATCTGCTTGATCTAAGTAAAGGTTTTACAGGAGCACAACTACGTGTTTTGGGACTCCATTTTACCCAATGTTAGCCATAATTTGTTATAATATGTACAGTCAAATGCCTTTGCATGGTAAGTAAAACACAATTAAGCGTCATCATGGTGGCATTCTCTGTTGTCAGTGAAGATCTCTCAGAGGTCAGCAGTGATATTCCTGGTGCCACAACCTCATCTAAATCCAGATTTAATGTTTAACAGTTCTCTGTTGATATACCACTGTTCTTTTTTTAATATTCTTCAGGAAGATTTTACTTGTGATAGTCATGATATTGCTAGGTAATTTCCACATTCTGCCCAGTCACCTTTTCTGGAAATGGGAACAAATATAGATTTCTTTTAGTCAGTTGGCCAAGTCATTGTCTTCCAAATATTTTGGCACAGATTGGTAAGCATATCTAGAGCTGTATCTGTTTTTGAAATGTAAATTGATAGTCCATCAGTTCCTGGGGTCTTACTTTTTGCTAATTCCTTCAGTGCAGCTTGAACATCTTCCTTTGTTACCACTGGGTCTTGAGAATATGACTCTTATTAACTGGTTCCATGTCAGCCAGTTTATTTTCATCAGTGACCCTGTGTATTCCTTCTGTCTCTTTTGATGTTTCCTACATCATTTAACATTTTGCCCACAGAATCTTTAAGTATTGTAACTCAAGACTTTATTTTTCAGTTCTTTCATCCTGAGAAAGGCCAAGTGATTTCTTCCATTTTTATTTTTCTAACTTTAACTCATTGCACATTTCTTTATGTTACTTTGCTTTGTCTCTCAAGCTACCCTTTGAAATCTTCTGTTTATCTCTTTTGCTTCACCACTTTCAATTGTCTTGGCTTCTCAGCATTCAAATGCAATTTTCAGAGTCCCTTCTGACATCGATTCTGATATTTTCTTTCATCCCATCTTCATAATGTCATTCCACAACTTACCTAGTCTTCAATCATTAGTGTTCAAGATCTAAAACCTATTCTTGAGGATTTTTTTTAAAAAATCAGGTAGAATAGACTCAAAAGTTATCAGGAACAAGGTAAGAAGATGAAAATCTGATTATTGAGCATGGGAATTTCTTTTGGAAAAGCAAAAATATTGTGAGACAATGATCTCATGGCTATATATTGTGAATTTCTCAAAGTACTAAAATGTTTTTAAGTTATTAATTTTATGCCTTGTGAATTCACTTCAGTAGATGGTGAAATTTAGATCAGAGTCTTTTCAATTTTAGAGTTAGAACTTTTTGAGAATCAAATGAAAGTTAAGAACCTATGAAAATATTCATGTGAACTTTGCAAGAAATTTTGAAGTATTCATATACATGTCTTCTAGTTAAATAGCACTGTTTCTAACATCAAGAAGACAAAAATCCTCAACACTGAGGCAAAAGCAACATTATGATAGATTATATAGAAAAGATTGAAGTCAACAATTTCATTTTATTTAAATCCACACTCAACACCCTTGTTGCTAGCAGTCAGGAGATCAGGAGACTTTGGGCAAGTCAGCTCTGAGGGTCCTCTCCAAAGTCCTAGAGAACAATGATGTCTGTTTAAAAACTAAGACATGCCTGATTTAAGCCGGGGTCTTTTCAATCATATGCTAACCATCAGAGAGCTAGACAGTGATTAAGGATGACAAAAAAAGAAATTGTCTTTGAGTGGTGGTCTTGAAGCAGAGTACTAAATATCCTATGGAGAGCACAAAGAACAGATATGTCTTAGAGAAAGTAAAGCCAGAGTCTTCCTTAAAGGCAAGGATGGTGAAGCTTCCTTAAACATATTTTGAGCATGTTCTTAAGAGGGGCAATTCCTTGGAAAGCAACATCATGGTTTGGAAAGGTGGGTGGTTGGCAAAAGAGAGGCAGACCCTCAATGAGATGGGTTGACACTGTGACTGTGACAATTGACTCAAGTATACTAGAGATTATCAAGATGGTACAAAATAGGACAGTGTTAAGAAGCAGAGATACTGTGGAATGATGAGAGTCTTTACCCCTAATACTATTATGTAAAAATCCTTTTAAACTCTACAGTCAATAGCAGTATAAAAAAGGTCACAGCTGGCTAGAATATGTTTTCATGTATGTGAAGAATTGTTGTACATCATCAGATCTGGTTTGGAGAAGTGCAGTGTAAAAGATCTCCTTATTTTGTAACTTAAGCAATAATTCCTCTAATTCTTTAAAAGTGTTGTTGTTAAGAAAATGAGACTAGTTCTTTATGAGCAAGGCAAATTTACTGTTGAGGAATTTGGGCTTTATTTAGTGCCAGTTTAAGTTTTCATAGTCTAGTGCCAGTAAGGTCCGATGAAAATTTATTTTTAAAGTAAAATCTAGGCCAAAGCAGAACAGTATTTAATAATTAATGTGAAATATTGAATTCAAACATTGTTTTGTTTTCAAAATTACTGGTTTTGCAAGGTGAAGTCTTGCAGTAATATTATGATGTTGATAACCAACATTAATTTTAAAATTTCAACATGATGTAAGCAGAAAACAGGCGCAAAGGTTCCAGGGACAGAAACACTGCTGAGGCAGCATTGACAGTGAATTAGATTTTCATTAGATAGCATTCATTTCAGTGGTGTCACCAGCAGAATATGGCATGTACAGATCGCCCTGGGTGCAGGACATAAGGAGTGACACCAAAATGGCCATAAAATATTTCAGCAGAACTTTATTCTTTTTTTATAAAAAAATATCATTGTAGTTAGTTACAAGAAAATTTTGAAAAGAGTGCAGATGGCATGGAGGCAGCCACATCTGACCCACAGCTATTTCACAGGCAGGAACAGTAGTCATTCACAGCATCCATAGTACAAAACCAGTTCCCATTAATGCCCCCCCAATGCTCCCTCAGCCTGCTACCACCAAATCTAACACCCACTGTCCTTCCCAGGACTCTCACTGTTTTGATTCCTGCTCCACTAATCTGTTGATTGCAGTGGTCACATAGAACTCACAGAACCATACTCAGGATTATGGGGCTTATTAGGAAAGTTAAGAGTTTGCAATTTATGTTGGAGGCAAAAGAAGATTTCTTGAGTTGGGCAGCTTCTCAAGCATGTTTGCAAGCCCTTTGTCCTTTCTACTCACGGCTTCAGGCCAGTGTTACAAAGCTCTCTGGTGGTGGGAGTGGGGGGGGGGGGGGGTGCTTGTTAGGTGCCTTTAAGTCTACTACGACTCATAGCAACCCTCTGAAGCACCAACCTGAACCTTATCCTACCTTACTTCTATCAATTATGGTGTCTACCCTCAATTTCCAAGGCCTCCAGCAAGCTTGATCAGAGCCCTCTGACTATGAGTCTGTGGGATGACAGTCTCTAGTCAGCTCTTTCATGTCAGTCTCTGGATCTTCTTGCAGCTATGCTATCTTGATCTCAGTCTATTTCTGCCTTATAAAGGAATCAGTAACTCTCAAGAATGTAACCTGCCTTCTCTGTTCTTATTGATAGCAAGATTCCCATTTTATGTCTCTAAGCCTGTTCCATTTAAGCTCATTGGGTTAGCAAGACTATTATTAATATCCCATTATTAGTATTTACAGAGTACTTGTCTATCAGCTTTCTGTACTTGGGTGACTCGCATGTTGCTATGATGCTGTAATCTAAGTCAGCGGTAATTAAAATCCAGCAATGACATCCAGGTGGACAGGTTTTGACAGAGCTTCCAGACTAAGACAAACAAGAGGCAGGATTAGCCATCAATTTATGAAATAACAGTTCTTCAAAAGCCCTATGAATGGCTGAAGAACATTGCTAGATATAGTACCAGGAGCAGAACCTCACTGATTGGAAGACACGAATTTAGGAGAAAGTTCTGCAAACATCCGTTCACCATTGGAACATTGATGTTTGAAGTATGAATCTAGGAAAATTGGAAGTTGTCTAACCTAAAATGAAATTAAACACATAAAGATCAACACCCTAAGCATTAGTGAGCTGATACGGACTGGTATTCACCATTTTGAATGAAACAATCATATATGATTTGATATGCCAAGTATGAAAAAAATTAAAGAGTCACTTTGTCTTCAGAGTCAAAAAGAACATTTCTGTCTATCCAATGGAACAATTCTATAAAAGAATACTATCCATATGCCTGTAAAAAATGACCTGTTAATACAACTCTTATTCAAATATACATACCAGCCACTAAAGTAAAAGATAAATAAATTGAGGACTTTTTTTTCAATCTGACACTGACAGAGCATGCAGTCAAGATGCGCTAATAATAATTGATAATTGGAATGCAAAAGTTGTAAGCAAAGAAGAAAGGCTTTGTAGTTAGAGTTGGTGACAGAAATGAGGCTGCATATTGAATGATATAATTTTGTACAATTATTTATTGCAAATACCCTTTTAAAAAGCATAAATACTGACCAGGCAGATCCTTAGAGGCAAGGATTTTGCAACTTCATCTCACATACTTTGGTCATGTGGCCAGAAGGGATTCTTGGCAAAGGTCATCATGCTTGGAAGGAAGAGGGACAGCACAAGAGAGGAAGACCCCAGTTGAGGTGGATTGACATGGTAACTGGGGCAGTGAAGCTAGTAGGTGTGTCAGAGACAGTGAGACTGAATCAGGATAGGGCAGGGTTCAGAGCTGTTGTACAATATGGTTGTAATGAGTTACAGATGACTTGATGTCACATAACAGCGATAACATACACAAGGACCTCTCAATGGAGTACAAATGAATCAGATTTACTCCATCTGGGGAAAGTATTAAGAAGCCAGATATCAGTAGTCAAAAGAAAGCCAGGGTCTGATAAGGAACTGACACATCAGTTGTTCATGTACAAGTTCAAATTGAAGTTGAAGGAAACTAAAACAAACACATGTGAACCAAAATATGACCTTGAGTCTATCCCATCTGAATTTTAAAACCATCTCAAAATAAATTTGATGCATTGAACACTAATTACCCAAAGAACATTTGAGGTGTGGGATGATTTCAAGGATATATCATCCATGAAAAAAGCAGGCCATTACTGGGAAGAAAGAACAGACCAAAATGGATGTCTGAAAATTACACCAGGGCATAAAAACCCCAAAGCAAAGGGAAGAAATGCTCAAGTGAAAGAGATGAGCAGAACATTTCAAATGGCAACTCAAGAAGAAAAAGCAAAGATTATACTAAAATGGTTAACGAACTGGAGCTGGAAAACCAGAAAGAAAGAACACAATGGATGTTTCTCAAGCTTTAAAGAATTCAAATTCAAGCCTCAAGTTGCAATACTGACAGATTCTATGGGTAAAATAGTAAAAATATTGGAAATATTGGAAGAATCTATGGGCAAATTTTTATAAATATTTAGGATATTAAAGTATTAAAATACTGACAGATTCTCACAAAATATCAAAAGAAGATGGAAGGAATACATAGTTGTTGTTGTTGTTGTTGCTATGGTTATATGCCATCGAGTCACTTGCAATTCATAGCGACCCTATGTACAACAGCCCTAAACCCTGCTCTATTCTGTGGCAACCTCATTGTCTCCAATACACATACTCCCACTACCCCAATCACTGAATGTTTCCATCTCATCGAGGGTCTTCCTCTCCTGTGCTGTCCCTCTACCCTCCCAAACATGATGTCCTTCTCCAGGGACTAGTCTCTCCTTGCTACATGCCCAAAGTGTGTCAGACAAAGCATCCTTGACTCCAAGGAGCAGCCCAGCTTCACCCTCTCAAGGACAAACCTGTTTGTTCTCCTAGAAGTCCATGGTATATTCAACACTCTTCTCCAGCACCACAGCTCAAAGGCATCAATTCTCTCTCGTCCCTAGTCACTGTTTAATTCTCCGATGCATTGCACACAATTGCAAAGACTATAGACAAGCTTAGTCTCCAGCCTGACGTCATTGTTCTTCAGTACTCTGGAGAGGTCCCTGACAGCTGACTTTCCCAATGCAATTTGTCTCTTGATTTCCTGGCTGCTGGTACCAAGACTGTGGAGACAAGCAAACTAGAACTGTTAATTATCTCAATCTCTTCATCATCTATACTGATGCTGCCAATGGGCCCAGTGGTGAGAATCTTTGCTTTCTTGATATTGAGCTTCAATCCCTATTGAAGGCTGAATTCCTTGACCTTCTGCAGCAAGAGCTTCTGGAGACAGAATACATCCCTGGCGGATCCCCTTCCCAATTTTGAACCATGCAGTGTCTTCTTGCTCTGTTCTGATGACTGCCTCTTAGTCCAAGTATAGGTTTCACATAGCACAATCAAACTGTTCTGGGATTCCCATTCTTCTCAGAGTCAGCCACAGCTTGTGATCCACAGTCAAAAGCCTTTGCATAGTCAATGAAGCACAGATAGACATTCCTCTAGTATTTTCTGCTTTCTGCCAAGATCCATCTAACATTAGCTATAATATTACTAGTACCATGACCTCTTCCAAACCCAACCTGCACATCTGGAAGTTCTCTGTTGACGTGTTGCTCTAGTCGTTTTTGGATCATTTGCATCAAAATCTTGCTTGCATGTGATATTAATGATATTGTTCAATAATTTCTGTACTCTGTTGGGTAGAATGGGAACAAACATAGTTCTCTTCCAGTCAGTTGGCCAGCTGACTATTCCCCAGATTGCTTGGCACATCCATGGCAGCATCTGTTTGTTGAAATATGTCAATTGGGATGCTGTCAACTACTGGAGCCTTGCTTTTTGGCAATTCTTTAAGAGCAGCTTGAACATGCTCTTTCATTACCACAGGCATAGAGTCACTATATCAAAAACTATCGATGGACACTGAAACAATTTCAGGAGGTTGTGTATAGTCAGGGATTGTGAGTATGGCACAGTATAGGCCAAGGTTCAGATCTGTTGATCTTAGGATTCCTATGACTAGCAGTCAGCATGACAGAACCTAGGAACAGCAACAGAGCACTCTAGTCAGAGCTGTCATTATTACTGAATTACAAGAACACTTTTAAATTGTGCTTTCTTCTGCACACATAACAAGCACACACTGTTGTTTTCATTACTGTCTATGTTTTTATAGGTGCTGATTTGTCAAATTGGTTAGCATTTTAGCTGCAATTTTGTGATCATTAGTTTTGGGAAACTCCCCCTTTTTTTTCTTTAATGTAGTTAGTAGTAAAAGGAAAAGGAGGCGAAATATTTTAAAAAGCTTTTTGTTTAGATATTAATATTGTAACTAGAGTAAGAAAATACTATAATATGTTGTTGTTATACGCCATCGAGTCACCTGCAACTCATAGCAACCATATGTATGAAAGCTCTGAAGACTGTCCTGTCCTGAGCCAGTCTCACTGACTCCGATACACCTACCCCCATTGCCCTAGTTAGTGTATCAACAATTTCTTGTTAGTATTCATATAATCTAAGAAATAGTGCCTCTTATAACTCTATCAAATAGTCTTCTGTGCTTAAAATTGATAAGAAAGATCAGTAAGGATTCTTTAAAATTTTGTATGGGATTAAGTCCATTGAGCTGAGGGTATGTGTAGGTGACACCACAAGTTTCCAACTCTTGTGATGACACTGATTCAATGATAAGGAGTTTATTCGAGATTGAAGCAAATTCAAAAGAGACATTTGATCCAGGATGCCAGGAGAGTAGAGGTATCATATGGTGTCAGAAGCATGGCTTACAGTGTTCCCTGTATCACTTTTCACAGTTCCTCTTTAAGTGCTGTGCAATACTTAAGATAAAAAACTTATAGAAGTTAGTAATAAATTATAGAAAAACTATTTTTTGATAGAACAGTTTATAGAGAGAAAAGATATTGTATCAAGGAATATGATATTATGAAATTCAAGAGTACTGTACTATATTTTACTTTGATTTTTTGTTAAGTGTTCTTTCATTAAGGTCATGAGTATTAGTAGATTAAAACCCTTATCTATTATTGTGATTTAGAATGCTGTCTTTAGATGTTTTTATCTTGCACATCCCTAATAAATTCTTGAGTATACTTATGCAATTCTTTTTGTTTTAAGAAACAGCTTCATTTTCTCAAAATAGCATTCTAGAGGAAGAAATTAAAATGTGATAACTTGTCATCATAAAGAAATATATTAGGAAGTACTGCACTTTGAAGATAGTTGAGATATTTTTTGGCATTTTGAAAACATTAAAAAAGGAATGACAAGACCATGGTGAAGAGCAGACTAGTTTAATTAGAGAAGTGAAAGCAAGATTCCTTTCTTTACTCATGTGCTGTCTCTTGAAAATTAGTACAAGTTAGTCCTTAAACAGCTAACATTGAACCCTGAGTACTACTTCCCGAAAGCACTGATGTATGAAGTGGTGGAAGAAACTTGTAAAAGAAACCCTCAGGGATTCCTCCTTTTTTCCCCTGTGTTCCCTTTAATCCTTGAATTGTCAAACCATGTGGAAAATAATAGAGCTGCGTAGTTCCAAGACTTAAGTAGTATTATCTTTTTAAAGGGAAATATTAGGTCATTTAGTATCTCTGTGTATGAACAGGGCATTGTTTTTAATGTAGAGTAAGTAACCTTGAATCCAAAGATGCATATTGGTTTAATTTTTATGTAATATTATTATCCATGACTAAGCAAGAAGTACTTAGTAGAAAAAGGAAAATGATAGCCAATATTTTATTTTCCTTTTTTAAACAGATGATTCAACGAGAAGCAGATGTGAAAAACAAAGTAACTGCTGTGGCATTGACAGATTCTGTTCACAATGTGTGGCATCAAGAAGCTGGCAAAACGATCCGAGAATGGATGAGAGAGGTGAGACTGGAATTTTTTTTTTTTTTAATGCTGACATGAATAGGGGTGAGCCTTTATGTTGAGCCCAACCAACCAATGTCAGGGGAAATAGAAAAGACTGGACATGATTGAAATCATAATAAAAATCCTTCTAAAGGACAATGTTTAAAGCCCCTTTTTTGTCATAGTATATTATGAATGGTTATAATATGCAGTAGGAACTTTGACTAAAAAAACATCTCAGTGTTAGGAGATTTCTATTCCCTGATGTTTAATTTTTCTGCCAGCTATTTAGCATTCATGCGGCTTCATTACATGAAAGGAGCTTAATATACACTCCGTCCAGGCCTTTTATTCTTTAAAGGTTGTCAGGGTGTGCCACTCTTAAATAGATTGGCTCACTACTGCCAGTGGAGGGAGAAGTAAAAAAAAAAAAAAACCCACAAAAAAACAACCTTTCTAAGCCAAACCATTAAGCTGGTAGATAGATATCCCACAGCTGGCACGACCAGCCTCAGGCTAAGCAAGCTTCTTTTCACACATCCTTAAGAGTAGTGTACCTGAAAACTAACAAGGATCCACTGGACTTTCGCTCATTATTACTGTTTTTATTGACCTTCAAACAGTTATTCTTCAATTCTATTTTTTATACAGATTTATTTACAAAGGTCAATATATTGTTTTTCACATAAAATCTTACCCATTTCCTGCGCCACCACCCTCCATCAAATTGTGTGACCCTATGATTAACACCATCCCTCTTCCACTCATCCTCATCCCTCTGCTTCCACCTTCCCATCTTAGATCCTCATACTCATTCTATAATAATGAGTTTTATACAGTATTTGTCCTTATAGAACTGAGTTAGTTCACTCAGCATAATGCTCTCCAGTCCCTCCCAAGTTAGTAATTTACAAAATCATTGTTCCTGCATGCTACATAGTATTCCATTGTGTGACTGTACCATAATTTCTCAATTTATCTGATTGTGGTTGAACATCTTGGCTGTCTCCACGTTCTTGTGATGGTGAATAACGCTGCTTTGAACATTGGTGTTCAGGTCTCCATTTGAGCTTCAGTTCTCATTTTCTTGAGTTATATTCCAAGCAATGAAATAGCTGGGTCATATGGGATTTCTATGTTCAGCTGTTTACGGAAGTACCATACTGCCTTCAAGAGTGGTTGTACCATTTTACAATCCCACGAACAATGTATAAGACTTCTGTCTGTCCACATCATCTCCAACATTTATTACTTGCCATCTTGTTAAACTTTGCCACAGTGCTGGAGTGAGATGGTACTTCATTGTAGTTTTGATTTGCATCTCACTTTATTGCCAGTGATTTTGATCATTTCTTCATGTGTCTGTTGGACATTCGAATATCTTCCTCTGTGAACATACTTTCCATATCTTTTGCCCATTTTGTAATGAGTTCTCAGTCTTCTTGTGGAGGCCCAAGAGTATTTTATAAACTTCGTTATGAGACTTTTGTCTGAGATGGTATGGCCAAATGTTTTTTCCCAGTCGATAAGTACTTTTCACCTTGTGGGAAACAGATTTTGATGCACACAAGGATTTCATCTTTAGAAGGTCTCATTCATCAGTTTTATCCTCTTCAGATTGTGTATTTCTGTCTGTATTTGGCAGTCTCTTTATACCATAGATTAGACCTTCTAAGCTTGGTCCCAGTTTGTCTCTGATGAAATTTATGCTTTTGGACGAGTTGATTTTTTTGTGTATGGTGTGAGAATAGCCAACCACAAATTAAAGCACTTTGGAGTGAACCTAACTAGAGATATAAAAAAGACCTATACAAAGAAAACTACAGAACATGTCTTCAAGACACAATAAAATATCTAAATAAATGGGACAATGTGCTTTGCTCATGAGTAGGAAGACTCGATGTTATGAAAATGACAATCCTACCAAAAGCAATCTATATGTTCAATGCAATACCATTATAGATACCAAATTCCTTTTTCAGGGAGTTCAAAAGGGAAATTGTCAACTTTATTTGGAGAGGAAACGGACCCTAAATAAGCAAAGTACTTCTGAAAAACAAAAATGAAGTGGGAAGCATAGCACTCCCTGACCTCAAAACCCACTACAGCGACAGTAACCAAAACAGCATGGTACTGGTACAATGACAGTCACATAGATCAGTGGAACAGAATTGAGGACCCAGAAATAGACCCAGCTATCTATGGTCAACCAATATTCAGCAAGAAAATAAAGCCTATCAAACAGGGAAATGACAACCTCTTCAGAATGTGGTATTTGCAAAACTGGATTACCACCTGCAGAAAGCTGAAACAGGATCCACATCTACACCATACACAAAAATCTTTCATTCCTATTATAAGTATATGACTCAAATTTTTATTTACCTTTATCTTTCTGATATTATATTTACCACAAGCTTCCCTAGTTTATTTTGTTGTTGTGTGCTTGCAAGTCAGAACCAACCCATAGCTGACTCACCAACAGGTTTTTAGAGGCCGTAAACAGCATGCAAGGAGATTGCCCGTTTTCCTCCTGCAGAGTGGCTGGGGGATTCAAACTGTGTGCCTTAGGGTTGGCAGTGCAATACCTCTAAGCCACCAGAGCACCTTTTCCATTTATTTGAGGAAATGATACGTTTCTGTGATTGAACTACTTGACCTACCTAGTTTTCTCCTAGTTTTTGTTCATAGAATACTCAAGTGTTTAATGCAGCTGACCTCTGACTATCCAAGTACATGGTGTAGATTTTCACCAGCCCTTGTGCTGCTTTTGTAAAGACCAAATAATTTTTGTTTCCAAAGAGTTTTGAATAAGTGGAAGGGCAAGGATATATACTTCCATAGTGCTACAGTAATCTCACCAATCTGTTAATACTGTTATTTCCCATTACAAAAATTGTTTTCTTCATGTAAATGTCCAGAATGTTTTTGTTGCACTCCTTTTAATGCTATAAACATATCATGATATGGTTTGGATTTTGTTTTTTCTTTCATGAAATCTAACACCAGGCATTTTATGATTATATTATTTTTCATATTTCTACTTTTATAGTACTTCTCCATCCTTAACTGCCTTTCCCAAGGCTTGAATTTTTAGAAAGTTTTCTTATATTATTTCTATTTATCTGTTCAAAGATAAATACATAGCTCCCAGCATCATACAAATGCTGAGATTAGTAAATAAGGTATCAATAACCCTTCCCAACACATAACCCAAATGAAGTTAAGTACTTGCCCCAGACAAGAAACATTCTTGTTCATCTTTTCTTTTTTTAATTTGGAAATGTTTTATATATGCCTCACTTTGGAACGCTGGTGTATTCGAATCACCAGTGTGGTGTTACTTTTAGTTTAGAAGACTGAATTCATCATCAAAATAATCATAGAAATCTCTGCATTTTTTACCTCCTTGGAATACCTACTAGTTGAATGTATTGTTTTGTAATCAAAGCTGCCATTGATTTTTTTTTTTCTTCTTGTGACTGTCATTTGGAGAATTTTTTTTATAAATGCACTAATTCTTGAATGTTTAAAGTAATAGCATAATTCTTGGCAGTTTAAAGAGATGCAGTAAATCATAGTTATTGTTATTCTTACCTACTTACCTCGAAATACTGTAAAACACACAAAAAAATTGCCTTTTTCCTTTGGTTTATAAATTACTTGCATGTATATGCAAATTGCATATAGATAGATACATTTTACAAAGGAAAAGCACTATGTAAAAACATATTCCAACACATCAGAATTAAGTCAGAACAAAGAGTTAGTGAAACTAAGTATTTGCCAAGTCTGTCTCCCTCTTTATAATCTGGTATGTTCAAACCACCAAGCTTTCAGTTAGTAGTCAAGCATTTAACCAACCCACCATGGCTCTTTTTACTGACTTGCTAGATAAAATGAGTAATTAAGCCTCTACCATGTGACAGGTACTCTTAGCCCCATCCACTTCGTCTTAGTCCTGAGCACTTGTTCCATGTATCTAGACCCATTTGATAATTGTTAACTTAAAGACAACAATTCTTATTCCATCTATTTCCAGAACTAGTGTAAAAATTAAAGGTGATAACCAAGAAGACAATCTCTTGAAATGCAAATGGTGTTCATAAATAAATGATATGTATTATTTTCTTTCTTTTTATACCAGAGATAAAAAAAATTATTCAAAACTCAAAAAGTGCCAAGTTTAAACCAACTCATAGCTGACCTTCATTCAGGTTTTCAGAGTCTGCAGATCCCACAAGTGGAGACAGCCTGTCTTTCTTGTATGGAGATGCTAGTGAATTTGAACCACCAGAGAAGCACCACCTTTGGGTCAGCTGTATAACTGTCTACAGACCACAACACCAGAGTCCCTTAAAAAAAAATCACAGTTATTATTATACCCTTCTTATTGTAGCTTTGAGATTATCACTGTTTGGTGCTCTTTCCCAAGAAATTACTAGAATGGTGAAAATACACAAATCATTGGTAAATATCATTGTAGCAGCCCACCTAAATATTTGAAACTCCTTGGTAGAAAAGATTTCGAAAGCCAGCAGTGGTTTGGCAAGAGAAGAGTTCAGGTTTCATATCATTCATGATGAAACTTCCTTTCTTTTTTTCTCTCCTTTCTTAGTGCCTGTCTTCTGCGCAAGTGATGTAACTTCCATCATGGGATGAAGAGCAAATAAGCCAAAATAACAAAATAAAAAAGAGGGATTCTTGAGCAGGGGTATTGATGAAGGGTTTTAGGATAAGCCTTTTGTTCTTCAGCATGCTACTCTTTTACCATCTCATAGCCCAGTTTCATTTGAAATCAGCTCAAAAATGGAGATATTTTTATACCATTCCCAAGCTAAACTGGAATGTTATCTAAAGACCTCAGTGCATTTAACCTCATGAAAATTGTCTCCATTCTTTCACCAAACAGTGCATTGAAATTTGGAAGAAAGACAGTGAAATTGCTTACTTATTCCTTTCATCCTATCATACTGACAAGAGTGAGTCAACATCCTTTCCCTATGTAGCCCTGACCTGTGAAAAGTCTTCACTCAGTCTAGATATACAGTTCTCTGTGAGGGTCATGAACCCTGCCATCCTTACCTGTTACCATGCACCAAGCAAAATGTAGATCTCAGAAGTACAAGCTAATGAATTGTTAGTTGTATTTATCTAAGTTGTACTTATCTAAGCACACAAAGACTTTGATAGTAAAGATCAGCCAGTGCCATAATGATGATTTGCATTACAAAAAAAAATGAAAATTTTTAAAAAACCAATAAAAGCCTGAATTGAACTAGCGCACCAAATACCTGCCTCCTACCTTACACAAAATTTACTACCTAGTTGTGTGTGTGTGTGTGTGTGTGTGTGTGTGTGTGTGTGTGTGTTTTAAACAATATACTAAATTTTAAACTTTTTATTCAAAGTTTTCATTGATTTTTATGTCTGCTGTTGAATATTATCAACCTTTGGTTCAGTTGTCTAAGGGTGTCACTCAGCTGTGTGACCTATAAACACTTCAAATCAATGTCAATTGTTCTTGGAGTTTTGTATTTCAGAGAAAAGACAGTTTGCAATCTGAGCATTAAAAAAACTGAAAACACTTTAAGAAATAATTGCTTCATTATCTTTTTCTTTCTTTCTCTCCCCTCCCCCAAACACTCTAATTGGCATCTAGTCACCACAACTGACTCAAAGCTGACCTCCAGCAGGATTTCAGGGACTCTAAATTGCATGGTATGAGATATTTCATCTTTCTCCCATGGAGTCCTTGGTGTATTTGAACTGTTGAAGAGGTACTACCTTTGGATTAGCAGCACTACTGACCCACAGACTGCAGCACCAGAACTTCTTATATGGTAGCTATATAATTCATCCCCATTAATTAGCCAGATTGTGTGTTGGGATGAGGCAAGCTGCATTCCAGGCTCAAGTTTTGATCCTCTTGCTTTCTCTTGTCTAGCATATGCTTATAACCTACTCAGGTCTCCTTAAAATAAGATTTCAGGAAATACACTCTTACTATTTTTTTAGTTTACTACTTCAAGGTGCTGCTCAGGCCTACTGTTCGTCTGAACTTAGACTGCAAAGAACTGGGTAAGGAGGCTAAATTGGAACATTTAAAAGAATGAAAGAATAAACATTAGGAAAAAGGTCAGAGATTTGGTTTCCAAGTGATAGAAAAATATTTTAGGATAAAGATTACATTTGATAAAATGACATTTCAGGCAGATTGAATTCTTGTCTAATGACATATGTCTTTTTCATGTTTATTTCTTTACATATATTTTCCAGTATGTTACATTGTTTTCTTATACACAATCATATGGCAAACATATGTTTATCTTCTTTGTCCTTTTTGCTGTATATTTCCCAGTGGGGTAAAAATATATAAAAACTCACATAGACACATACTTTTCACACTTAGAGTATGAAGCCTTTATAATCCTACATAAGGATTTTGTCTTTCCAGAAAATTTGCAGACATATTGAGTTTAACTATAAAGTGTTTATCTGTTCTGTTATTATTGATGAGCAAAACACATGCCTATATAAAAATCAAACTTTCTGAATCATAAAAATTTAACCATTTTTTTGTTTTAAATGTTTAAAAGTGACTTTGATAAAGTTCATATTGCTAAGCTTTTTAAAGTCAATGATGTTAGAAAAATATTTATCACTTACATATTGTAATGTTGTTATTGTGGTTATTGTTATTGTTTGCCATTGAGTCGGTTCCAACTTATAGCAACCTAATGCCATCACTTTCATTAATACTATAAATAGGTTTTTTAAGTAGTCGTACGTATGGGAAGTATAGGTAAAAAAGCATAAAGACTGACATATCACCTGGATAATAGTCATCTTTCATCAGATTCAGAGGTATTAGTAGGATGAATAATAATTAAAATATATAGCTAATCGCTGCCTGTCTGTCTGTAGTGCTAATTGCTGTTATTGAAAAGACTGAATTGTTTAAGAAAAAGAGAGAAAGAGAAAGTCATTCTTCATTGAAGCTATCTCCCTGTATCATTGGGAGCCTATTTTTAGTACCTATAGAAGTCATGATTTTTTGAATTTATTAAGGGCTGTGAAGAATGATAAAACAAATCATCCATTTACATATCTTGACACTGCTTTGGAGAATACTTATTTCTTACAAGCAAGTGTCAGATTGTATATAAAAGCTGGCTAATTGTGTGCTAATCTTCTGCATTATCTAGAACTCTCTGATGTGGTATTCTATCAATAGTAATATTAATTTTACTTATTTTAAATGTATGAAATATCTTCTAAACCCCGACTACTTTTATGATTTCTGCTTTCTTACATTGTGTAATTTTGTATTCAGCTGGTAATTAAGATTAGGAGTGTGTACTATATATGTATAAGGATACATATCCACTTTAAACTGTCAGGCTTTTGTAATACATAAAAATACTAATATTTTATCCATTTTAAATGTAAAAAGCGAGAAAGCATTTCAGAACATTACTAGATGTTGTGTTTGTTTTCATGGGGGTTTTTTCTACCCAGTTCAATAGTTTCATTGATCTACTGTTTCTTACAAAAATCTGCCATGCTTTGTGAACTTCACTTTCTAATCTCATACAGCAACTCTTCCTTTATGTGATTCCTGCTCTCCCTGGTCCCAGAACAGTAGGGTTGCCTTGAAAAATCTATTCAAAAGCCATTCCTTGGCCTTTATTGGTGGGGACTGGGGCCTTTGAAATTCTCTCCTCACTGCAACACAGCTGACATCTTCTTCCAGACAGAATGAATTAAGGAAATACAATAAGACACTTGATCTACCAGTCAAGGATCTTTCCACAGTAAAGACGGATTCCATGGTGCACAACCAGGGCAGCAAGCATCTAAAAATACACAATACATGCTTGTTTACCAGAATAGCGATCGTTGGGCAATGTTTCCAACGTGATTGATGGGATGATTTCTTTTTTAAAAGTCTGTCTGCAGATTCTTTGTGTGTGTGTGTGTTTTGAAAACATATTTTAAAAACCCCAACATGTGCAGTTAATAACATTCTTAAAAGACCAGATGTCAAATATAGATTTAACATATATATATATATATATACACACAATATAGATGTGTATTATTATTTTATTTGTCTGAGTTGTGACTCATCATTGCTTTTTAAATTAAGCTTTAATATGGAAGATTTGTGTCCTCAGGCAAAGAGCTTCACTTGACTAGGTAATAGTGCTTTTAAACTATTTGGATATAGCTTCAGTGAACTAAATTGAGGTAAAAGTTAAAGGAGTTACTTTGGACTAATTTCTTTTTTAGGAATAAAGATAAATTTTTTCTAGTGTTCCACATACATATAGAATATAATGTAGAAATGTCATTTCACAAGATCAAATTAATGTTTATTTTAGTAAATCTTTTAACTGGATTCTTTTTATTTTTTCACTTTTCATCTGTCTTTCTCTTAAAAATATACTGCATCATCCTTTAGAGAAAGATAAATATCTTCTTACTGTGAGCACAGATGAATGACAGAATTGTGAAAAATAGACCTTATTCTGCAATTGTTTAGGGGGGAAAGGAACTGCTTATTGTCTACATAAGGAAATTATTTCAAAATCTAGGAATTTAGTGCCCTTGTGGCAGATGATCATACAGATAAGTTAATCTATCAGCCTAAAAATTTGGCCTAGGCCTAAAGTATCTCAGAAGTGAATTGTGTCTATTCCATTGCAGAACTGTTGTAACTGGGTCTCAAGCTCAGAACCATTAGATACATCAGTGGAGTCCATGCTACCCGACTGTCCCCGAGTCTCAGCAGGTAAGTGTTTGATGGGAAATGCGTGGATTTTTTTTTAAATACAAAATGTAATGTTTTGTGAATTAAGCATGTTATTCTGGCTTAAATTACTGACTGAATTCTTGGAAGATAAGGCATGGATCTGATCTGCTACCAGAAGTTTACATAGTTTAGAAAACTTATCCAAGTCATGCTCAGTAAAACAAATAGCAAAAGCAATTTAAGAGTAATAAAATGGTTGCTGTTGTAACTCAGGGAGATGAGACATACCTAAATAAAAAGTTGAATGAAAAAAAAGAGCAGGTAGTCATATGAGATATTTTGTAGGGTCTATATTTGTCTTTAACTGAATGCCAACTTGCTGTTAATGATCAGCAGTAAATATTGTGATTTTGAAAGAGAGAGCTCTATAAAATATTTGGAAGGAATTTTCATAGGGCTGCACATGGGGGCAGGGGAGAAGGAAATGGGAAGGATCTGGGCCAAAAGACAGGGTTAATGATGGCCAAGGTCCAATGGTGATTAATTTTATAAAACATAATGCGTGAGAATGATTGAAGCACAATGTAAATGAAGAACAGGGTGAAACACATGTAAGCAAACTAATTAAAAAAATCGCCATGCAAAAGATTTTCTCTGGACTTTAGTGATTAGATATATTTGGGTTATGAAAAGTCATGCCTGAGTAACCTCTTAGGCAAACGACCTGCAATTTAGGAATTCAGGTCTAGAATAGACCTAAAAATGCTTAGAGACTCTGCCCTGGTGTCTAAAGGAAATAGATAGAGAGCCACGAGCACCTCAGCAAGGAGATGGGCTCCAGCCAGTTTAATGAGAAGTTGATGTCCACCCTATAGAGCTTGTGCTATTGTTTGTAGGTAAGAGAAGTGGGTGATGTTTGTCTTTGCCTTCAGGATTTTACTTTTCCTAGTAAGTAGCAATATCTAGTTATAGCCATAGAACAGATAAACTGTGTCTAGTTATGTTATTGTTAAGTGATGTCAAGTCACTTCCAACTAGTAGGGACCCTTTGTACAACAGAATGAAACCCTGCCTGATCCTAAGCAGTCCTCACAATAGTTGCTGTGGTTGATCTCAGTGAGCCACTATGTTAGTCCATCTTATTGAGCCTCTTCCTTTTCTCTGCTGACCCTCTTCCAAATAGAACGTCCTTCTCCAGGAACTTTTCCTTCTTGATAGCATGTCCAGAGTACATTGGAGGAAGACTTTTCATTCTCATTTCCAAGGAATATTATGGCTCTACTTCCTCCGGGAAAGATTTGCTTGTTCTTTTGACAATCCATGATATATTCGGTATTCTTAATTCTTCAGTCTTCCGTATTCATTGTCCCACTCTGTCCTGTGCATGTGAGATAACGGAAAATACCTTGGCTTGAGTGAGTCACACCTTAGTCTTCAAAGTGGAACATTTGTTTTCTAACACTTTAAAGAAGTCTTTTAAAGTAGATTTGTAGGAACCAGAAAATTGGGAGATGTTTGGAAAATGTTCTGCTTTATGTATTTACATACAGGAGATAGCTAATCACTAAGTACTTAAAAGTTGACATCATATTTACATTTTTAAAGGAAATAATTTTTAATTACTAGGTAAAAAAATACTTAAGGACGCTGTTGTTAATGCCCATGCTTCAACTATCACTGTCATTATAGCAAAACTCTAGGATATTAGCCAAGATTTAATCAGAGAAGCAGAACCACTACATGCTTTATGTGTATATTGTTTTTTTTCAAAGATTTATTGTTGAAATTTCACCTAAGATTTGACCAGGATTAATCAAGCAGTCTTTGTAAGGTTGTTGACTTTGCATATAACACTTGAGCTTGAGTCAACAGAACAGACAACTGGTAAGGGAGATAGGATGTAAAGTTGGAGAGAGCAAAATGAGCTGGAACCCATGAGTACCAGATGGAGTTGACGAGGATGGAAATAAAGCTGTGTCAGTTCTGCTTTTCTCTTCAGTACAGTAAGCATCCTGTAGAAGCCAGTGCCCTTTGTTGTGAAATGGAATACACACACCTGCCATTGCCTCTTGCCACAGGGTAATCCAGAAAATAATCAACATGTGTCAGCTAGAAAGTAAATCACTGCTACTTACTTTCACTGCCCATACCTTCCATAAGCAGCTATCTTGTTATCATCTACCCTAACTAGAATTATAAGAAAAAAAATTCTGAGAAATGTAGTTCTGTCTAGTCAAGTTGACACATTACAAAATCATACCACACACCCCCTGTCAACTTTACACTCATCTTCTTAAACAAGCTTAATCTCCAAATAAAAACATTAATAAAGTCAAACTCCCACCTCACATGATTATCCCACGTACATCATACATCTAAAAGTTTTCCCCAGAAAGTATTACAAAATCTATTTTTGTGTCTTCAGATCATGATCATTCTTTTTACCTTTAAATACTAAAAATAAGACAAATTGCTATGTGCCCTTTATGTTCAATGATACAGGAATGAGAGGGAAGAAACTTATTTCATTAACAGGTATATACACAAAAAATATTTTTATAAAAAAAAACGGATAACTATAACTATTATATTCTTCATTGTTGTATGCTGTCAAGTCAATTTCAACTCCTGTCGATGTATAGGCAGAGTAGAGCTGCCCCCACCAGATTTCTGGGGCTAAACTCTTTACAAGTGCGGATCACCAGGTCTTTTCTCCCACTGAGAGACTTTAGGATTTGAACCGTATTCCTTCTCATTAGTACCTGGGCACTTACCTGTTGTGCCGCTAGTGTTACACATTATCATTATACCTGCTATTTATTGCTGTTTTCTCCCATTACTCACTCTATATTCAGATGGCTCTCAAGAAGCATTTAAGTTTTTCCCTATTTCTTCCCTGCTGGAATGATATAAACCTTCATTGTTAAAGAATATGAGCTATTGGAAATTATAGCTCAGTTAGGTTGTTATCATTTTCTATTGATTTAATTACATCACAGAACATGACACTAATAAAAAGTGCCATAGAAGGTCTTGTGCAATATACGCATGTTGTTGTTTGTTGTTGTGTGCTGTCGAGTTGCCTATGACTCATAGCGACCCCTTTTTACAATAGCTCTGAACCTTGCTCTATCTTGAACCAGTCTCACTGTTACCGCCACACCTACTTTCATTACTCCATTTACTTTGTGAGTCCATCTCATCTAGGGTTTTTCTCTCCTGCACTTTTCCTCCATTCTTCTGAACATGAACTGGTCCCTCCTGGTCACGTTTCCAAAGTATGTCAAATAGAGCTTCAGAATCCTTGCCTCCAAGGAGCAGCTTGGCAGTCCATGGTATGTTCAGTACTCTTCTCCTGTACCACAGCTCAAAAGCATGGATTCTTTTTCTCTCATCTTTAGTCATTGTCCAATTTCTGATGCAAAGCAAGTAATTGCAAAGACTATAGCCTGGATCAGGTGCACCTTATTCTCTAGACTGATATCATTGCCCTTTAACACTTTGGAGCAGTCCGTAACAGCAGATTTTCCTAATGGAATTAATCTTTTGATTTCCTGACTACTTCTGCTAAGTGTTGATTGTGGAGCCGAGCAAGCTGAAATTGATAACAAACTCAATCTCTTCTTCATCTATCATGGTGCTGCCAATTGGTCCGTTGTGAGAATCTGTGTTTTCTTGATGTTGAGCTTCAATCTATATTGAAGTGCTTGACCTTTTGCAGCAAACACTACAGGTCCTCCTCAGTTTCAGTAAACAAGGTAGTGTCATCTGTATCATACAGGTTGTTGATGAGTCTTCCTCCAGTCAGCCACATTCCTCCTTATAAGGTCCAGCCTCCTGAATAATCTGTTCCACATATACCTTTTCATACTGCTTTCCTGATGTTGAACCATGTAGTGTTTCCTTGCTCAGTTCTGACGACTTCCTAGTCTCAGTAAGATTTCACATGAGCACAATCAAGTGTTCTGGGATAGTCACAGTTTGTTATGATCCACACAGTCAGTTGTCTTTGCATAGTCAGTCAAACACAGATAGACGTACTCCTCCTAAACTCAGTGTGAACCTGCATTTTCCACTAGTAACCAGGATTCTCACTCTAGCCACTGTAATAACTGACTCTACAATTGGGGAATAAAGTGTCCAAAATGACAAGATAGGAGGTCCAAGCTCTAGTTCATTTGAATCACTGTTGTGCCATCTGATGAAACATTCCTTCCTCTGAAACTAAGATTTGTAGACCACTAGTGCCTAAAGTCATAGAAACAGTTTGGCTAGTGGATTGCTAAGAGCAATAGTAAGAGGAACAACTACTTTCCATTCTTTAATTCACTGATCCAGGAGAGAGAGCATCATAAATTAAATGCTTATTTTAGATCAGATTTCACAATCTGGAACGCATTACCCAGCCCTAAAAAATGTCACATGAGATCTGCATGGGAGAGTGGACTGGGGGAGGGGAGGATTGTATAATAATGAAAGTTTGGGGTTTGTTTATTTTAATTTTCAGAAAGAAAAGTCAACTGGGGGGAGGGGTGGACAGGGAGGAAAATGTGCAACAATAAATGAATGGAAATCCAAAGTCTCTATGACTTTCATTAAAATTTAAAGAAAAAAGTGTTGTCACCTCTGAGGATCCATAAATGAGTCCGTAAATCTCATTCCACTATTTTTTCAAGCCTGTTGCTTTAGGATCATGAGGAATATGTTAAGAGGAATTTTCAAAATGCAAACTGATCTTAAATTGATTGGCAGACCTCAAGTTCTCTTTCGTTCTCTCCATCGCTCATTCTAATGGAAGTCCGCTGCCATGTGTCAGTTATTAAATGGAGAGACCCATGTGGCAAATGAGGAGGTATTTCTGGCAGAGAGTTGGCAAGAACCTGATGCCTACCACCAGTCACGGTAATGCAATTGGAAGGAGATTCTTCCCAGTTGAGCCCTGACATGACTGTAGACCCAGCTAACAATTGACGATAATCTGACCTTGATCTTGAGTCGCCCACCACACCTTGCCCAGGCCCCTGACCCACAGAAACTGGGACTAATGAATTTAGTTGTTTTAAACTGCCAAGTTGAGGGATAATTTGTCAAACAAATAGGCACAAACTTCAATTCTCATGATCACTCAAGCCTGACTATAAGTAACAAAAACTAGCCTTCTTGAGACAAAATCTTTGTAAGGCTTCCCTCAGCTCCGATACCTTGAACTTAAGATCTACCAGAAGAAATGGGCTGACATAGAAAAATTTCATGAAACAACATGTGTAAAAGAGCCTGTGGTGATGAAGGAAGAAGTTCAAGCTGCTTTGAAAGAATTGACAGGGAAGAAAAAAAAAACCCACACAACAAAACAAGGCCCCAGGAACTGATGGTATACCAATTGACATATTTCGACAAATAGATGCACTTACCAAGTTGTGCTATGAACCACCTGGCCAATTAACTGGAAAAGATCCATACTTGTTCCCATTACACACAAAAAAGGGGAGGGGGAGTGACAAGACAGAGTGCGGAAATTATCGAACATTATCATTAATATCACATACAAGCAAGATTCTGCTGAAAGTTATCCACAGATGACTGGAACAAAGAAATGCCAGATGTGCACACTGAGTTTTGAAGAGGCTGCGATACTAAGGATATTATAACTAATGTTAGAGGGATCTTGGCTGAAAGCAGAGAATACCAGTGGAATGTCTATCTGTGTTTCATTGACTATGCGAACGCATTTCACTGTATGAATCATAACAAACTGTGGCTAACTCTGAGAAGAATGGGAATCTCAGAACATTCATTTGATTGTGCTTATGCAAAACCTGTGCTTTGACCAGGAGGCAGTCATCAGAACTGAGCAATGAAACACCACATGGTTCCAAATGAGGAAGGGTGTACAGCAGGGATGCATCCTATCTCCATACCTTTACAATCTTTTTTGCTGAATAGATCATCCAGGAGGCTGGGCTCTATGAGGAGGAATTTGGCATCAGGTTTGGAGGAAGATTCATCAACAACCTGCATTATGCAGATGACACAACCCTGCTTGCTGAAACCTGAAACTGAGGAGAACATGAAGTACTTGCTGCAGAAATTCAAGGACTGCAGCTTTATGTATGGAAACTCGACATCAAATAAACAAAGATACTCTCCACTGAGCCAGTTGGTAGCATCAATGATAGATAGTGAAGAGATTGAGACTGTTAACAGCTTTAGTTTGCTTGGCTCCACAATCAGTACTCTTAGTACCAGCAGCCAGGAAATCAAAAGACAAATTACATTGGGAAAATCTGCTGTCAGACACTTTTCCAGAGTACTGAAGAGCAACAGTGTCAGTCTGGATATTAAGTTGCACCTTACCCAGGCTATGGTCTCCACAATTCTTTGCTATGTGTCAGAAAGCTGGACAATGACTAGGGTTGATAGAGAATTGATGCCTTTGAGTTATGGTGCTGGAGAAAAGTATTGATATACCATGGACTGCCAGGAGCACAAGCAAGTTCTTTCTGGAGAGGGTAAAACCAGGCTGCTCCTTGGAGGCAAAGATTCTGAAGCTTCATCTAACATACTTTGGGCATTTTGCAAGGAGGGCCCAGTCCTTGGAGAGGAACATCATACTTGGAAGGAGGAAGAGACAGCTCAAGAGAAGAAGACCATCGATGAGATGGATTGATTCAGTGACTGGGGTAATGCAGATAGATAAGTTAGAGACAATAAGGTTGGCTCAAGATAGAACAGGGTTCAGAGCCAGGGTCGCTATGATTCACAAGCAACTCAACAGCACATAACTACAACAACTATACTGTTCATTGCTTTAGGCCATTTTGGTTTAAAAAGTGTTCTGTTTTTATAAACAATGTAAAAACAAGTCTTCTAATTTCATCTCATTTGTGTGGTGGTTTATATGTTGTGATACAAACCCAAGAGTGAACAGCCAGCCTGAAATTCTCTGGTTTCTAATCATGTTGCCCAGATTTAGAATGTAAGTAATACTTTATTATCTCAAAATGTATCCAAATAAACTCACAAATATTGCTTTCAAGTCATTTTCGGACTCATAGCAACACTATCAGGCAGAATAGAACTGCCTCTTGAGGTTTCCAGGGCAGAAACTTTATAGAAACCCACTGCTACATCTTTCTCCCACTCAGCAAGCGGTGGGTTCATCTGAGGACCTTTCAGTTAGCAGATGAACATGTAACCGTTGACTGCACTACTTGAGTTCTGAGCGCAATTTGATGAAACCCAGTTGTAGACTCAATTTAGTGAAGCTTTCCACACACAGTGTTCTAACTTATAACCTTTATTTTCTTTTAGTTTTAATAGACTTACTTTTTAACTAGAAGTTTCACAGTGACTGTAAATTAAATTTATTTTAAAAATATCCATTCACAATGGTGTAGGGTTTTTTAAAATTTATGAATAATCTTTTTCACTTAAAAAGAAAGATCTTGCTCAGAACAATTTCATTTTATACATGGTAGGGTGTTCTGGTGGCCTAGTGGTAAGAAGCTGTGTTGCAATCACAAAGGAACAAAGTTCTAATCCGTCAGCTGCTTCACAGGAGATGGATGGGCAGTCTCATTCTGTGCAATTTACTGCCTCTGAAAATCTGCTGAAGGGTTAGCTATGGGTTGAATCCAACTCGAGCACACAGCAACAACAACATTTACCTATGAATGTGTGTTTTGGAAACAAATACATTAAAATTTTTCATTGTGCTTAAAATATCATTGCAAATTGTTTTCAGTATGCTGTAGGGACAATTGAGTTGAGATGAACTCATAGCCACCCTATGAGCAACAGATCTGAATCCTGTCCTATCCTATGCCAACTTCACAATCTCTGACACACTCAAGCCCATTGCTGCGACCACTATCCCAATCCACCTGATTTAGAGTCTTTGCCTCCTCCACCATCCCTCTACCTTTCCAAGCATGGTGTCCTTCTCCAAACAATAGCTCTTCCTAGCAACATGCCCATAGTATTCAATACAAAGCTTCACCATCCTTGTTTCCAAGGAGCAATCTGGCTTCACCTTTTCTAAGACATATCTGTTTGTTCTTTTAGTAGTCCATAAGATATCCAGTATTCTCCTCCAACACCATAGTTCAAAGGCTTCAAATTTTCTCCATCATCCCTATTCGTTTTCCTGCTCTCAGCTACATTGCTAAGTGATTGAAGACCATGGTCTGAATCAGGCACAATTTAGGCAAATTCAAGCCTTGAGTTGCAATACTGAGAGATGGTGTGAGCAAAATTCTGAATGATCTAGGCAGTATTAAAAGAGGACGAGGGAATATACAGAATGACTGTACCAAAAACAACTGGCCAACACAGTAGCATTTCAGAAAATACAATATGATCAAGAACCAATTGTAAGGGATGAAGTTCAAGCTGCAATGAAGGCATCGGCAAAAAACAAACTAACAACAAAAAATAAGCACAGGATTCAATGAGATACCTATTAACGCGTTTGAAATTACAGATGCAGACCTGCGTGTGCTCACTAGTCTATGCCAGGAAATTTAGAGGACAGCTGTCTCACTCACTGACTGACTAGAAGAGGTTCCTAATCCCAAGAATGGTGATCCAAAAGAATATGGAAATTATTGAATATATCATTAATGTCACATGCCAGCAAAATTCTACTGAAGGTAATTCAGATGTCTGAAACAGTACATAGACATGGAACTACCAGAAGTTCAAATTGGATTCACAAAAGATAATGGCACCAGGGACATTGTTGCTAATGTCAGAGAGATCCTGTCTGAGAGCAGAAAATACCAGACAACTGTCTATTTGTACTTTATTTACTAAGCAAAGGAGTTTGACTATGTGCCTCATAACAAATTATGGCTAACATTGAAAAGAATGGGCATCCTGGAACACTTAATTGTGCTCATGTGAAACCTGTACCTAGTCCAAGAAGCTGTTGTGTGAACAGAGAAATGGAACACTACATCGTTTAAAATTTGCAAAGGTATGTGAATCATTTCTCCATACCTGTTCTGTCTGTATGCTGAGCAATTTATTTGAGAAGCTAGACTCTGTGAAGAAGAATGTGGTATCAGAATTGGAGAAATACTCATCAGTAACCTTTGGTATTCAGGTGATACAGTCTTGCTGACAAGATCCATCACTGAAGCCTTCAATATGGATTGTATCTCAACTTCAAGAAAACAAAAATTCATACCACTGGACCTGTAGGTGACATCATGACAGATGAAGAAAAGATTGAAACTGTCAGTGACTTCACCTTACTTGGATACACAGTCAGTGCACTTGGTACCAGCAGTCAGGAGATCAGGAGACAGACATATTACACTGGGAAAGTCTGCAGTCCGAGACCTCTCCAAATTACTGAGGAGCAGTAATATTAGTTTAGAGATTAAGGTGTTCCTGATTCAGACCATGGTTTTCAATTATAGTCATATTATTTTTATCTTACTCATTGAAAGCAACTGTAACACTTAACAAGTTCACAGTTATTAGTTCACAATATTAAATTTTATACTTAAATAATGGCTCATCACTTATGGTAGAGTATAATAAATGGTGAATAGTTGAGCAGCTTTGAGTCTTTATTAAGGCCTGGCCCCACTTTTCTTTCTTTTTAAAGAATTTCTTTCTATATAATTAACCAGTTAAATACAGTGGAGCCTAGAAAATGATGAAATTTGTTAATGAGATCACACTTCTTGTAATAATTTATATTCTGGTTTATGTATGTGTTTACTTTTCATGAAATAACAATAATACTTGCCTAACAGGTGATAAAAATGCTATAAGGGCAATTTCTATAGTGTCAGGAGAAATATTTTAAATTCATCAAGAAGATATAAAAATATTACTGATTACTACATATTCTCATTATTTTAGAATTTAAGGCTGAACACTTACTTGTACTTATGTATTAATTTAGAAGGAAACAAATTTGTTTTAGAATTTATTTTACACTGTTACTATTTTAATACTAATAAGTGAAAAAATTGTGATAGTATTATCCTTTCTATTATTCCTGTCTCTAATTGGTTTTATAATAGATAACTTCTCTATTCTTATCTTTCTATATTCCCTTCTGACATTGAGAAGAGTCACAAAATTTTTGCACAGAAACTAGAGTCACCAAAAAGAAGTCACAAATGTAGTGAGGAAATCAAAATGAGAGCTAAAAGTGAAAAGAAACATATTCAGTAGCACATGGAAAACTGAAAACAATAAAGCCCAAAGGGACACTGGGGCCAAAGTACAGATGAAATTAGAAATGATCTTGTGTGGTGTACCGCTCTCTGGAAAAAAAGTTAATATAATCTCTCCCAGCGTCTGACAAGATACTCCCCAAGGATGAACAGAAAGCAAAATATGAGGGTTAAAAAACAGAAGAAATTTCAGAGCATTTCTATCTTTTACCTTCCTAAACGTCTGAGCACACTTGCTTTTAAATGGCATATGACTGGTGGGACCTCTTCCCGACTGGTTCTAACTGGGACTAAATTTGGGTAAGTGTTGCTGCTAAGGCTGATAAACTTCTCGTCCGCAGTTGTGTTTCCTGTCTTAAGTGTCTGTGTTTAGCCTTCGTGTATTCACTTTGCAAGTGTTTACTGTTTACCTGACATTGCCTCAGGTATGTCATTGCCGCACTATCTCAGTTCATCTCATTGAGGGTCTTCCTCTTTTTCATTGGCCTTCTCCCTTTCTGAAATTGACTTTGAGTATTTCATTTTTCTTAGAACCACAATCTACATCAATGGAAACAGCAGTCAAAAATCAGAAGATGTATTGTATTGGGCAAATCTGCTTTAAATAGGGACCTATTTAAAGTGCTTAAGATCAAGGGTGTCAGTTTAAAGCTAAGGTACACCTGCCCCAAACCATGGTCTTTACAGTTCCTTCATATTCATGTGAAAGTTGGGCAGTGAATAAGAAACAAGGAAGACCAAAGGATGATCAATGCCTTTAAATTGTGTTGTTGGCAAAGAATATAGAGTATACCATAGACTGCTAAAAGAAGAAACAAATCTGTCTTGGAAAAAGTGCAGCCAGAGTGTTTCTTGGAAGCATGAATGCTGCAGCTTCATCCCACATACTTTGGGCATGTTATCAGGATGGGCTGGTCCCTGGAAAAGGACATCATGCTTGGAAAAGTGGAGAATTGGAGAAAAAGAGAAAGACCTTCGGTGAGATGGCTAGAGTGACAAGGAGACATCATGAAGATGGCACAGAATTGAACAGGATTCCATCTTGTTGCTATGAGTTGGCACTTAACAATAAGAACAACAATTTGTAGGAGAAGGTGCTAAACAGGAAAAGGAGACTGAAGTATTGTATGGGTAGAGGGTAGCTTTAAATTTTTAGATTGGTGGCTGAAAGAGACCTCACTGACAAGTAATCATTCCTAACTTTCCTTTTAGTCCTGACTTCCTGCTTCATATTCATAAAGACAGCGTTTATCTATCTGACTTCCAAGATTGTTCACCTAGACTTTAGAGTACCTTCTCAGTTTTAAAGTCTATACTTTTTTTCCTTTCTGTCTTCTATTCTGAGTCCTTAAAAACTTCACCAGTTGCCAACTGTTACCAAGAAAATATAAGATTGTTATAGCCTTATACATCCTTCTCTGTTAACAAATAAATTGGCTTTTCCAGTTGTAAAAGTACAAAGACCCTTGTCTCTCTCTCCAAGCCCAGCCTGACAGACCTGAAAGGTAAGGGAATCGCTATCTTGCCATACCAGCAACTTCTTTGTGTGCACTGAGTACATGGATAGGAAGCACTACTTTGTAGATTCGGTTTTTTTCCACTGATCATTAATACCTTACTTGAGCCAAATGTCCTGTGCCTGTCAGGGTACTTTCTCCCAGAACTTCTATCCAGTACATCATTCTTTTCCCCTTGCATGGGTTGAAATAAACTTTTCTCTCTGGGTGTCTGTCACTGTCTTTCCCTGTGTGTCTCTGGGTCTTTCTATCCCTCCCTCATACCTTCCCTCCATCCCCGTTTATTTCTTCCCCCCCCCATGCCACGTACTTGATAAAAATCTAGACACTTCCATTTTCAATATTATGTTGTTGTTATTTACTGTGAAATTGATTCCAACTCAAGACTGCATTCCGTCAATGTACTGCTCCAGCGAATTTTGGATCATTTTCACCAGGATCTTGCTTGCATATAATATTGGTGATATTGCCCAATGATTTATGCACTCTTTTCAGGTCACCTTTGTCAGACTGGGAACAAATATGAATCTCTTCCAGTCAGCTGACCAGGTGGCTGTCCTCCAGATTTCTTGGTGCAACTTGGTGAGCGCTTCCTGGGCAGTGTCTTTTTATTGAAATATGTCAGTTGGTATGCTGTCAATTCCTAGTGCCTTGTTTTTTGCCAGTTCCTTCAGAGTAGCTTGAACTTCTTCCTTCTTCACCACAGGCTCTTGATTTTACGTTGCTTCATAAAATTCTTTGTGTCAGCCAATTCTTTTTGGTACAGTGACTCTGTATACACCTTCCATCTTCTTTTAATGAATCATTTCCTCTATTATTTAATAGTCTACCCAGAGCATCCTTAAGTATTCAAGGTTTGAATTTTTTTTTCCCCTCAGTTTGTTCAGCTTAAGTTACGCTCTTTTGATTTTCTGACCTCAGCTGTGCAGGCTGGTTTTAGAAGAGGCCGTGACACTCAGGATATTATAACTAATGTTCATTGGATCTTGACTGAAAGCAGAGAGTACCAGAAAATGTCTATTTGTGTTTTATTGACTGTGCAAAGGCATTTGACTGTGTGGATCACAACAAACTGTGGCTGACTCTGAGAAGACAGGGAATCCCAGAGCACTTGATTGTGCTTATGTGAAACCTATACTTGGACCAAGAGGCAGTAGTCAGAACAGAAAAAGGAAACACTTCATGGTTCAAAATCTGGAAAGGTATATGCCAGAGACATATCCTATCTCCATCCTTTTCAATCGGTGTGCAGAACAGAACATCCAGGAGACTGGACTTTATGAGGAGGAATGTGGCATCAGGATTGGGGGATGAATCATCAACAACCTGTGCTACACATATGACACAACCTTGCTTGCCAAAACTTAGGAAGACATGAGACATTTGCTGTGGAAGGTCAAGCACTATAGTCTTCAATATAGATTGAAGTTCAACATCAAGAAAACAATGATTCTCACCACTGGGCTGATTGGCAGCATCATGATAGACAGTGAAGAGATTGGGATTGTTAGCAGCTTCAGTTTCCTTGGCTCCACAATCAGCAATCTTGGTCCCAGCAGCCAGGAAATAAAAAACATAATTGCCTTGGGGAAAATCTGCAGTCAGGGACCTCTCCAGAGTACTGAAGAACAACAGGGTCAATCTGGATACTAAGGTCCGCCTATTCCAGGCCACGGTCTTTGCAATTACTTGCTATGTGTCAGAAAACTGGACAATGTCTAAGAATGATAGAAGGAGAATTGATGCCTGTGGTGCTGGAGAAAAGTGTTGAATATACTATGGACTGCTAAGAGAACAAACATGTTCACCCTGGAGAGGGTGAAACAATTCTGCTCCTTGGAGGCAAAGATTCTGAAGCTCAGTCTGACCTACTTTGGGCATATTGAGAGGAGGGCCCTGTTTGTGGAGAAGAACTTCATGCTTGGGAGAATGGTGGGACAGAGCAAGAGAGGAAGACCCTGGATGACATGGATTGACTCAGTGACTTGGATATAATGTGAGTAGATGTGTCAAAGACAATTAGAATAGATCAGGGCTTAGAGTGGTTGTACGTAGGGTCACTGTGAGTCACAAGCGACTCAACAGCACATAACAAGACTGCATAGTAGACTTGAACTCCTTAGGGAATTATTAAGATATAGATTGTACATTAGAAAGGCAATTTAGAAAGGCATCCTGTTTAGAAAATCATGTTCTCAGCAGGGAGTGCAGCCTTGTGAACCAGTTCGAAGCTCTGCTGTGACCTTTTAGTCTATTGCATAAACGTTTGTTATTTTAGTCTAGTGCATAAGCATTTGTGTTACACAGGGCCTCCTAGAAAGGTTATGTTTAAAAAAAATCTCAATTTTAAAAATGCATAATGCTTTTTAAAAACTCTGTAATGGAAGTCTTAGAGGTTATGAATTGTCTTAAATATTATTATATTCACATGAATGTGTCTCAGTTCTAGAAGTAGAGGAAGGAGGTCAATGATGATATAACACTTATCAAGCCCCATTTCTCTCAGCTGAAAGTGTAAGTGAAAAGTTAGTATTTACCAGTTGAATTTGTAGTATAGACAGCCTGCTAATGTAACCTTGATTTTTCTTTGAGTATTACAGATTGATTGTTTACACTGTCTGAACTTACCAGATATTTGTTAAATATTCAGTTCACTTTATTACTGAAAATACTTCTTGAGGAAATGATACTAAGGAGCTGTGTCTCCTCTTCGTTAGACAGTAATCACTTCCTTCTAAAGATGGCAGTGGAAAAAAAATCAACAACAATTACTTCTAGCATGCACTGTCATTCAGAATGTGGAGGCAAGTTGAGTTGCCGAGTATGTTTTTAGACACAGCACAAATTAATTAGGCAATTGAAAATCTATTCTTTGCCCAGTAAACAGACCTTAGAATTCAAGACCTGTAAGCATATATATATGAAACTTTACCACTCTTTGATTGCATGTACTTTTCGCTTTCTACCCAAAATGTATACTTGCTACTCCTTTAAGTGTTGTTTTCATAGACCAGATAACACTGTTTAGGTATTTTTTGCTCATTAGTATAAAATTGGCCTTGTAGCCTTTATTCATCAGTTAGTTCCCCTATTCATTGTTATGTCCTGCCTTATAATTACCAGATAACTTAAAGGATGAGTATTCAAAAAAAGTGACCACCCAGGATTCTTGTGTTTCCAGTGAATCATTCATTTTAAATATCTAGATCAGGAGCTATAGGGAAAGAACTGATTAGAGAACCATTTGCAATAATTTGTCTATATATTTGATCCTCACTCATGTAGATCATTAACATTTGTCCTGATTATATATATTTAGTAAAGTTTAATACAACTCTGATTTAGACTCTTAGCAATCAGTGAGTTTCTCAGTAATCAGCAAGTATCAGGAGTCTCACTCTAGAAATCTCACTTTTAAAATAATTTAATATAGCCACGTGGTTTTTTACAACTTTCTAATCTGTGAAAAATCTTTTGAAGAATTTAGCAGTAAAGTTAGCAAGTCTCCTTTTAAAGTTAAAACAAAAGTAATTTAAAACTAATTTTTACACTGTTTTTTCATAAATAATAGCAATTTCTATTTATCTTTGAAAGTTATTAGTTCATATGGAAATACTGTTACTTTTACTTATAGTAGAGCCCTGTAAGCCTTAATACAATGTTTCTAATTGTTACAAAAGTTAGTCCTGGACCAGTGGTAACTGAGGAAATTTTCATCAGTTTTGCCATATGTTAAGTATTGATCTTGCTTCCCATGGTTGGCTGTGTTTCATGTGTCCTTTATTTCTCCTTTCCTCTGTCAGCTTTGTCAGTATCACTACTCTTGATGGCTCTCTCAGTGTCTATATATTGCACTCTGACTCTCTCATCTGGCTTAGTCTATATATGGCTCTTTTCTTTTGGACCCCCCCCCCTTCTGTCTCCCTGGCTTACAGACTCCACACACCTACAGCCTTTTTCTTACCAGCTTATGGAATCACATCACCTCCAACTCACTCTGTCTTTCCCTGTCTGACCTGTGCCTGGATCTCCATGCCCTTTACTTCCGTTTGACTGTGTGGTATGTGCCTCCGTCAAGCACAAGGTCTGTCTGCTCCTGCCTACACATTCCGTCTGCTCCAGTCTACACCCTGCTCATTCTGTCTTGTCATCAACACTGACATTAAATCACTAATGTCTGCTGGTAAAATTGCTCCCAAACCATACTTCAGAGGAACTATGTTATGTTCTAGAGGTGAATTAGAATATCTGTAATAACTATCTTTTGTTAGTAAAATGAAAATTCAAAGTGAACATTAGATACACAGAATAGGTTAGATAGACCGAACATTTTCTATTCATAAAATGGCAAAATATTCCATCACCTCTTTAAAAAGTAGAAATATTTTTAAAGTTTTTTATTCATCTTATTTCTTAAGATGAAGTCATTGTTATAAGAATTATAAGACTATTTCTATTTCAAGATGAAATTTGAAAGATAATTTAATTGACCAATGACTTTAGTTTCTAGGTACAAAAGTAGAGCTAACTCCTATTTGGTGTCTAAATATTCTGAGAGCTTTTGCTGATATAGCTGGCCATAATATCTATTAATACCCCTTTGAACTACATACATGTCACCCCAACTATTCAATATTTTGAATAAATAGCAAAGAAGTTTTATTCCAATTCCTTTCTAAATGCTTTAGATATCTGCATGGCACATTACTTGATAGAATTCTATTATGTTGTTTATTTTCTCTATTTCTAAATACTGTGAAAGTGATATGCTGAAAATTTGGGCAAAGAAACATATGTACATTTTAAGCTTTCAGTTGCAATGATCTATAGAGATGAAACTTTTGGAAAGAGACCCTAAATAAAAAAAATTTTTTTAATTGCCTTCTAAGATTAACATTGACTTGGAAATTCTTCTGTGGGCTGATGTTTCAGAATAAGCAATATGAAAAATTCAGTTTTGCGCTTTCATTTTATTTTAATAAATTGTCTTCAAAAAAAATAAGATTTTGAATTTTCACCCACGTGACATGGTCCTTTTTGGACCATATTTTGTCAAAACATTCATCCTGTTTTGTTTCCAGAGGAAACATGGTTAAAGTTTAAATTTAAAAACAAGCAAAGTATACCTCCAGTGGCATTAAATCATTGGTTATTATTCACCAGCAACCCTACATCAGGTTTCTGAGACTGTAAATATTTAAGGCAAAAGTCTGCCCATCATGTTCGCTAAGAACTGCTGGTAGAATTGATCTGTAAACTTCTGAGTTAGCAGTGTGGAACATTAAGCACTATGCTAGTGCTATCTATTGCCCCTAGCAGGGCTCCTTAACTTAAATTGCTGCTGTTGTTATTGTTGTGTACCATAGAACTGGCCTATAGCTGGCCCTCTAGCGGGTTTTCAGAAGTAGTTATTTGTACAGGAGGAGATTGCCCATCCTTTTCCTGCAGAGCATTTGGTGACCTTGAACTGATCACATAGAAGAGTAATTAAGCGTAGTCATTATACAAATAAAATTGTTCATAACCATTAAAGTTTCATTTTTTGGTACTTCTCTGAGGAATGAATAATCTCCCAGAGTTTATTGAGGTTTTATTAATTTGGAAATAATAGCAATCATTTGCATTTTAGAGAATCAGATTTTATCCTTTAATCAATTATTTTCATTTTTTCCTCTGAAAAGACTAATCCCATGTGTTATCCCAACTTCTAGTTGCTTTTGCTTCTGTTGATATGACAAACTAACTGTAAAGGCTTGTTCTTTAATTCCACTAAAATTTATTAAACACCTAATACGTGATAGATGGCCTAGTGGTAAGAAACTTCACTTGCAGTCCCGAAGGCATGCTGTTAGAATCCACCAGCTGCTCCACGGGAAAAGGATGGGCAATCTCCTCCTGTGCAATTAAACTGCTTCTGCAAACCCACAGGAAGGTCAGTTCTGACTTTGATGGTGCCCAGCAACCACAAATGTGTGCTAGGTCCTAGTCTGGATTCTAATGGTATAAAAACAAAGAAGATAACCTTTGCTCCACAGGCAGCTCAGTCCTCTAGGATCCACTTGTGATATAATAAGAAATAGAAAACTTATTACAAAGATTCTTGTTCTTCCTAGTCAGAGCATAATCACTGAAATTGAGAGTAAGGGTAGCCCTGGCAGGAGTTGGGAGATAGGGGCACAGGTTTAGGCAAGGTAGGGGAGGTTAAAGATACAGGAAATCTCTCTTCCAAGACACAAGAATAACTGACAGTCTGCTTTATTAAATTGAGCGGTCCTAATCCTGAGGCAGTTTTCTGTAAAATGGTGGCATATTAGTACTTCTTGTTGAGTTATAGTAAGAATAATGTTAAATAATCTATAGAGAATTTTTAAAATTGTATGTGGCATTTAATAAGGACTCAATAAATACAGTTAGTCTTCACTTTACATGGTTCTGACATACGCAAATTTCACTTACCACAGCTTGGTTAAATAACACCAGTCCTCCACACACATAGTTCAGATTTCCATTATCACATTACAGTAATTGAGTAATTGCATTAAGAGCAGACTTTGCTGCTAACCCTTCAGCCTATGTAAATAACACACACATGCCATGGTCAGTGACCAGTCACATCATTTCTTTCCAAGTCTGCAAGTGACTGGTCAACATGCATCTCTTATTCAGTTCACGCAGCTTAAACTGTCTCACACTGATGAACCCTCTTGACATTTTACAAAAATAGATAATCAAAAGTGAGAGTTGGCCAGCAAAGTTGAAAGTGCAGCAAAGAAATAAAATGTTTTAAGGGAACTGGAAAGTCCTTGTGAGAAAAAGGATGCCGATATCCCAGAGGATGCCGTGGCGGGGGGGTCCCCAAACCTCCACATTAAGTGAACTCTCAGAGATGCTTCATGATGTTGAAAATGGAAAAGATAAAATAGTGTGTGCTGAATGTAACTTTGCCAAGACATGGGGGGAAAATATGCTTGTACCGTCTCATAAATTATATGATGAGGAAGCAAACATGGTTCAAACTATTTCTGTGAAGTTTCTGCAAACCGCTCATGATAGATTTCATAAGTAGCAAGTTCATTTTATTCTTAATGTTTTAACTTTTAAAATAAATGGTTTAAACTAAATATTAGTCCTACTATTTTGTTCGTTGTCCTTTTGTGGGGATAAAGGCCTGACGCTATGCTCTCTGAATCATGTGGATGGCGACAGGTTTGATTTGGTTTTTATTCACTTATAACCAGCAGTAAGACATACTTTAAAATTTTTACATAAAATATTGAAGTTCACAGTTCAATCATATTTCTCCCATCTTTTCACTTTACATAGTTTCAGTTTATACGATCATTTTATGGTTCCATTACCTTGCAAAGCAGTAGCTGCCTGTAGTTGCTATTATTATTAGCAATTATTTTGTACAGCAAGACTAGAAGCATAATTTTAGGGAATTTTTCCCTTGCTTTCCAGTATTTGGGAGTACAAAACTTCCTGAGATTTCTCTCCTGTTTCTTCTGTTACATTTTCTAAATTGTCGAAATGCTGTTTCCTCAGAGGATATAGCATATCTTTATATCTTTTACAGAAATAGCATATTTAAATACCTCATTTTACTTTTCTTTACTATCCTACCCTATTTCTTTATTCTAAGTTTTCAATTCCACACTAACCCTTTTCCCTTTTTATTCTCTTTATGTTAATAATGTGTTGTTCTGTACTCTTCTTCAAACCCTGAGAAACCTATGAGTTCTTTAATACATTGTCCTCCTTTCAAAATGATACCTGCCCTAGATCATATCCTTAAGAGAAACTTTAAATTCATCCATTTCAGCTACACTTCTGTCAATCATACGAGATGAATCTTTCTTGAATTCTTGAATTTAAAGTATTACAGGAAATTTTGTGTAAGCAAAATGTACCAGTCCAGGTGAGAGTTGGCCGGGTCAATATCCCATTATTGGCAACAAAAAACCCCGTAAATGCTCTCTGGGTTATCACTAGAAGCATTGGGTTGGGGACTTTTTATTTTTCCCTCCTGTTTGTTTGGAATACCATTTTTGGACCATGTGAATATATAATTATTCAAGATCTAATAAAATTTATATAAAATAAATGATAATCATAAGATTCTTTCTACTTTCCATTCATTGTGTATATGATATATTTACTTGAGTTTTACTGTTTTTATAAGATAAATAATTCATCCCATATTTTCTGACACAGTCCAGAACAGACTGCTGAGAACTCAAGCAGTACACTCAAGGCAAGTAGATTTGAGTAGTCTGCACAAAAGAGGTGCTATGTACAAACAAATAGAAAGTAGAAAAGCATGCCTTTAAAAAAAAAGAAAAAGTGCTCACCTGATTTCTATTTAAAAATTCTCTGAATCATACTAAGGAAATGTTGAGAGATAACCGTCTAATAAACTGCCCAAATACTGTCTTGTTTCAAGCACAATAGTTTTGTCAGGTTAAAGGGCTTAATTTGTTGTTAGTTGCCATCAAGTTGGCTATGTTTCATACCAACTGTGTGAATGGTGTATGGAAGGCTTGCACTATTCTGTGTCATTCCCCTTCACCTCATGCTCAAGTCATTATGTCAGTTCCTCTCCTTGAGGGTATTCCTGTTTTTCACTTGTGTGTTGTGGACCATTGTGTTGGAACTGACTCATAGCTGACCCTCCAGTAGGTTTTCAGAAGCAGTTAATCACACAGGAAGAGATTGCCCATCCTTCTTCCACAGAGCAGCTGGTAGATTCGAACCACGTATCTTCAGGATTGCAATACTCTTTCTTACCACTTGGCCACCAGCTCCCTAACACTCTACTTTTCCCAGCATGTCTTTTTTAAAGACTGGTGCCTCATTTCAATATGTCTGAAGTTTCACCGTCCTTGCCTTATAAGAGTTTAATCTACATATTCGAGCTAAAGTGTTAGAAAATGTCTACTTAAAATTTTTAGTCTGATCTTACCTCAGATTTTCCATGATCATTATTGCATCTCATATTGCCTAGGAGTAAAAGTTAGGGATTGGTGATGGTGGTTATGGTGGTGATAGTGGTGGTTTCCTGTTATTGATTTGAGAGGTTTTGGTTTGGTTTGGTTTAGCGTAAATGTCTTTGTGACTTGCTCTGTTCACAGAAAACTGTGGCAGTGAGTACCTGTGTTTCCAGCCCAAAGGCACATATGAGCCGAGTTCAACTCAATGGTATATAACAACAATCATTTCTGTAACTCAGTGATACATAACAACAGCGATTTCTGTTCACAGTTACTTAAAGAGAGTTCATGTAAATTCATAGACCCCAAGCTCATGATAGTACCATCAAAATCAATTTCTTTACGATCTCATAGTACCTTAAAGAGGCATTTCTGGTAAGCAGAAACTCTTCTATTTCTCATTTCTTTCTCTGAGCCTTGTCACAGGCTGAATTGCTCATTTCATTAGTTATAAGCTGTCATTTCTGTTTGGTGTATTTTACTGTGCAGAGTAATGGGAATATTTTTATTTTAAACCAGTTGAGTAGTTTTTTGCTCTAACATGGAAGCCGAGTGCAAATTTGAACGTAGAAGCCAGTGCCCTCACCCTGACTAATAAATGCAAGAACATCCTTAAAGCTTTTCTTCTGTAACAAGGGCAAACTCAGCTAAAAAGTTTGTTAAAATCCTGCTTGGCATAACAAGAACCTTTCAACTTTATCTACAACTATCTATGAATATACCTGACTCATCACCATAATGCCTTTCAACTTAGCTCAGCTCAGCTCAGCTACTCTTCTTGCTTTACATAGATATATAAAATTCTTTAAGGCATCTGGTGGAGATTATAGGGTCTGTAGATGTAATATTATTTTGTAGTACAGAACAGTTAACTCATAAATACCTTAAACGTACAAAATGGCAAATTTGTTTTGATTACGGTAAATCTCTTTGTAGTCTCTTTTTTAAACAGTTTTTTTAATTTATTAATTTTAATGAAAGTTTAGAGAGACAGGATTTCCAGTCATTTAGTGTTGCACTTTTCTCCCTGCCCAGTTCCTCCCCCCATTCACTCTTCTCCTTGAAAAGAAAAACTCTTCCATTGTTATGCAATCTCTCTCCCCCCCACCCCAAGTTCATTCCACTATGTAGCCTTCACACTGGACTTCTGTAATGACAAGAATACTCATTCATATATCCCTTTTAAACAGATCTCTCCCTCATCTGTTTCAATGCAATAATATACATCATTTACCCCCTCCTTTTCTGTCTTCTCTCAACCCTGATGTCAGTCCCATTTTACAGCAGTGGCCCTATGCAATATTTGTCCTTTTGTGACTGAGATATTTCACTCAGCATAATGTCTCCCAGGGTCATCCATTTTGCATACCTCTTTGTAGTCTTATATATGCCATATTTTTATGTGAGCTTTTATTTTCAATTAGTATTACATCTTAGCAGTCATTTTTAAGTAATAAAAATAAAAAATATAAAAAAGTAAAAATGTCCTTCATATTTTCAATCTTAAAAAAAAGTAAAGAATTCTAAGTTGGTAGTTTTAGTCAGTCTAGGTTTTCTCTACATATTTTAGGAGTAAAAATCATCTTGTTTTTCTGTTATACATAACCATCTTTGTCCACTTTCTTGCCCTCCATTATATCCTATGCAGAACAGTCCTATTGTTATGCATTATGTAAATTTTTCTCAGCAATAAATTATTCTGTTGAGTGAGTGCACTGATTTGATTAGCTCTGTTTTCATGTTGTTACAACCTTAATATTCTTATTGCATATACTATACTTTCAGATTTCACTTTTCTTACTTGTATAACTTATATTTGATGTCAGATGCACTTTTGTGCTTAAAACCTCACATAAAGGATTGGCAGTTAAATCTTTCCCAATGTATTTTGTGGTAGAGTTCAGTGAACTAAATTTGTTGTAATGTGTGATGTTAACTCTCTTGCTGTGAGGTGGGAGGCTTCTTGCCTGTCTGACAGTGTTCAGCTGCCAGAGTTTTCCTGGATTCTTGACTTTACTTCTGAGACCCAGAGAGGAGTCTGCAAGTGACTGGTCTCTGGATCATGTCTCTTACCTTTGCCTTTTGCCTTGTTCCTTAAGTGTTGTAGTACTTGGGAACCCACACCTGACTTTCTGAGTGACAGTGTCTTAAGTTAACCCCAGACAGCTACATGCTAGGGCATGCACAGAATGAGGAATGTTATTAACAACTCCATCTAGTTTGCCTTGTCTCTGTCTGACTTATGCATCATTGTTTGATATTCTGGTCCACACTATTGATTTAAAGCCATCCAGAATATTGACCAACAAAATGACATGGGTGTTTTTATGTTCTCATTACTATAAACCCTCCACTGTGGATGGTTTATACATTAGTACATTTTCTAGCATTTAAATATAAAATAAATTATATCTGTAATAACCATTTTAGTCCTGTATCTCCTAACCTTAGAGCTAAGACATAAGACAAACTCCAGCAGCTGTTGGTAAGTTCAAAGGGTAAGAAGCTCACTATAGTCCAGACTATTTAGAGAGGACTAGAGATCAGAAGCTCTGGTGGAGAGGAATTGAACTGCCAATGCAAAGGTACATAGTTCAAATCTACCAGCTGCTCCACCGGAGAAAGGTAGACGGTCTCCTCCTGCGCAATTTACTGAATTTGAAAACCCGGTGGAGAGACAGCTATGGGTTGGTTCTGACTCCACAGTGTGCAACAATAATCCCAAAGGGATAAAACTTAAAGCAAGCTCAAGAAGCAAGGTTATTTTAAACATGGTTGCCATTGTACTACCTACGGTTAGTGGAATCTGGCAGTTGGTTTTGTTTACTTGGTTTGGGGAATACTTGAAGATAAGTCAAAATACAAATTGACACTTTGTGCTTTTCTGATTAAAATTTAATTCTTCAAGCCACTCATAATACCAGAACTCCTAGTAATAGAAAACTATTGAATTCTCTGAGTGACTACAGCTATCCTACAGTCCTGATTTGGGAGCTCTGCTGGCCTAGTGATAAGAAGCTGCACTGCAGTCCCAAAGACGTGCGATTCAAATTCATCAGCTGCTCTTCAGGAGAAGGATGGACACTCTCCTCTTGTGCAGTTTACTACCTATAATAACCCACTGGAGGGTGAACTATGATTACATTCTAACCGGACAGCACACAACAAAACATCAGTCTCCTGGCAGTTTCCCTTCACCTCCGTTCAGATTATACATACTTGGAGGCTTGGGTCATGTTTTTCTTAACCTTACCTTGTAACTCCCTGGGTATAAAACGGAACTGATTCTTACAGTGTAATCTAATCACTTACTAAGAGAGGCTTGTATATTTTTAAGGTTATGGATTAGCCTTTCAAACCCCCAGCCCATGCAGCACTGGTTGTCTGACATTCTCATCACCTGCATTCCTCAGATCTTTATTTCTTTTGCAACCACCTAAACTTCTGCTTATTTTCTCTTCACTCCATTTCACGTCATGTTAAATATACATTTAAGGAGGTGTTGACTTCCCTTACTATGTGACAGCACTTACTCATAAACTGGGAGAGGTGGACATTGGCTAAGTCTGATTGAGTACAAAGAAGGTCCTTCATTGAGACACATCGTTAATGTATTGATTACTTTTTAATTCTATACGTGTTTTTAATCACAGTGTTTGTTATTGTTATGTGCTGTCAAGTCACATATGACCCATAGCAACCCTATGTACAGCAGCTCTGAAACCTGCCTGTCCTGAGCCAGTCTCACTAATTCCCCCCACTTCCCCAGTCATTGTATCAATGTGTCTCTCATCAGAGGTCTCCCTCTCTTGTACTGTCCCTTCACCCTTCTGAGCATGATGACCTTCTCCAAGCACTAGTCCTTCCTGGCCACATGTCCAAAGTTTGTGACATGGAGTCTCAAAATCCTAGCCTCCAAGGAGAAACTTGGCTTCACCCTCTCCAAGAGAGACATATTGGGTTTTTTGGCAGTCCATGGTATGTTCAAGACTCTTCTGCAGCACCATAACTGAAAGGCATCAATTTTTTTTCTGTCATCCTTAGTCATTGCCTAGCTTTTTGATATATAGCAAATAATTGCAATGAGCATGGCCTGGGTTAGGTGCATTTTAATCTCTAGACTAACATTTTTGTTTCTCCATACTCTGGAGAGGTCCCTGATAGCAGATTTTCCCAGTGAAATTTGCTTTTTTATTTCTTGAATGGAATGGATAGAAAAGCCAATTTTCAGTGTTTCTAACACCACAACTCTGTAGTATAGTGTCAGGTACTGTTATACAGCAGTGACTAAGACAGAGACCTTAAAGTTATTTGCTTAAATTCTTGGCAAAGGTTGCAGAAGAGAAATTGATAACGATCAAATGCATTACCAGTAGCATACCAGTTGATTATCTCATTCTTTTTTCTTTTCTCTTGCTTCACAACCTATCTACAGCCTGGTTGCCTGTAATATTTCGTTGGAATCAGATTCCTACTACCACTCCCATCTATGAAGAAGAATTAAAGGACATTGTTTTAGTACAGGGGAAAAAAATGTGAAGAGGCATCTAGGAAAGACAAGCTTCTCCTTGTTAAACTGGAAATAACAAGCTTTTATTATAAAAATTGAAAAGGTAAAGATTTGTTTTATTTATTCACCAACTTGCTACAGACTATAAAATTGTAATCTTAAATACCTCATGCTCTAGTTGGAGACTCAGACATAAAATAAATCATTATTGATAAATGTTACAATAAAAACACAAATCAAGTGCAAAGAAAGACTCACAAAAACTTAAGAAATGCTGCCTAGGAAGTTTCACCAACGGGTAACATCTAAACTGAGTCTGAAAGGTGTAAAAGTTGAGTGGGAATACACATACTTCATCTATCTAGCAGAACTTTTCTAGAGGACCCTTTTTAAGTACTGAACATACTCTTTACTGCCAAATGTACAAACAAATAGATCCTAGAGGACGTACAACCAAATGCTTCTTAAAGGGAAAGGTGGTAAAACTTAATCTTACATACTTTGGGCATGTTGTCAGGAGAGGGCAGTTCTTAAAGAAGAGCATTGTTCTCAGAAGGGTGAGGGTTCATTGATAAAGAGAAAGGAGGGTGGGTGAAGGTAACGGGAAAGATTGGTGTGAACAAAAATGTATGTAAACTTTGTAAAGAAACCAGTATAAGACAATAAAAGAAAAAGAGGAAAACCTTCATTGAGATTGACATGGTGGCTGCAATACAATTGAGTGTGGCAGAGGTCATGAGGATGACACAGGATAGGACACAGTTTCCTTCTATTGTTCATTGGGTTGCTGTAAGTCGGAATCAACTACACAGTACTAACAATAACTACTTGCAAAGTGCTGGCAAAATTTCTCCCCTTTTAGCAGTGAGGAGACAAATTTCATAGATTAAATTATATTAGATTATTTTATGTATGTGTGTATGTATTATTTTCCAAAAATAAAATATGTAAATAGAAAAGAGAGTAGCAACAGATGCTATTTTAGTTAGGGTTCTCAGAGAAAGTCAAGCTAATGATATCATATTGAGCAAGATCCTAAATGGTGTGAGAGTATGAAACCAAGAACCAGACAAAAGCCATTTCAGGTAGAAAGAACAGCATACAAAAAGGCATGTTTTTATGGACCATCAAGTTGGAAGTGACTCATTACTAACCCTCCAGCAGATTATCAGCTTTGGTAAATCTCATGGGAAGAGATTGCACAACCTTTACCCATGAAGCCGCTGGTGAATTTGAACGGACTGTCTTTGAATTGTCAGTATAATTTCTTACTCAGTAGGCTACTTGAGCTCCCCGTATGGAGGCATTATTGTTGTTGTCTTTAGATGTCGTTGAGTACAACTCATAGTGACTTTATGAACAAGTGATCTGAACTCTATACAATCCTGTGCCAATGTCATCCTCTCAGGCACACTTGAATCCATTGCTGCAGTCACTGTTTCAGTCCAACTCACTGAAGACCTTCCTCTCTTCTATTGACCCTCTACAACTGGGCCAATTGGCAGCATCAGGATGGAGGGTGAAGAGATTGAGATTGTTCACAGCTTTAGTTTGTTTGGCTCCACAGTCAACACTCTTAGCAACAGGAAATTAAAAGACATGTTGCAATGTGAAAGTCTGCTGTTAGGACCTCTCCAAAGTTCTGAGGAGCAATGGTGTCATTCTGGAGACTAAGGTGCACCTGATACAGGTCATGGTCTTTGCAGTCACTTGCTATGCATCAGAGAGCTGGACAGTGACTAGGGAAGATAGAAGGAGAATTGATACCTTTGAGCTGTGGTGTTAGAATATTGCATATATCATGGACTGCTAAGAAAATGAACAGGTTCAGCCTAGAGAGGGTTAAACCAGGCTGTTCCATGGAGGCAAAGATTTTTGGGCTTCATCTGACATACTTTGGACATGTTGCAAAGAGGGACCAGTCTTTGGAGAAGGATGTCATGCTTGAGAGAGTGGAGGGACAGTGCAAGAGAGGAAGTGCCTAGATGAGATGGATTGATTCAGTAACTAGGATAATTGGGGTAGATATGTTAGAGAAAATGAGATTCACACAGGATAGAGCAGGGTTTAGGGATGTTGTACATAGAGTCACTATGAGACCAGGCCACTCGACGGCACATAACAACAACTACCTTTCTAACCATCATGACCCTCTCCAAGGAATAGCTTCTCCTACCAACATGGCCAAAGTATGTGATACAAAGCTTTGTCATCTTTGCCTCCAAGGAGCATTCCGGCTGTACTTCCTCCAGGACATATTTGTTTGTTCCACGTTCTAGTCATTAACAGGTGCTTGGCTGTTGTTCCTTTTTTAGTGACTTCCAATCTGGGTTCTACCTCTAATACTGTCTCCTTCTGTGCAGTTAACTGCCCTCTGAAAATCCACCAGAGGGTCAGCTATAGGTCTGTTCCAAGGGTTGTTGCTGTTATGTGCCGTCTAGTCGCTTACAACTCATAGCAACCCTATGTACAAGAGCTCTATACGCTCTTCTATCCTGTGCCAACCTAGCCATCTCAAATCAATCCATCTCATCAAAGGTCTTCCTCTCCTTCGCCACCCCTCCACTCTGCCAAACATGATGTCCCTCTCCAAGGACCAGTCCCTCCTTGCAACATGCCCAAAATATGTCAGACGAAGCTTCAGAATCCTTGACTCCAGGGAACATTCTGGCTTCACCCTCTCCAGGACAAACCTGTTTGTTCTCCTAGCCGCAGGTAACCTCAGGCTGCATTGGCCAGGGCACACCCCAAAGCATTGCCAGAAAAGATTTCTGGGAATTGGGGAGGAGAGAGGCGGAGTTGTGCTGATCTCCAGATTCTAACGCAGGTTTAAAGGGTATACCACAACTACTGTTGTTCATAGGGTTTTCAAAGGCCTGTTATTTCAGAAGTAGATGGAATCCTGCTTCCTAGTCTGTATGAATCTGGGAGCTCTGCTGAACCTGTCCACTATGGGTGAACCTCCTGGTGTTTGAAACACTGGTGGCATAGCTTCCAGTATCACAGCAATCCACAAGTTATCCTAGTACGGCAAATTGACTGACAAGTAGTGTACTAATAAAAGCAGACAATAAACAAGCAAGCATGTACTCAACTAAGCTACAAAGTAATTTGCAATATACATACATGAAAAACATGTTGTCTTTAGTGTAACCCTCCACAAGGACATGGATGACAGACTGTGTGGTAGGTGAGTCTGATACAGAGAGAAGAACTCAAATGGTGTCATACCAAGTTTTCCCACTTAAAAGATGAGGGGAAGTTGTTAAATAAGAAAAGAGGGGATAAATAATGAACATTTCACTGGAACAGATGAAGGAAAGAACTGTTTAAAGGTAACATATGATTAGGCATTATTTGAATGACAGAAGTCCAGAATAAGAGGTGCATAGTTTTGTTTGGGGAGGTGGGTGGAGGGAGGAAATTATGCAACAATGAATGATTTTTTTTAAGTGCACTAGGTAGGGGGTAGGGAGGAAAATGTGCAACAGAGAATTGATGAAAATTCAATTTTTCTGTAAACTTTAGTTAAAATCACAATTTTTTTAAAGAGTGACCTTGTTTGATCTTTGGTTTGTTTTTGGAAAATTGCTTCTAGAAACCGCATGCAAGATGTATCTACAAAGAGAACCAAAAGAAGGACATCATGATAGTACAGATATTATGTGGCCTGAATTAAGATAGTTAAATGGGGCTAAAGAAAAAAGGGTAGATTGAAGATGTTTTAAGAGCTCTAGTAACATTTACCACCCTGTGGACTATGGGGAGAGTAAAGAACAGTCTCTAGGTTTACATTTGGGTGGCTGAGGGATTAACCAGTTTAGGGATCCCTAAGGTGATACAAGTTTAGAAGAACAAGTAGTAAGTTTTATTTGAGGTAGTGGGAAATAAAAGACAGAGGTTAGAAGAGACATGAAAGCCAAGATAAATACAGGTTTGACTGTTGGAAATATTTCTTAGAAATTATGAAAGGAAACCAAGCAAGAAGAGTGGTCAGTATTGTCAGATACTACAGAGACATTTAGCAGCATAGGGATTTTTTAAAAAGCTACAGATTTAGAGCGGGAAGGTCATTGAGGACTTTAAGAAAACTATTTTCAGTAGAGATGTATGGAGCCAAAAGCCATTGCACATTTGTATCAAGAGTAAATGGAAAGGGGCATGGACTATCCATCCAACACCATACTCAGCCCACCCACAACCCCACCACTTTTTATATATTTTTTTTTTAATCTGAAGGTAGATTCTTCTCTTTCACCTTCCTCCTTAGCTGTCTCTTTTCAGAGCTGGAGTGAATGCCTGATAAACAAATGTCATGAGGTCCCAGGATCCCTGATGGGAGAGGGCCAGAGATTCAGGGTATTTCTAGAAGCATTCACAGTGCGGAATAATATCAGGCTAGACCAATACAGAGGAGAGAGAAGTTCCTAGAACTCTATTGGATGAAGAACCCAAGGTAAGATGGGAAGTAGAGGACTTGAAAAGCCAGTGGAGAAAACACAAATTAGTTAAGCAAGTCAGACCCTGGAGGTAGACCTATGCTGCTGTCCCTGTGAGAAAGTGAAATTTGTAAATGAATTCGAACTACGTTCAGGTGTGGATGTTTATGTTTCTTGGAACATAGGGGTATGTGAGGGAGGGGCTAAATTTTTAGCGGTAGAAATCGAGGGTGAGAACACTTAACGTACTGAGGACTAGTCCCGACAACATCTGCATACAAATGTTTAAGAAATGTTTGTAAACTTAGGGTGTACTTCTGAGTACTTGCAGAGCTAAGAAAGTTGCCTACATACCCTTCGGAGGACAGTCCAACAGGGAGGAGACTTGCTCATCAGAGGTAGTAGGAAGCAAAAATCAAGGTGAGGATCCTCTCCCTTCACCTTGAGAACCAGAGAAGTTCTGCATTAGGTCCAGCAGGTTCCCCCACCATCACACATAACCAGCTGTGGCCTCGGGTTCTCTCACCTTGCCCCGCCGTTTCCTCCCACTGGGTGGGGGCAGGGCCTGAGGGCGAGACTGGTTCTAAAGCCTCGAGAACCATCAGTTTCTACCAGACTCCCAAAAGCCTGTTAGGGGTGTGGTCTTCTCCCATGGCCGGACACGGGCTCTCAAACTGCTTCTTCTCACTGCGGGTCAGTGATAGAGGCACCTGCAGAGGGCCCACGCCAGTGTGGCTTGACACTCAGGCCTGGTTAAGCACCCAGGGACCCCCTGGCAGGCTGATGGTTCAGCCAAAGGTCGATCCAGATGGCTGCCCTGGCCCTGAGGTGTGGGGGGTACCTCTGGGCCCACCGCCTTACCAGTTCCAGGGTGGGATGATACCCTGCGGAACCTGGCTCAAAACCCAAGAGGCGGGACCCTGGCTCCAGAACCCTGCTGTGAGTGTCCTCCCCAGGCCCTGCACTGACCTTCAGTGCACCCCAAATTTGGCACTGCCAGAGGATGTCTCAGCCATAAAGAAAGAGATCGAGCAGCTTGCCAAAGAGCTGAGACAGAAGAGGCTGGCCCTGGGATACTCGCAGGCCGACGTGGGGTTCTCCATGGGGGCTCTCTTCGGAAAGATGCTCAGCCAGACAACCATCTGCCGCTTCGAGGCTCAGCAGCTAAGCCTTGCCAACATGTGGAAGCTACAACCACTGCTGAAGATGTGGCTGAAGGAAGTGGACACCGAGAACCTTCTGGGCTTATGCAAAATGGAGACAATCATGCAGCAGTCTCGGAAACAAAGACGTGCAAGCAAGGAGAAGCGAATTGGAAACATCCTGGAAAACCTCTTTCTGCAATGCCCAAAGCCTACACCCCAGCAGATGAGCATCATTGCAGGACGACTCCGGCTGCAGAAGGACCTGGTGCGAGTTTGGTTTTATAACCGGAGTAGGATGGGCAGTTGGCCATTTAGTGCCGCGTTCCCACTGGGGAATGTGGGGCTGGCTGGGCCTCCTGTCCCAGGGGGACCGGTGTGCTTTCCTCTGGCAACAGGGGTCCACTTTGGTTTCCCCTACCAAGGAGTCCCCTACCTCACACCCTTGTACTCCCCTACCCCTATCTCTGCAAGGGGACCCCTCCTCTCTGCCCATGCCAGCGTTCTGGGCTTCCCAGTGCTTTCAATCTGAGGGACCTCCTGTCCTGGAAGGGGAGAAATAAAGGAGAGAGAGAGGAGAACTGGGGAAACTATATTTATTTCAAGACTTTTAGCATTAAATTTTCATTTCACTGTCTAAAGAAGAAATTAAAAATATGTAAAGGGTGGTGATAGGAATTGATTAGGGAAAATTTAGGGGTGGGGAGTTTATTGTTTTTTTGTATTTTACTTTGGTTTCATCTAACATTGGTCTTAAGATAAATTAACTAATTTAGGAGATTTCTCATTTTGTTGAAAATTATTTGTCTTGTACTTATTGTGTTTAATTATTTTTTTAAAAAAAAGTTGAGCCAAAAATGTCTTTCCTAAGTTCAGCACAATATTTCCATAAATATTCCATCATTACCATTACTGATTTTGTATTTTCATTTTTTTTGCGTGAACTATGACATGCAAAAAAGTATTTGAAGAAGCCACAAACCAGCAACAACATATATATATTCAACTTGGCAAATCACCACAAAGCAAACAGCCCTTTAACCATCACCTGTTACCAACTCCTAGGAATTCCCCACTCTTTGCCAGCCATGATCCTTTCTCTCTCTTTCATTCTCTCATCCTTTCATTAATGATCATCTTCACTTCCTTACATTCTTCTGCAGATCTGATCCAGATCCTAATTAAGCATCCCTGAACAAATCAGCTTACTTTTGCCTGTTTTTTATATTATGTGGGTACATAGAACATATATTCTCTTTTACCTGGTTTATTCCAGACAACATTATGTTTTTTAATATTTACACATGTTTATGTAATTATAAAAATAATAATTCATTGATTTTCATTGTAATCTACAATGAGTATGATAATAATCCATTGTATATTTCACAGCAGGGGACTCTTAAAGCTTAGTGGGTAAGGAGTTTTGCTTCTAACCTAAAGGCAGTTGCATTGAAGGGGAAAAGGTAGTCTCCTTCCATACAATTTACAGCCTCTGAAAATCCACTGAAAGGTCGTCTTTGAGTTGATTACAGTTCAACAGCAATAGTTCATTTCTTTTCATTGTTGATTATATTCCATTGTGCCTGTATATGTATCGTTATTGTGTACATGGGAACTGACCGATAGCTGACTCTCCAGCAGGCTTTCAGAGGCAGTTAATTACACAGGAGGAGATTGCCCAGCCTTCTCCCACAGAGCAGATGGTGGATTCGTACCCCATGCCTTTGAAATTGCAACAGCTTCTTACCACTAGGCCACAACTGTTCCCTCACTGTATATTATGAAATTTTGTAAGCTGATTCCAGTTTGAAACTGTTATAATATGAGCATGCTGTGTTCTTATACATGTACTCTGGTACACATAAACATGCATTAAATGTTATCTAGGAGTCAAGAAATCAAAAAATGTGTTGCATTGGGAAAATCTGCTTTCAAGGTTCTCTACAAAGTACTAAACAGCAGTGATGTCAGTTTAGAGACTAATGTGTACCTCATCAAAACTATGGTTTTTCATCTACTAGACAATAAGAATGACAGAAAAAAATGATGCATTTAAGATGTGGTTTTGTAGAAGTGTAATGCATATCCCTTGGACTTCCAAAACAAGAAACAAATCTGTCTTAAAAGTGGGGGCAAACTGAATGGGAATACACATGCTTCAGTTAGAGAATTCTTTTTTGAGCTTCCTCTTCAAAAACTAAATGTAGTATGGTCTTCAAATGGATAAACAGATCTGTCCTGGAAGACGTGCATCCAGGATTCTCCTTAGAGTCATCCTTAGATGATGGTGAAGCTTCATCTCACATACCTCTCCAAAGTACTAAAAAGCAATGATGTCAGTATGGAGACTAAGATGTGCCTGATCCAGGCCATAGTCTTTGCATTTTGTTATGCATCAGAAAGCTGGACAGTGACTAGGGATAATAGAAGGAGAATTGCTGCTTTTGAGCGGTAGTGCTGGAGGAGAGTGTTGAATATACCGTAGAGTGCTAGGAGAACAAACAAGATCATCGTAGAGAGGATGAGACCAGGCTGCTCCTTGAAGGCAAGGATTCCAAAGCTCCATCTGACATACTTTGGGCATGTTGCAAGGAGGGGCCAGTCCTTGGAGAGGGATGTCGTGCTTGGGAGAGTGAAGGGGCAGCACCAGAGAAGATCATCCATGAAATGGATTGACTCAGTGACTGGGGTAATTGGGGTAGGTATGTCAGAGATAATAAGATGTCACAGATAGAGCAGGGTTTAGGGCTGTTGTACAGATTCGCTATGAGTCACAGGCGACTTGAAAGCACATAACAATGATGCAATGATGTATAAGATTATGTAAGGGTAAAAAAAAAAAAGATTATGTAAGGGTAAAGGCCTAGAAGCAGGAGTTGCATCTACTTCCTAAACGACATGTTTCCAAAAACTCTATGAACTTTGATAAATGTCAGTAGTTGTAGAGGGGCTTCAGGCCTTTTGTTCATAGGGTCACTATGAGTCATGCTTGGCTCCAAGGCAATCAACAATAATACAAAAGTCTGAAGTTTCTTGGGATACTTGGATAGTGTGATTTTTAGAAAATTTTTCCTATATATATATTAGTTATACAATAAAATATTTTTAAGAACAGCTGTATATGAAATCCAAAGTTCCTAAAAAATACTCATTCTTCTTATATTCTTGTCTTTAAAATAATTTATTATTATAAAACTATTTTAGAGGAATAAATCTGACCTTTTCTTTTTTGCCAGATTTTTTATTTCTATAAAAAGCAGGTAGTTTTCTAGGTGGAAGGAGTATTGGACATATCAGGAAAGCAGTGCTTTAAAAACGTTCTTTCCCCCACCCACCTCTTTCAGTTGCCCGTTAATGTTAGAGTATTTTAGTGTCGTTCGGTGAGTGAAGACACTTTACCATGTGTCTATTTTCCTGTACAACATGGTAATATACAAGTACAGTTAGTTGTATTTATGTACCTCAGTGTAGTGTACTCAAGAATATAATATAAACCCCAGTCATTTTATGTTTCTGCAAGTTTACTTTTCAATTTTTAAAGAATTTGAAAGTATAACCATTGTGATTTTTAACACAGTAGAATCCTCCCTCCTTTTGGTTTTGAAGAAAGCAAAAGAATATAAAGGAGTTATATGGATTTTTAAGTTTGAACATAAAACCAATTTCTGTGATTATAGACCTAGTCAGTTGAAAGATGAATTGTCATGATGGCAATCTACTCCACTATCCAGTCAAATCCTTAAAACAAGGCTTTAACATTATTGTGGCTACTTCAGTAAAAAGAAACATGACAAAAAGCTTTGGGAGTGACTGCATAGCCCACCTTGGGTCTGCTTCCAGAAAACAGCACGTGAGGCCGTTGGGCCGAGACTATGCCACCTCCTTTTTTTCTTTAGGAATCCTACTGAAAATTTGCAAAAAGCACAATTGGCCACTCTTGCTTTGAACTTGTACTTCTTAGGTTTTCTTCCCCAAACTTCTAATGAAATAATGAGTTATAGACTAGCTCCATTTACTACTGCTGAATCTTCAACAGATTGTCTGCCAAAGACTGGTTAAAAAAAGGAAAACTGATACATGCCTGGGAATCCACTGTACAAATTCAGTATATCTTTTTAAAACCCCTACAACTTCTGTTACATCATTACTTCTCTTTTTCCTTCCAATGTGTATGATATAGACAATCTTCTAGAACTAGGCCCTATTAGCCAAGGCAATGTATAAGATTCATTTTTAAACTTAGAATGAGATATAATGCTCCTGAAACAGCTTTAAAAATTTGAATATTTAATGGTCAACTCTTAATATACATTACAAGTTACAAGAGAAATTGTTTCCATGTCATTGTTATGTGCCATTAAGCAAACTACAACTCATAGTGACTCTGTAAACAAAAAACTGGAAACTTGCCCTGTCCTGTGCCATCCTCATCATCTCTGATATGCATGTACATGTCTATTGTTACAGTCACTGTCTCAGTGCATATTGTTGAGGGTCCTCTCTTTTGTCTGACCATCCACCTTTGATAGCATGATATCTTTTTCCAAGGACTAGCCCTGCTTGATAGCATAGATCTTTCATTACGTATTTTTTATCCTCAGCTTTTTGCAACCTACATTCAAGTTGTCATTGTGTCCATGCAGCATATATCACGTACATAATATTGTTGGCTAAACTCTTGCCCTCAAGAAGCTTAAGTCTAGTGAACCATTGAGACATTAAATAAATACACCTATGATTCAGTCATACTCACCCACTGCAACTCAGAGCTGACCATCCAGTGGGTTTTCAGTGGCTATGAATCACACAGCAGGAGATTGTGCAGTATCCTCCCTCGGAACAGCTCATGAATTGGAACTTCCCACCTTTGTGTTGGCAATGCAAGTTCTCACCCAGGAGACCACCAGAGCTCCCTTGACATGCAATTATATTCTATAATAAATATTGTTGAAAGAATTAAGTATTGTGAGTCTTAACTTACACTTCTGTTGCAATATATATGTGTTGCCACTGGTAACAGTCATCAATTGTTAAATGTTCTTTATCCAAAGGACCTACATAGGGACGAACAATAGTTCTATAGCCAAGACACAGTGTAGAAGAATAGGAAATCTAAGATTAAATCCCAGCCCGTTCATTCACCTGATACCTGTTACTTTCCTTGAATTATTACTATCAGCTTCTCAGCTATTGCTACAGTCACTGTGTTAATCCATCTAGTTGAAGATCTTCCCTTCTTTGGCTGGCCTCTCCACTTTTCCAAGCATGGTGTCTCTCTCCAAGAATAGCTTCTCCTAGCAATATGACCAAAGTATGTGAGGTAAAGCTTTGTCAGTTTTGCCTCCAAGGAGCACTCCAGCTGTACCTTCTCCAGGACATAATTGTTAATTCTTTTGGCAGTCCATTAGATGTTGAGTATTCTTCTCTAACACCACAACTCAAAAGACATCAGTTCTTCTGTCATCCTTATCCATTGCCCAGCTCTCAACTGCATAGGAAGTGATTGAAATCAAATAGTAAAACAAGTAGTACTCATGAAATCTGATCAACCACCTGTAAGAAAACCCAATAATATTTTTTTGCCACAAACACATAAATATTATTACTATTTGAGATAAGTAAATATTTTAAGTAATTTTACTGCAGTCCTGACAGGTTGCCGTGAGCTGTTTGTCTCAAACATACAAAAGAAATTGCCATTTTCAGAGGCGGTTTTTTTTTTTTTTTTCATTTCAGGAGGATAATTAAAAGATTGTAGACCAGACTTTCCTCATAATATAAAAAATAAATGAAATTTCTTCCTTCATAGCCATAAACTATATAGTCTGAAGTACAGTAGCTAGTTATTTTCATTTTATTTAAGGTGTAAGGCAGTAGAACTCTTTTGTGAGACTGAGAGATGTGTTTCTAAGATTTTGATTATGTGGATAAAGATATGATTCTTCATTTTCCCAGATAAATTGACATATGAACCTGTTGAGAAGCCCTGTCACTGTGTGCTAAAAATTGTCAGCCACTAATATCATCAGGCTAATCTAACAGGACAGTCAAGTGACTTGCCTTTAATTTGTTGTGATTGTGTTATATTTATGAAAAACAGAGCTAAAACAGATTATAGCAAGTGTTTAGACACTAATTGCTTTCATAAATAGTCTAAAGAATATTACTAAATCCAAACTGACACAGAGTAAGCCTTCTAAACACATAAAATGTAACTTATTCTTTTAGTAATAAGTCATTAAATGCATGCATATGTTGGAACTATTCACCTTGCTGCAAATATGTTTTTATAACACCACTATCTTTACTAAATATTTATTACCTTTAAAACTTAAACTCTAAAGATGTTGGGAAACTTCACTTATAAGGATTCATTTTGTTGTTCTTTATCTGAAAAGGTACAGAAGAATAGATGGAGGGGGAAATGTTTTTCTATATCTGTTTCACTTCACTAAATTCATTAATCTGGAGCCATAAATTTTTGTCTTTGTCTTCTAGAGCAAAAAATTTTTAGTAAAATACTAACAAAAATTATTCACTTTTTTGAGACAGGAAAGAATCTCTATTATTTTATTTATTGATACAGCACACTCCATAAAAATTATCTTTTTTAAAATTTAATTTCTTAAATTAAGACAGTAAACAATTTGTTTGGTGAACACATAAAACTATATATAAATGAAGTACCACTTTGTGCTAAAAACTAAGAATAAATTTATTGTTTTAGTAAGAATAGTCCTGATTCTGTTTATTTATTAGAATACTTTCTAAATCTTCAGCATATTTACTTAGATGTGCATTCTAAAAAACACTCAAAATTCTTACAACTCTAGTCAAATGTACACTTACATTATTTGACTGTACATATGTTGTTGTTGTACATATATGGCCAGTATTTCTACAAATATTACTAAACTTTAAGTTACACATAAAACAATGATTTTGTTTCCTGTGTATTTTACTGTTCTAAAAACATAATATATTTATCTTCATGGTTTTAATTGTTTTTGGTCAAACATTCTTCTAAGTGGTATAGCACTGGTCTATCCATTTGTTATTCAGAAGTAGCTCATGATTGCTGTGATGCTAAACACTGTGACACTGTTGCATCAAATGTGATAATGGTTACCCATGGCGGGCAGTGTTTGGTGGAGCTCCCTGATTAAAACAAGCTTGGAAGCAGGAGTGGCATCCATGTCCAAAATAGCTTGCCTCTAGACACTCTAACTTGGAGAAATGATGAAAGTTACACAATTGTTCAGGTCTTTCTTTCATAGGGTTGTTATGAGTTGTCTGTGACTCAACAGCACTTAACAGTAACAACAACAACAATAACATAGAGTTCTGTGGGCCTGGTGGATAGAAAGTTATGCTACCAAGTCAAAGGTGGGTGATTTTAATCTGTGGCCCTCAGGCCTGGTTTTAATTGTTTTGGTCAAACATTCTAAGTGGTATAACACTGGTCTCTCCATTTGCTGTACAAAGGTAACTCTTGGTTGCTGTGATGCTGAACACTGTGACACTGATATGTCAAAAGCTGCAATGCTTATCAATGGTGGACAGTGTTTAGTGGAGCTCCCCAATTGAAACAAGCTTGGAAGCAGGAGTGGCATCCACTTCAGAAATAGCTTGCTTTCCGAAACTCTGTGAACTCTGAGAAACAATGAAAGTTATACACTTGTTCAGATCTTTCATTCATAGGTTCATTATGAGTGTTCTACAACTTGACGACACTTTACAAAAACAACAACAACAGTTTAAATTCATTATATGAAAATATGAACTGTTGAAATCATAGATAATAAACCAGAATATGTCAGGTAAGAGGATATTCCGTAGCAGAACCACATTAATGCACCTCCCACATATTTTTTGTGACCAAAAACTGACTATTGTTCTTTCTGTAGTTTCTGCAATTGTCATTCTGATAAGCAGTTAGTACAGAAGCCCATTTATAATTTTTCTACATTGACTGAACATATGAGAGGCACTTGTTAAGAGCTAAACACTTAAGGTTTAGATTTATACACGACAAACATTGACCCTGCTCCCAAGAAGCTCACAGGTTAGATACAGAGATTATTGTTAGGTATTGTGTCAAGGGCACCTCTTAGTAACCATGTGAGCAGTTCTGAATCCTGTTCTATCCTGAGCCATCCTCATCATCTCTCACACACTTGAGCCCATTGCTACAGTCACTTTATTCATCTTGTTGAAGGTGTACATCTCTTTCACCGACCCTCTACCGTTCCAAGCATGATGTCCCTTTCCGTAGAATATTTTCACCCAACAATGAAGCTTTATCATCTTTTCCTCTAAAGAGCTCTCTGCCTACACTTTCTCCAAGAAATATCTGGTCTTTTGACCATCCATAAGACTTTTCTCTAACACTACAGTTCAAAAAGACAAATTATTTTTCTGTCATCCTTATTCATTGTTAAGCTCTCAGATGTATAGCAAGTGATTAAAAAGACCATGGCCTGAATCATGCACATTTAGTCTTCAAACTAACATCATTGCTCCTCAATAATTTGAAGAGAGAGAAGAGATAAGAAAAATCAAAGGTCACCTCGTGGAGGGGTAATTATTACAGAAATGAACAAAAGAACAATACTGAGAAAGGACCATATAACTCAGTCTAACATATCTGAGTGTGTTTTTAAGAGGAAGAATATCTTGAGCTAAGATACAAAGAATAAGTAGCAGATGATTAAGTCAAAGGGTTGAAAAGAAACAGAAAAACCAAACAAGAAGAAAAGTGAGAGGGGGTTTGTTTTGAATGAAAACCTAGATATGATTGTTGTTGTATGCTGTCAAGCTGACTGTGACTCATAGTGACCCTGTGAATAGATCCATCTGAACTTTTCTTTATTCTGTGCCATCTTTACTGTCTCTGATATGTTCAAACTCATTCTCACAGTCACTGTGAAAATCCATCTTGTTGGTCTTCTTCTCTTTACTACTCCAACATTTCTAGTTTGATACCCTTTCTACTGTTTCTTAAAGGATGCCTGAAGTGTGTGAGATGGAGTTTCACCCATCTCTACTTGTACTTCTTCCAAGACAGATGTGTTTGTCCATTTGGCAGTTAGTAGGAAATTCAGTACTCTTCTCCAGTGTCACGAACCAAGAACATTGATTCTTCTTCAGTTAGCCTTATTTATTGTCCACCGTCCAAGTTTATAGGAAGCAAGTGAAAATATCAGGACTTGGATGAGATACACTTGGTCTTTCAACTGACATCTTGCTCTAGCATTTTGGAGAGGTCCTTGACAGCAGATTTTCCCACTACAACATAATGTTTGACTGCTTAACTCCTTTACTCTGGGTATTTATTGTGGATTCAAGTAAAATAAAATTATTTGCAATTTAGCGTGTGGTGATGATTTTTATTTTCTTGATGCTGAGATGTAATGAAAATTGAAGGCTGTAATCTCTGACCTTCTGCAGTAAGTCCTTCAAGACTTCTTCAGTTTCTACAAGCAGGGTTGCCTCATCTGCATAACACATGTTGTTGACAACTCTGCCTGCAGTCTTGATGCCAGATTCTTTTTCATATAGTCTAACTTCTCTAATTATTTGTTCGGCATTCATATTAAATAGATATGGGGAAAGGTTATAGTTCTGGTGCAGACCTTTCTTGATATTAGACCATAGAGTGTTCTCTGTTCTGTTAAGACCAGAGCTGCTTGTTCTAGATATTTGCAAGAGCTCTAGTCTTCCATTCTTCTCAATGTTAATGTTAATTTTATGATCCATGCAATCAAATGCCTTTGCATAGTCAATAAAACACAGAAAAACATCTTTCTAATATTCTTTGCTTTTAGCTAAGATCCATCAGACATTAACAGTAACATCCCCTGTGCCATGGCATCTTCTGAATCCAGCTTGAATTACTGAAAGTTCCTTGTAAATACCGTTTTTCCCTATTCTAGTCTTTTTTTTAATAATCGAGCAATATTTTACTTGCAAGTAATATTAATGATTATTGTTGTTGTTGTTGTTGTTATTTGCCGTCGATTCGCTTGCGACTCATAGCGACCCTATGTACAACAGCCCTAAACTCTTCTCTGTCCTGTGCTAATCGCACTGTCTCAAACACTCCCATCCTGATTATCCCAGTCACTGAATCAGTCCACCTCATAGAGGGCCTTCCCCTCCTGCGCCATCCCTTCACCCTCCCAAGAATGATGTCCTTCTCCAAGGACCGGTCTCTCCTCACAACATGTCCAAAGTATGTTAGACAGAGCCTCAGAATCCTTGCCTCCAAGAAGCCACCCAGTTTAACTCTTTCCAGGATGAATTTGTTTGTTTTCCTAGCAGTCCATGGTACTCTCAATACTTTTCTCCAGCACCACAGCTCAAAGGCATCAATTCTCCTTCTATCCTCCTTGGTCATTGTCCAACTCTCTGATGCATAACAAGTGATTGTGAAGACCATGGCCTGTATCAAATGCACCTTAGTCTCCAGAAAGACACCATTGCTTTGGAGAGTTCCCTAACAGCAGACTTACATATGGCAATGCACCTTTTAATTTCCTGGCTACTGGTGCCAAGAGTGTTGACTGTGGAGCCAAGCAAACTAAAGCTGTGTACAATCTCAATCTCTTCACCATCCATCCTGATGCTGCCAATTGGTCCAGTGGTGAGAATCTTTGTCTTCTTGACATTGAGCCTCAATCCATATTGTAGGCTGCAGTCCTTGACCCTCTGCAGCACGTGCTTCAGGTCCTCTTCAGTTTCAGCAAGCAGGGTTGTGTCATCTGCGTAACACAGATTGTTGATAAATCATCCACCAATCTTGACCCCACATTTCTCCTCTTAGAGCCCAGCCTCCCAGATAATCTGTTCTGCATATAGGTTGAAAAGGTATGGAGATAGGATGCATCCCTGGTGTACAGCCTTCCCAATTTTGAACCATGCAGTGTTCCCTTGCTCTGTTCTGATGACTGCCTCCTGGTCCAAGTATAGGTTTCACATTGGCACGTTCAACTAGTTACTGAAATCTACTGTAAAGTTAAGAGTAGTAGTAAAAATCTTGACAGGCAGAGCCAAAAAAAAAGGATGTGCAACCTTCAGTATCTAATTACATGAACATTTCAAAATGTGTTAGAAAAAATATCTTCTTAAAGACTAATACCTCAACCTTAATGAGATACTAAACTACACGATAGGCAATTTCCTCAATTGTGGAACTTTTTTTGATAGTTTTTCTTGTTGTCATCATAAAATTACTTCTTCATGTAGCTAGTTCTTATATTAATTCATGATAAATAGTCTAAGTCATAATTACAAATCTACATTTATGTATGCCTTGCTCTGAAGGTTTGTCTGAGGGGGAAAACAGTTAGTGGTTAATGAACCAACTGTCCTGTTTTTCTCCAAAATCAGTGTCTCCATCCAGCTCTACATCAAAATCTCAAAACTCAATGCCATTGAATCAGAATCAATTCATAGCTGACCCTCCAGCAGGTTTTCAGAGGATATAAATCACATGTAAATAGATTGCCCATCTTTCACCTGTGTAGTGCCTGGTGGGTCCAAACCACCAGGGAGATGACACTTGCGGGGTAACAGTATAACTCCTTCCCGACAATGCCACCAGAGCTCCCTAGATCATTTCAGTAATTTCATTTAAGTGTATTATACTGTCATAAGCAATGGTAAGTATTAAATTAAAAAACTACCAGATATAGTGTTTTAAGTAGATGCTTAGTTGCCTTTGTTTGCCAAACAAGAAATAAACAAAACACTTGATTCATAAAAAGCCCTTTTTACCATCATTGGAACACTGTCATACTGTTCCTCTCCATTCTTCACTATGTGAGAATTACCGGGCATGACACAGGGCACCATAAACTTGAATACTGAACAGTTGACATGACAGTTAGTCCATCAGGGTTTTATTCTTACCAGCTATACAATTGATTAAGCATTTATGTCTGCAAAGTTATTCTGAGAACAACAAAAGCAAAGAAAGATTATTGAAAAGTACTTTAACCCCATTGGTGTCAAGTCGATTCTGAATAACCCAGCATCAACTTTCCTAGGCTATATCTTTCTGGAAGGAGACTGTCGGACTATCATCTGCAAAGCAATTGATGCATTCCAATTTCAGGTCTTTGGGTTAGCTACCCAACATGTTACATACCACACAACTAACACTCCTTGAAAAGTACTTGGCATTGTGTAAAGAATAATGCCACAATTATTATTAACGCTCTTCTTTGAAAAGTAGAAAGTAATTTGGATCCTTAGAGTTTTAATAAGTCTGGTGTTGCTCCCAAACATAAACCTTGAAATGCTTCAACACACTATTAATCCTTACAAAACCTTCTAAAAGGAATTCTTGGTATCAGTGCAGAATTTAAAGATTAAATGCTTTTCTCTCACATCATGAAGACTCACCAGAGCCAGTCAATAAACAAAAGGGTCAATAACATCATGCTTTTGTCTTTAAATACTGAAGGTCTTTTTTTATTTTTTTAACATAAGTTCAAAAATACAACGTAGCTCTGGTGGCCTAGTGGTATTAAGCTACGCTGCAATCCTGAAGAAGGCAGTTCAAATCCACCAACTTCTCCGTGGGAGAAGGATGGGCCATTGTCCCCCACTTTGGATCAGCTGCCTCTGAAAACTGGCAAGAGGGTCAACTATAGTTGGTTCTGACTTTACAGTACATGACAACAACAAAGTTATTTCTGCAGATAAATTATATTTAATGACCAGGGAGTCGATTAGGATCTAGCACTGATACACCTATTTCTTAGGAATATATATTATTTCTGAAAACCTCCAAAGTAAAGATAAAAATACATGTGTTAGGTGAATAATTTGGAAAAGTCTACTTAATGCAACAAACTCATGTTTAATAGTTTCCTCTTTTCTTAACTATCTTCTATTTTTCCTTAATAAACGTTTAGAAAACTGAGTATTAAGTAGTTGGATATCCTCCCCTTTTTGTTGGTGGTTGTTGATGTTATTGTTATCTATAGTGCTTTAGTGTTTATAGGGTTTTTCTAAAGCCTTTTAGACAGATACGTCTTGAAGAGGATGCAGCTAGAGTACTCTTTGGAGGCAAGAATTATGAGGCTTCGCCTCACATACTTTGGGCATGTTACTAGGAGATGCTGTTCCCTGGAGAGGAACATGATGTTAGGAAAGTTGGAGGGTCAGCAGAGGAGAAAAAGACTGTCGAACCAGGAGGATTGACATGGTGACTGCTGCAGTGGGCTCTTGTGTATAAGGAAGTGTGAGGATGGTGCAGGACAAGACTGGGTTTAGAACTTTTGTTCATAGGGTCACTATGTGTCATACTCAAGTCGATGGCATCTAACAACAAAAACATAGCACTTATGTTTGTTCAGAGAAGCTACAACTCATAGTGACTTTATAAATACTGTCTCTGAATCCTGCTCTTTCTTAAGCAAATCTCACTGTTTCTGACACACTTACTCTCATTATAGCAATTACTCTTTCAGTCTATCTCATCCAAGGTTGTCCTCTCCTGTGCTGTCCCTCATCTGTTCAAAGCATGATATCCTTCTCCGAAGATTGGTCCCTTCTGGTAACATGCCCAAAGTATGTGAGACAGAGTCTCAAAATCTTTGTTTCCAAGGAGCAGCTTGGTTTCACCCTCTCCAGGACAGACCTGTTACTTTTCTTGGCAGTCTATGGTATGTTCAGTACTCTTCTCCAACAATACAACTCAAAGGCATTGATATTCCTTCTATCATCCTTGGTCATCATCCAACTCTCTAAAGCATAGTATATAATTGCAAAAGACTGGCCTGGATTAGGCACACGTTAGACTCTAGACTGACATTTCTTGCTCTTCTTGTCATTCTTGACATTTCTTGTCAGATCCCTGACAGCAGATTTTCCCATTGTGATTCGTCTTTTGATTTCCTAACTGCTTGTGCCAATAGTGTTGATTGTTGAACCAAGCAAGCGATAATTGTTAACAATCTCAGTCTCTTCTCCATCTATCATGATGCTGCCAGTTGGCCCAGTGGTGAGAATCTTTATTTTCTTGATGTTGAGCTTCAATCTATATTGCAGACTACAATTCTTGCCCTTCTGCAGCAAATGGTTCAGGCCATCCTCAATTTCAGCAAGTCATGTTGTGTCATCTGTATGACACGGATTGTTACTATTCTTCCTCCAATCCTGATGCCATGTATATATGTATGTAGGAATATGTACTGCAGAACTTACATGGTGAGCTTAGTTTGTTCATAAATTTTCTATTTGAATGAAGTTTTATAGTTTATTATAATCTTCTTGCTTTTATTCTTTTCCCTGCTTCTGGTTTTCTATTTCTTATTTTTCTATCATCCTTTAATCTGCGTTAAAGCTTTTGTGAAACAAGTGGGATAGAAAGTAATCAAAAAAGTAGTCAGCCATTCAAAGCTGAAAGAAGATACATGGTCAGTATCCTCTCAATGCTTTATGTACAAAAAAATTTTCAATATCATGAACTGACTATATTGAGAATTTAATTATTCTCACAAAATCTTATTGATTATAATCAAGGCAATTTATTATAAATTACTATTTTAAGACTTTTATAAGACCATTTGAACTGGATAAAATTTGTATACATCTTGCAATTAGTGTAATAAGAAAGCATAATATATAAATTAATTGGCTGTGTTTTTTCTAAGTGATGCAAAAAGAAGTGATGGATTGTAAATCAGTGGTTCTTTGGATTAGGTACTTAGTACTGTAATTGACTATTTCGGGTTTTCATTTACCCTAAGTTTCTTTTAAGTCAAATTTCTCTTAGCCAGTATCTTTAAGAATACTAACTCTGAACCTTACAGAGTTTAGAGAGTTTCTTTTGTAAATCTGTGTTTCTTTTCATAATATTAATAATTACTCCTTAACGTTTCTATTTATAAAATAAAATTTTCTTACTGTATTTCATAACTTGGAGCACACTTAGGTTAATAACGTCACTTAGCAATTACCATTCTGTTTTTATATTCTGAAAACACTGATATCACTCAGATATTAATAATTTAAGATTTAGAAGTAATTTTATCTTTTTCATTCAAAGTGAAAACAAAGTACTATTGACAGTCTGCTGTTCTCTATGTGAAACTATTTGCATCCATCTTGATAATTTAGTTATGACTCTTCTGCTCTAAATCTTTTTGGTATGTTTCCATTCTGATTTAGTGCCTGGTTTAAAGATTAATGTTATAAGATGATTTACTGCAGCTTCACAGATGATATTTGAATCTTTGTAAATGGGCTTTAGAATCCTGTGCACAGTTCCATATAATGTCAGGTTAACATCAATGTAAGTATTGAACTTGTAACAGTTTGAAAAGATCATAATAGAAATTTTATTATCCTTTTTAAAACCCACAAATGTTGAGGATGTTTCATAGGCTGAGGGATTTTATTCCACTTGCATTGAGTGTGTGAGAGTGAGTGAGTCTCTGTGTGTGTGTGTGTGTGTGTGTGTTTGAATACAACTGGCTCCTTGTATTTTAAATCACCAGCTCCAATATGTTGTAAATAAACATAAAAAGCAAATTACCTTGTTTTAAATCATTCTAAAATTCTAGTCACAGGAGAAGTTACTGTTCTTTTTACAGTTTCCTATATGAAATGCTTTCTAGAATCCACAAACACACATTGCTTTTAGTGTCTTTCCTTTGATGTCTTTAAAAGGCCCATTCAGAACTGGCAGTAAGTACTCCTAATGTGCACAACAGAATTTGGCTGAAGTTATTTGAAGCTTTTAGAGATAACCTTTCTCTTCTATCTTTTTAGGGGAAAAAAACTAGTACCACCAATTCCAGTTAAGCTGTAATTAGTGTAACTAACAACTAATATGAAAGAGCAGGCTAGAGGTCATCTTAAGAATTGAAAGGTTCTAACAGGTTAAGGTTGTAGGGCATCCTATCCCTTGCCTTAATCTGTTGCCTCAGCTCGTGAGATTTGTTGAAGTCATCAGTGCCCTCTAACCCCAAAGTGTTGCTGTCATAATTTATTGGTCACATGCCAAGGTCCTTTTCCTGTCTAGTGAGATGACTTTGGGGCTGGCACATTCATTTAAAAATACTTATTCCATACATGTGTGGCTTTTAAACCTTTTAATGTAGGTAAAAGATTATAGTTTAATTTGTCCTAATATTCTTGTTCTATCACCTTTACAGTACATTGACATTTCAGTTTTTGCTCCATTACAGAATAAGACTTATTGAAAATGTTTAGCATTTATTATAAAAAGAACTCTAAGCCACTAATCATCTTAATCAGATATTGTGTAACTAATTCTAATACTTACTACATTAGATTCCATTTTTATGGACTAATTCCTCAAATTTAATTGCCCACCAATAGTTTTTGTTTATATTTACAGGCAACTCTGATGCACTTGAAATATAATAATAATTCAGCAAATAAATAACATCATATGTTCATGAAGCGTATTAACTCCCGCTCTTCTAGTATCTTTCTGGCTTTGATTTCTTTCTCATCTCATTCTGTGACATGAAGAGAGGGATGAATTTTAATCTTCCTTTTCCTTTCCCCATTAATGTCGTGGTTGTAACATTATTTCTGTAGTTTCTTTCTCCATAGAAAATCTCTGTTCATTTGATAGTTTTATTTTAAAGCATTGGATAGCACTATTAAGAAAGGTTCAAAAGGAAACTTTCTCCCTCTCAGCACTTTTTATGCTACTGCTTTGATCTCTCAGTGATACTTCTATTATATGAACAGTCATGGTTTGGGGATGTTTATCTTTTTTTAAAACTATAGATTACTAGTAGTGGTAAGAAGTTGCACTGAAATTGCAAAGGTACACTGTTCGGATTCCCTGGTTGCTCTGTGAGAGAAGGATGGGAAGTCTCCTGTGTGTTTTACTGCCTCTGAAAACCTCCTGGGGGATCAGCTACAAGGCAATTCAAACTCAACAGCACACAATAACAGCAAAATAACACAATCTAAAGAAAAACCTAGTAACTAAGTAGAGTTTTAAGATGAGAAGCACCAAACCATACTATCCCAAAGGAAAGTAAATAAAAATTCAACCCTGTTATCAGACATATAAGGCATGCAGTTCAAATCCATCAGCTGCTCTGCAGGAGAAGGATGGGCAATCCTGGCTGGTGGGTCAACTAGAGTTAGTTCTAATTTAGTGGCAAACAACAACATCAGACAGATAAACATCTAATTGCATTGAATACCCAGACTTAAAATCATACTTCACATTTAGGTACCAAAGGAAATAATTAGAAATGTATTCTTCCCTTGAATCTTCCATCTCAGTTCTTTATAAACGTAACACTGGTTTATAGATCATGAGTTCACCAATTTTTATTTTAGTAGTTAACTTGTTTATTCTAATAAGCCTGTGAGGATCAGAACTCTGCATACCTGCCTTGTTCTAGTTATGAGATTTCCATCTTATGAAGAAACTTGGATAGGTTTGTACTGCTTTTCTATAACTCATTTTAGTAGAAACTATTTGAGTTTTCCTCCTCTGTAAGTTTCCACCTTACATTGATTCTGGCTTTTTTTTTAACTGTATTGGAAAAAGATATCAATAACACATGAAGCCAAGTTAATGGACATTATTTGTTAAGAGAAAGCAAGTTCAAAAAAGTAATTGATGTTAAATATTTAGTAATTCATTATACTCTTACTCATAGTTTATACATACAGAAAAATGGACCCAAGAATGTTACACAGATCACTAACATTAGAGAAACAATGCTCTATCTTAAAAGAAAATGCAAGTATTTTTTTTCCTTCTACCCAAGTACTCAAAAAATTGTTTTATGCCTTAATTGATGCATACTGTCTATTCACTTGTATATACTTTGCAGTTGGTCTTTTTTTCCCCCTTCATTTCCCTCCATGGCATTGGAAAAGATGGCTCCTCTGACCTTCAATCTTACATTAAATGATTTCCAAGCCTCCTTTCTGAGAGTTATTAACTGCCTGCAATAAGCTTGTCAGTTCTCAACTGATAAGTTCCTAAAGGTTGAGAACCCTGTATCTATGTAATTCATTGAAGCAGTATATAGCATAGTCCTTATTATGTGATAGATTCACATTCAAATGGCAAATCTAAACCACAAACTTGCCTCAAACTAACATAATTTTAATTATTGTATCAGTGATTTAAAACTTTTTCAAAATCTAAGCAGAAGACTGGTATCCTTAAGTTCACATAGGCACCAATCTTTTTTCATGCTAGAATTTCTTTAGCAATGGCACCAAGGACAGTATTGGAAACCCCCCCCCTTCCATACTATCTTATGATTGACTATGGAAGTAAGACATCAAAGCTGAACTGACTTCAAAGCCTGTATCATTTATGGTTTCCAGCTATTACTATAACCAGCTGCTTCACCCTGACAGCAATTCGTCTTACAGAGTTGCTTCGCCAGGTTCCACACCTCTGCCTCCCACATCTCTCTTGTCCAAAGTTATCAAACTAAAAGCTATCCTTCAAATGCATCTCAAAGTTAAACCCACTCAGGGAGTTAGTGTTTATACACACACACACATGCGCACTTTTCATTTGTGGATTTTGTCCCTCTAAGAATATTGCATATTTACTGTTTGTTTATTCATTTTTTTCTAAAACTTTTAACTTCAAGCATAAAGCCTTGAGGTATGTTAACACTAGACATATAATTTTGTATTATGTTTATTACTTTTTCAGAAGTGTAATATACACAAGTTGGTATGAATTGTGTATACACCTACCACTTTAATGAAACATCACACAATGAAAAACTTAAAAGCTAAGTCTGGTATTGAGGCCTATATATATTAATGAAGTCATAAATGAAGGAAATATATAACATTCATTCTCAATATTAAATGCAGGAAATAAAGTTCTTAGAGCATGTATTTCCTCTAAGTTTTACTTAAAGCACATAGTAGGAGAAATAAAGTTTCAAAAATAGTTTCCCAATTATGTGAAATTAATTTTCCAAATTGTACTTATCCTATACTTAGAATTTCAGTAGTTGCAGTCCCAGTCTCTTGGAAACTAGAGAACTAACATCATCTAAAGGGTGGAATTTTTGTTTGTTTTAGTGGGGGTGTTTTGTTTTTCATTTAATGGCCGAGTTAACAAATTTTAAATTTGTTTTCTTGATTTATTTAGTGCTTTTTGTAATAGGTAGTTAGCACCCTAAGAGCACTTATCTCCTGAGATCAAATAGCATCCAGTCTGTAAACTGTGAGATCAGAAGAACTCAGAAAAAGACTTAATGGTTTAGCTCTTCTCAGCCTTGAGCCAGAATATGAGAGAGCAGAGAACATCAAGCTACTGACAGCCCTGGTGGTTTAGTGTTTAAGTATTTGGTTGCTAACAGAAAGTTCGCAGTTCAAACTCACCAACACCTCCCCTGGGGGAAGAAAATCAGCTTCCATAACGATTGCCTCCTATAATGTAGGAAACTCTATGAGGCTCTAAGAAGAGCAAGGGCTATGTGTAGATGGCCATATCTGACCTTTACCAACTCTTCATCACAGCATTGATTGGGAAAACCAATTCCCATGAGGTTAGACATGTCCTCCACACTCTCACACCTCTTTGTACTCATCTCAACACCAATCTCACTGCTTTACTGGGTCCAAAATCCAATGCAACAGCCACAGAGCACATAGAACCACATGGAAATTTAAAAGGTTTTGTCTAGTTTAGCAGCAGAATATAGTCAGGACAGCATCCGAAATGTGCTCACAGGTGCCTCAGCCTTGAGCCCTGTAGCTTAAGTTCACTGTTACAAAGTTCTCAGGTCTGCCCACACCGCCCCCACCCCAACCAAATTTGGACAGAGGCTTTTAGCGTAGCTCTTGTTCTGTGCATGAGGCTGGGGGCTGGGATAGCAGCCAGTTCCTTATCATGTCCGGTGTCTCTGGTCTTCTGCTCTGGTTATGGCGGCTGCTACCATAGATATAGCTGGAACAAGAATGGTCCTGAAGGACATCTTCTATTCTCTTTCTCTTTCTTTTTCTTCTTCTTCCCTTCTTCTGTGGCTGGAGCTCTTCAATTTATTAGTAAGACTAGCCAGTCCCCTTGTAGATTGGTGAGACTGGCCAATCCTCTTATGGAATGATGAGATAGCCAATTCCCTTGTGAATAGGCTAACACGCCCTAGTTGTATATTCCCACCTATCCACTTGAGACTCAAATGCAGTGGCTAGGAAAGCCATATTTGAAGATTTACTCCACAGAGGCATATATCTGCTCTGCTAGACAGGGTTATTATGAGTCAGACTCAACTCTAACACTGGACAATAATAAGAACAACAGTCACATAATCAGATGAGTTTTGTAGAGGGTCACAAATTAATATCTTTAATAGAGTCAAAAGGGAAAGAAGGAAGGGAGGAAGGAAGGAAGGAGGGAGAGAGAGAAAAGAAGAAGAGGAGGAGGAGGAGGGGAAGGAAGGAAGGAAGGAAGAAAATTCAGTATACTTTTATAAATATTCTGGCACTCAAGGTGTGAAAAAGTTATGGAGAAATTTCTAGTGATTTAAATAAGATAGGGTATTAAGGATGCTGCAGAAAATGAAGCTGTACTAGAAACAATGATGGGAATTTCACCTCATTGAATTTAAAGAAATTATATGATGTCTGAAGATGTCCATGAAAGAACCAAAAGTATTTCCTCAAGACTGAAGACCAGGCATCTGCCGAATTAAGTTCAATAAATCATTAAATTTGATTTATTGACTGTGAAGTGATAGGGAAATCACATTAATAGATGATCTTCAGTGAAGAGGGACGAGGTAATAAAAGAGAAGCTTTAGAAAGATGAAGGGAAGCTTGTTGTGTAGCATTAAGGCGAGACTCATTCATAACTGGCCCTTCAGTGAGTTCTCATAGACAGTGGATCTGTAGGGAGGAGATTGCCCATCATTTGCCTCTGGAGCAGCTGGTGGATTCAAACCATATGTTTGCCTTTGGATTGCAATGCATCTCTTCACCACCAAGCCACCAGAGCTCCCTGTGAAGTCTGCAAATGTAGAAGTATAGTTTGAATTTCTCTTTAACCTAAATTATATAGTGGATTTCTCTCACTAATAAGCTGCTGATCAGAAAGAAAATAGATCATGTTCATGTTGTTGTTGGCATTTTTGTCAAAATAAATCCCTATCTTATAAAATGTTAACTCTTTCCTTTTTTTGAAAGTAGACCATATTTTAGGGCCATCCAACTAAATGAAAATTGCACACAAATATGAATTGATTTGCATGTTTTTGTTGTTGTTTTCTTCTCCAAGCATTAGTACTGTGAATTTCTGACTAGAAATACCAAAGCTGCTTATCACCCTTCTGGGCCATGGTAAAGGAGGACTGGTGACTTAATGATTGAAGAGTGCGACTGCGAACCAGAATGTCAGCAATTCAAACCCACCCACTGCATCTCAGGAGAAAGATGAGACATAAAGGCTTCCATAAAGATCTGCAACTTTAGAAACACTATGGATAGTTTGCTGTGATTAGATATCAACTCAGTAACAGAACTTTAGAGCCATGTCATATCCTTTATTTTTAAATAAGAATATGGAGTGGCATCCACTTCCAAAATGGCTTGCCTCCGGAAACTATGTACGAACAATGCTCAGGCCATTCGTTCATAGGGTCACTATGAGTCGTCTCTGACTCGATGGCACCAAACAACAACAACATGAATTATATATGAATGATCATTTACAGTATTAATATTATCCAAGTTTAAAATTGTTACATTGGTATTTTCTGTGAATATTTTAAAACTGCCCTCTCTTAATTGTGTAGGAATGAAACTTGCTGTTAAATGACACAATAATGGAAAACTAAAAATTATTGTGGTTCTCTGAAGAGTGTTTTATATTAACTGTTCAGACATTCACTACTGTTCAGTGACTTGCTCCTTTGCTGAATGTTCTTAATCCATTTACTGCTGAAGCTCAGTGGAATGAAGAAAAACTACCAAAGAATTTTTCTTGTGTTAAAAAGTGAATTCTTCTATGTATTATTTGGTTTTCTTATTTTTTAATATGTAGATAGACTTCTTAAAAGTCCCTAAACTTGATTCTCTCTTTAATAAACAACTAAACTTATGCAGGACAAATACTACGTAAGTCCATGATTGTAAAAGTAGAATAACTAGAAAGATGTGGGCAAATATCTAAAGAGGGAAATGGAGTAGGTAAGAGGGTCTGAGAAGTGGGGGAGGTAGGGAAACCACTAATGGGGTGAAAGGTTAAAAAAAAGTTTTACTTTTTTTTTTTTAAGTTAACTGTAGCCAGAGTTCTGAATCCTTTGGCTGCAGTCCAACTTCCTGGTTGTATTGCCACACTTGGTTCCACGTCACTGGGTTGAAGAGGCTGAAGTGGCACTGCTCCGTGCGGACCTATTGGTCATGACCACTCCTACTTCATTGTTGGCATTTTCATCCTAATCTACTTCCACACATAATGTACTTCTGGAGCAGTTAAAAAAGATGTAAAAATCCAGAGTCAGTTGCCCAATGCAGTAGCTCGAAAGCCACTGGAATTCTGTCTTGACATTAAAATTTAAAGTAGCTGTTCCATAGTTACCACCACCTCATTATATGTTTTACATGTAAAATGAATAATTACAAAATGATCTCCAAAGCCTAAATTATCAGAGTGTCTAATGTGATATGAAATGTTATATGTTTCTTTGGTCCAAAGAATATACCTTCACTTTCAAGAAATATATACATATTTATATGAGGAAGAGAGACTCTGCCTGTGAATGTCAGATTGTCCTATGCATATTGAATCAGAATGTCAGAATATTCAAAATAAATTGTCATAATGAAATGAGGCAGAATTTTAACTCAAAATTTATATAGTTCACCCATTGTAGATATTTTTTTCATTGAATGCATTTCTCCATCATAAATTGTGCTGAGTATGAACAGCAGAGTCATTTGAGGTTCATTGGAAATATAGGAGGACATCATGTTTCCTGTTCTTTTGTTAAACTTGGCATATTGATTTTTTTTTTCCTTGCACAGCTTGCAGCACAGAAATGTGATATACAGCTATGGCAAGACAAGCTAACCACGTGTGAATTTTTAAGTACAGCTGGATTAGCAGTTTTCTCACTGTGCAAATAGCAAGACTTGACTGCTCTGGGAACTCTTTATTACTTAATCAATTAAAATAACAAGATTTTATTTTATTATTCAGAATAAATTATTAGTAAAGCTCATTTTCTCTTGATCATTCAGTTGTAGGGTGTTTACATTTTATTTTTCTCTTTCTAAACAAATATATATATGCATTATATAAATTTAACCCAAATTTATAAGTTAAATATAGGAAGATAAAGATGTAGCAAATATTACTTCCTGTTTTAACACTGATTCCTAAATTTTGAGAACAGTTCTACATTTTTGTTTAAATATGCTGTTGCTCTTGTTCCTATTTATGTGCAAGGAATCAACCACAATTCATAATGACCCTGTGAACAACACCTCTGAACCTTACCCACCTTGAGCCAATCACACCATCTCCAACACACCTGACCCCATTACACAAATATGCCATTAGTTTTCGTTAGTTGATTAGTATCCCTTTAGTGTTAGTACCTTTTTCCATTTTGCTTAAAGATAAAAAGATTTGGACTTGACTAAGACTTTTTGTTGTACTTAAATATAGAACCTTGTAGAAAGAGACTCTGGGGCAGGTTTACTCTTCTCCCCATGTTACTAAGCCTCTCCTTAAAGGTGTCCCTTATACAGTTCACCTTCCCCGACTTCAAAGAGTAGAGAAAGCTATAATGCAACAGAGTGGTTACCTGTGGTTTCTTAGAAATGCTAATGCATTATCTATCATGTTCCTAAATTTCTCTGGGTTCTCTTGGAAGTTGATAAACCATTGTGCAGTTTTCTGCAGAACAAAAATAACAGTATATCCAAAACTAGAAGTGTCTGTAATGTCATATACATATGTTAAAGTTGTCACTTGCCTTTTGAGAAAATATTTTCTTTAAAACATCAGAATCTCTCAAAATGTGAACTAAAGTTAGATTTCTCTCTAAGAAGCAAGGTTTTTAAATTTTTTTTGTTCAAAAATTTCTCGCCCTTTTATTACTTTTAAACAGGTGCATACCTTAGGAGGTTGCATGTCAAATTTATTAGAAACAAGTCCTTTAAAATTATCTGGTAAAAACATTAAGCATTAGTTGTTCCCCTAATAAAGAAAGGGGGAAAGGGTCAGAGCAGAGAAGAAAGTGCCACTGGTTTGTGTTAGGTGACACTGTGCCCTGCTTGTCTAATTTGATTACACAGAGCCCCTGAAGCCTGAGGCAAAGCTGATTTTAGCTATAATCAGCTTCTTAACCTTTTGAGAACTAACGTAAACACTACCTACCAGTGGTTAATTATGTTGCTGTGCTACATACTACAAAGTGCAAAGGTAAAAGTGTAGAACTACAGTAACACATGTTGTGACAAAATTTAACAAGATGACTTAAGGGGATTGCCGTAGAATGCAGTTCTTTATTTCTAATAAATTTTGAACTGGCAAGATTTGAGGTCACATTTAAAATTGTTGGGTTTTAATGGTTTTGTACCTGTAGTTTTTTACTAAATTCTGCTCATAACTGTAGAAAGTCTATTAATTACTTTTCCTATCCTTGTGTTTGGACTGTTCACTGAAATAAAATTATACATCCATTTTAGAAATACACACATTCATGTATTTCTTCTACTTTCAGAGTAGGCAAAGGTATATTGTAATATTCTTACAAGGATAAATTCCTCTTGTTTCACCTTTGTTGTTGATGTGCACCCTCAAGTCAGAACCGACCAATAGTTGATCCTCTGGCAGGTTTTCATAGGCAGTTAATCGCATGGAGGGAGATTGCCCATCCTTCTCCTACACAGCAGCTGGTGGCCTCGAACCACATGCCTTCAGGATTGCAGCACACTTCTTGCTACTGGGCCACCAGAGCTCCCGTTTCACCTTTACAGATAGTTTAAAAGTCAGTGGATAGAATTCCTTGTTCATCAAGTGTTGTGATTATACACAAAAGACCTTAGCTATTTGTAAAATAGGAGCTCTTGGTGCGGGAATGTGATGTGTCATACGGATGTTAATATGTCAGGTGATCTTACTGTTGATAGTTGGTGTAACTGTGATGCAGATATGTGATTAATGAGGCAGAGAAGCATAGAGGTTGTCTAATGTACTTACCAAGATTGCAGTCATATTTGATAAGAACATGTTAGTAGAAATATTCTTCTGAGTAAAGGTTGCAGGTGACCATGAGAGTAGAGTTGTGCTTTTAACCAGGAAGTCAGTAATTTGAATCCAGTAGCTGCTCTGAGGATCTCCCCTTAGATGGGTAGTTTCTTCCTGTAAATATTTACAGGGAACCCCAACTGAGGGTTTCCATGAGTGAGAACTGACTCGATCAGTGGCAGCTGGTTTAATCCGTAACCAATGAGTCTCAATGGCACATAAAGTTTGCAAATAGTTGCTAACCTATACGTTGACTCTTGAATCCCACCTAGTGGCTCCACAGAACAAAGGTCAGGCAGACTGCTTCCATGAAAGATTGCAGTTGCAAGAACCCTATTAAGCAATTCCGTTACATAAGAGGTCATCGTAAGGTAGGGATCAACTCAACACAACTAAGAACAAAATAGTTGAAGACATTAGTAACAGTGTCTTCACCCAAATTTCATGCCTCATGAGAATTCTGCAAAATAGAATTAAAAAAACAAATCTTGGTTTTTATTCAATCACTCTGTGGAGTTTATCTTTCAGTGTGACTTTCCTAGCCATAGTTTGACTTTGCCAGATAGATAGGTGGGGATATGTGAATGGGGTATGTTAGCCTCTCCATAGGAGATTGGCTAGTTTCACCAATCCACATGGTGATTGGCTAGTCTCAGTATAAAATTGAGCAATCCAGCATCGGGAGAATGAGACCTCCCTACCGCCAGTGAAGAAATCTTGTTGTTGTTGTTGTTGTTGTTGCTGCTGTTTCTGTTGCTGATTGCCTTCAAGTCGAGCCCAACTCAAAGCAACCCTGTGAACAAAAGGGCTGAAGCCCCTCTACAACTATCAACAGTTATCAAAGTTCAAAGAGTTTCTGTAGGAAATGGATGCCACTACTGCTTTCAAACATGTCACAGTATGTTATTGTTGTTATATGCCATTAAGCCGCCTGCAATGTATAAGCAACTCTTTGTAGAGCAGCTCTGAATCCTCCCCTGTCCTGAGCCGGTGTCACTAACTCCGACACACCAACCCTCATCTCCTCAGTTACTGTATCAATCCATCTCATCCGGGGTCTCCCTCTCGTACGCTGTTCATCCACCCTTCTGAGCATGATGATGTTCTCCAAGGACCAATCTCCCCTGGCCAGATGCCCAAAGGAAGTGAGGTGGAGCTTCAAAATCCTAGCCTCTAAGGAGAAACTTGGTTTCACCCTCTCCAAGACAGATCTGTTTGTTTTCTTGGTCAAGACTCTTCTCCAGCACCTCAACTCGAAGGCATCTATTTTTCTGTCATCCTTAGTCATTGTCCAACTCTCTGAAGCATAGTAAGTAATTGAGAAGACCATGGCCTGGATTAGGTGCACCTTTGTATCTAGCCTGATATCATTGCTCTTCAGCACTGTGGAGAGGTCGATGACAATAGAATTTCCCAATGCAGTTTGCCTTTTGATTTCCTGACTCCTGGTGTTAAAAGTGTTGACTGTGGATCCGAGCATGCTGTAATTGTTAATAACCTCAGTCTCTTCTTCATCTATCATGGTGCTGCTAATTGTCCCAGTGGTGAGAATCTTGTCTTCTTGATGTTGAGCTTCAATCCATATTGAAGACTATAATCCTTGACCTTTTGCTTCAGGTCTTCCTCATTTTCAGCAAGCAAAGTTATGTCATCTGCATATCATAGGCTGTTAATGAGTCTTCCTCCAATCCTGATGCCACACTCCTCCTCATAATGCCCTGCTTCCTAAATGATCTGTTCTGCATACAGATTGAAAAGATAGGGGTACAGGAACCTTACCACTAGAAAAAGGGCAAACAAGAAGGCCTATAGAACTAGGGGCCACAGCAAAGAAACAGACCTGACATGAACAAAGAACCAGAGACCTAATATGACAGGACCTTGGGACTGCTACATCATTGGTTCTAGAGCTAGGAGACTTTACCTGAGTTTGTTGGACAACTGGGGGTGGGAAGCTATAATTTGCAGGATTTAGAGCTTGCCTTAGAAATAGCTTGCCTCCAGAAACTATGAACCTGGAGAAACAATGAAAGTTTTACAAGTGTTCAGGTCTTTCGTTCATAGAGTCACTATGAGTCGTGTAGGACTAGACAGCTCTTAACAACAACAATAACCTAGAGAGAGCTCTGTGGGCCTGGTGGATAGAAAGGTATGCTACCAAGTCAAAGATGGATGACTTTATTCTGCAGCCCTCAGGCCTGGTTTTAATTGTTTTTGGTCAAACATTCTCTTCCAAATTGGATAGCACTGGTCTATTTGCTGTACAGAGGTAACTCATGGTTCCTGTGATGCTAAACACTATGACACTGATGTGTCAAATGTGATAACGGTTACTCATGGTGGACAGTGTTTGGTGGAGCTCCCCAATTAAAACAAGCTTAGAAGCAGGAGTGGCATGCACTTCCAAAATAGCTTGCCTCCGGAAACTTTATGAACGTGGAGAAACAATGGAAGTTATACAACTGTTCGGGTCTTTCGTTCATAGTCACTATGACTCATCTATGACTCGACAGCACTTAACAACAGCAACAACAGAACTTTGTAATAAGCTCAAGGCTGAGGCACCTGTGAGCACATTTCAGGAGCCATCCTGACTATATTCTGCTACTAACCTGTATTATAACCTTTTGACTTTTCCAACATGTTTCTCTATGTTCTCTGAGCTATCAAATTGGATTTGGGGCCCAGAAAAGCAGTAAGTTCAGTGTTGATGAGTAGAAATAGGTATGGAGTGTTAGGGACATATCTGACCTCTTCAAAATTGGTTTTGTGTAACTAATGCTGTTGACAGGGACAGTTCCCCTTTTCCCTACATGGCCCTTCTTCTTTTTACACACCCTTTTTTTTTTACACACTCATGTAAATTTTGTTTTACAATGTCATATATATAGCTGTACAATACCATTTTTTACCTCATAAGAACCTCTCTACACTCTCCCTTTACCTTCACACTACATCTCTTAAAGCACATCAGTGATAAACAGTCAACTTGAATATAATTTACTTAGAATTAGTGGGAAAGGGAAATATGATTCAGACCAAATGGTAACTCTCTTTTTTTAAATGTTAGGTCATATATTTAGTATGAATGTACAGTTTACCTTATGTTATGCAGTATACTTTTAATTTTATTACAATGTTTTTTTTAAATTATATGTAAAAAGTAAATCTGAAGAGGCATATCTTAAGACATTTCACAGTTTCTGAGGATAAATTAGCATATACTGGACAGTACGACCAGCCCCTATAGCCAAACTTGACCAAGTGGTGAATGAAGTTGACTGCATTAAGAAGTAACTAAAGGGTATTAATATTAATGCCACCTAAGGGGAGTTCCGATGTGTTTTATAATGACATACAATGTTATTAGATGCCATTGAGTTCCTTCTGACTCATAGTGACCCTGTAGACAACAGAACAGAACTTGATCCAATCCTGTGCCATACTCAGAGTCTTCACTTTGCTTAAGCTCGTTGTTGTAGTCATTATCTCAGTTCATTTTGACAAGAGTCTTCCTCTCTTTAAACTGACTCTTCGCTCTTCTAAGCATGTCCTCTCCCATAAACTAGCCCCTCCTGATAACATACCCAAAGTAAATAAGAAAGTCTCGCCAGACTCTAAAAAACACCCTGGTTACGCTTCCTCTAGACAGATTTGTTTGTTCTTTTGACAACCCATGGTATATTCAATACTTTTCATCAACACAACAATAATCCAAGGGCCTTCCTTATTCATTGGCTAACTTTCAGATGCCAGGGAGCAATTGAAAATAGCATAGCTTGAAATAAGTGTACCTTAGTCTTCAAACTAATATCCTTTCTTTTGAAAACTTTAAAGAGGTCCTTAAACAACAGATGTACCCAATGAAACATGTCAGTTATTTCTTTTCTGCGATTATCATAGATATTAATTGTGGATATAAGTAAAATTAAATTCTTGACAACTTCATCCAGTCTTTTCTTATTAGTCCAGTTGTGAGCATTTTTGTTTTCAATATGTTAAGGGATAATCCATGCTGAAGACTGTCATCTGATCTTCTTCAGTAAATGCTTCAAGTCCTCTTCAGCAGGCAAGGTTGTGGCATTTGTATATCCTTGATGATGAATTTTTCTCTAATCTTGATACTACATTTTTATGTGGTCCAATTTCTTGTATTATTTGCTCAGGATACATAATTAAAATTCAACTGTCAAGTCAGAACCAACTTACAGCTATCTCTCCAGTAGATTTTCAAGGCTATAAATTACATGGGAAGATATTTGCTACCTTTCTCCTGAGGACCCATCAGTCAGCAGTGCAAATCCCTACAGACTAGGCCACCAGAGTTCCCCTCAAATGAAGTGTTGTTGTTGTTGTTGGGTACTGTTGAGTCAACTACAACTCACAGTGACTCTAAGAACATGAACAGATCTGAACTCTGCCCTATCCTGTGCCATCCTCATTATCTCTGATATACTGGAGTCTGTTGTTAACAGTCTTTGTGTGAATTCATCTTGTTGAGGATTTTCCTTCTTTACACTTACTCTCTTGGGGCCTTGTGTTTTGCAAATTCTTTCAGAGCAGCTTGACCTTCTTTCGTCACCACAGGCTCTAGCTCATAAGTTGTTTCATGAAACTCTTCTATGTTCAATTCCTTTTGGTATAATGACGGTATACTCCTTCCATCTTCTTTTAATACTTCCTGGGTCAATTAATATTATGCCCAAAGCATCCTTAAGTATTACAACCCGTGGCTTGAATTTGTTCTTCAGTTCCTTGACCTTAAGAAATGCTGAGCGAGTTCAGCTCCTTTGATTTTTCTGACTCCAGCTCTTTGCAGATTTCATTATAATACTTTGTCTTCCTGTGCTGCCTTTTGAAATTTTCTGTTCAGCTCCTTAATACCTTGATTTCTTCCCACTGCTTTGGCTTCTCAGTGCTCTAGTGCAATATTCAGAGTCTCTTCTGACTTCCGACTTGGTCTTTTCTTCCTCCTCTGTCTTTGTAATAACCTTTTGCACTCTTCCTCAATGATATTCTTTATATCCTCCCAAAGCTCATTTGGTCTTCGCTCGTTAGTGTTCAAGGCCTCAAACCTGTTCCTGAGATGGCTTTGAAATTCAGGTGGGATAGACTCAAAGTCATATTTTGGTTCCTGAAGATTTGATTTCATTTCCCTTAGCTTCAGCTTGAACTTGTATATGAGATTCAGTGACTGGGTTAATGGTTAATGGTGTGTCGGAGACGGTGAGATTGGCACAGGACAGAGCAAGGTTTAGGACTATTGCACATAAGGTAGCTATGCATTGCAAGCAACTTGGGGGTGGGGGGGTGTGCGGGGGGATTGTGTACCAATGAAGGAGTTTTGCTTTTCAAGGAGAGGAGCGAATTGGTGGGGGCGGGGAGGGGGAGAAAAAAGTGCAACAATGAATGAATGAAATTCCAAAATCTCTGTAGATGTTCATTGAAATTAATTTTTTTAAAATTATAAAAAAAATCACATAGTTTTCAAGGCTGATGCAAGCCTTTAGTTTCTACAAAGCATTCTTGGAACCTCTTTGTGCCAGTGCTCAGCTTCCCCATCAAAACCAGAAATATATGTAGAGTTTACCTAGTCCCCCTTATTACTCTTAATTCCAGGATCTCCCTAATAAATTTCTGAACCCGCTCAATCCAAGCAAAGTCAGAACCTCTGACTAGCAAGGCCAAGGGCTTTTGTCATTACATTCCTACCAAATTTGCCTCTTTTATCTGACAGCACTCTGGAGTATTCTGTTCAAATCAGCTCCCTCTGGAAGGGAAACTAGGTTTCCACAGCTAGACTCAACCTGGAATCATTCCTGTCTGCCACAGATTGCCACTGTTCATACTGGAAATTCAGCATTTCTTCATGAATAAACATTTCTTGATTTATTCTTTGCGTTTGTTTGATATCTAGAGCACTAAAATAATTGTATTGGACAACTTAGTCCATTTTATGTTGTCTTTAGAGGAGAGAATTTGCCAAACTCTTAGCTTGTCATCAGCAAAACTCTCAGCTGGTTTTATTTTTGAAAGTCACAAATCCTCTCTGAAAAAAATAAAAAACCTTACATATATAAATAAATACAGACTAGGAGATCAAATAGGCATGCAAATATGAGTAAAAGAAATAAGGAAATAATGGGGGAGATGTGTGTGTATCAACAATAATTTTTTAAATTCCTATTAAGATTTTTTCTAACGTGCCTCCAAGCTGAAGCTCTCTTGGTATTGCAAGAGTGCTCGTCTATCAGAAAAATTTTTTTAAAAAAATAACAAAATTTTTTTCTGGTTTCTTCTTGAGATGTAAATACCTAAGAAAAACAAAATGTGTTTGACCAAAAAGAAATCAAGCTAATTGGATAAAGACACTCTCTTGATTTCTTTTTTCTGTTTATTTTGTTCTTCCAAGGTCTGAAACTTGTGGAACTTTAAACTGTAGGAATGCTTTAGAAAATGTGCAGTGATAAAACTGCCAGATTGAAGGTTTCTTAAGTGCTACTGTCCAAAATCACCAGGCAGGCTCGAAACTAGCAATTCTTGTCAGAATATACACTCTCAGTGTGTGACTTTTATCTGCAGGTGGCAGAGCATATGTTTTAACATGAAAAAAAATGTAAGGTGGCAGAGGGAGGATATTTAATGTGTTGTAACCTATTTTTGTGTTTAAGAGTTGTTGGGTTTTTTCCTTATAGCTGCTTAGTTCAGGTCAAAACAGGCTAACTAAAACATTTCTGATCATAAGGGCTGAATTTAAATCAGGGGAAAATAGGTGCGTGTATATTTGTGTTATTTGTTCTTATTTAATAAACTTAACACAGGGTTACTAAAGCATGTAAAACAAAAACTCAGTGATACCTTATGTAACTTAAGCGCAAGGAACGAGTTCTTCCTGAATGGATTTCCTGGTTAGATAGTAGGTAACTATTTAAACACTGCAACCTGGGAAATAGCTACCTAGGTATAAATAGCTAATAGATATAGTTAGCAAATCAATGTATTTTCTACTGCTGGTGGCCTGGAGTGTAAGGCCTTAAACTGCCAACACAAAGGCAGGTGGTTTGAATCCACCAGCTGCTCTGCAAGAGAAATAAGGGTCGTCTCCTCTTGAGCCATTTGCAGTCTCTGAAAACCTGCTGGAGGGCCAGCTATACGTCACTTCTGAGTCGACAACAGTGTTTCAATTTTGAACTAATGGAGTCCTTATACTGAGGCTCTTAGAGTTACCGTTTGGTGGTGGTGGCGACGATGTGTACCATAAAGCAGCAGTACATGTTGGTGACATGTAAGAATGCAGTCTTAGTGTTGCTAAATTTTCCAGTGTTCTCAAAGTCTAAATTTGGGTATTTGTTTGGAATCCCCAAATTTCAAAGATTGGCAAGTAACTTAAAAGTTTTAAACTGTCATATAATCCCTGGGTGGGGCCAACAATTAAGTACTCAACAGCAGAGGCACCTTTGCAAACAGGGCTGGCAGTCTGTTTCTGGAAAATCTGCCACTGTGTGCACGCTCTGGAGTACAGTTCTGCGCTAACACAAGTGAGGTAGCTACAAATTGGAATGGATTTGACAGCAACTGGTAAATTATATGATGATGTGGTTGTTGTTAAGTGCCGTCGAGTCGGAGGCGACTCATAGAGACCCTATGAAGGAAAGACCTGGGCACTGGTATCACTTTCGTCCTTTCTCCAGGTTCATACGGTTTCCAGAGGCAAGTTATTGTGGAAGTGGATGCCATTCCTGCTTCCAAGCTTTTTTTCACCGAGGAGCTCCACCAAACACTGTCCCCCGTAGGTAACCATTATTGCATTTAACACATCAGTGTCACAATGTTCAGCATTACAGCAACCAATTACCTCTGTACAGCAAGTGGACAGACTAGGGTTATATGACCTAGAAGAATGCTTCAAGTAAAGGCAGGGCTGCAGATTCGAGTCGCCCACCTATGGCTTGGGAGCATGATGAAGTGTGGTGGTGCAGTGCTTAAAGTGCTAAGCTCTAGCCAGCTCTTAGAACCCATCAACCAACCACTCCATGGGAAAAAGAGGTATGCTTCTGTCTCTGAAGATTCACGGTCTTGGAACCCCTATTGGGCCGTTCTGCTCTGTTGTACAGGGACACTAGAAATTGAAACCAATTCTGTGGCAGTGGCTTTACTTTTAATAAAACAACTGCCATGCTGATAAGGACTGTTATGGAGGTTACAAGAGCCTTTGTGACTCTAGCCTCTGCGTGGTTTCTTGTCATATATCACTTACTTAGAAGAGAGTACTCAATATCCTCCCCCAGAGCTCTGTCTTACTGTAAAATTCTGACATAGCACATTGAGAGAGCTCTGGTGGCATAATCCTTAAATTGTGCTGCTAAATGAAAGGCCCCATCTCCCAGGTGGTCTAAAATGCAGGGGAAAGGACAGCCTCTCTCTTGCGATTTACAGCATCAGAAACCCAATGGAAGGTCAGCTGCGAGTCAGTTCCTATTCAATAGCAATGAGAAAGAAAGCATGTGAGCTTTGTAAGGGAAAAGTGTAATAAACTAGATATATAAGCATTCTAAAGCTAATACATTCCTTAAGCCCTACCTATTGATCCAAGACCTGTTATAAGTACTTTCTGTGTATTAACTCATTTAATTATAGTTTTGGTTTTGTTTTTTAAAAGCTCTGTAGTGTCAGGTCATTCCTTTAACATCGGCCAATCTGTTTGCTCACTTGGGGGAAAAAAAATAGGTGACATTGAACTATGTAATTTCTTTGAACCCATTCAGCACGAATACTCTTTCATCTGCAGAATGTAGATTAGATTCTATGATGGGGAAAAATTGTCAAGAAACTATACTATTAATTTGCATGGGTTTATAGGCACGTTACCCCATGTAACACAGTAGAAATAAATGTATATTATCTTCAGTTCATTTACATTTGTTCAGCAAGTAGCATATTATGAAGAATTCAATTAAGTTGAGAAGGAATTTTAGTTTCCATTAACCATCAGGATTTAAAAAGGTCTGGCCTCTATCGTGGAGGACCTAGAGATCTCGCTGAGACAATGTGGCATGCAAGTAAAATTTAAATTATACCATAAAATCAGTATTGATACTAACAATTAACAATGCTTTAATAATGTCAAAGCTAACAAAGGATTGTGTAAATACATACAATGTGTTTATGAAAAGTAGGATTGGAGAAAGTTGTGTCATTTGCATAATGCAGATTATTGATTAGTCTCCCTCCAGTCCTGATGGCACACTCTTCTTTAAAGAGTCCAGCTTCTCGGATAATTTGCTCAGCAAACAAATTGAATAGGTACAGAGAGAGAATACAACCCTGACACACTCTCTGAATTTTAAACCATGCAGCTCTCTCATGCTCCTTTCACACAACAGCCTCCTGGTCCAGTTACAGGTTCCACATGAGCACAATTAAGTGCTCTCAACTATCATTCTTCCCAGTGTCAGCCACAACTTGTTATGATCCACACAATCAAATGCCTTTATATAGTCAATAAAGCACAAATAGGCATTTTTCTGGTATTCTTTACTTTGAGCCAGAATCCATCTGACATCAGCAATGATATCCCTGGTGCTATGGCCTCTTCTACATTCTGCTTGAAATTCTGACGGTTCCCTTTGTTGTAGCAGTTTTTTAATGGTCTTCATTAGTATTTTGCTTGCATGTGATATGATAATGATAGTTTCCACATTCAGTTGGATCACCTTTCTTGGGAATGGGAACAAATATGGACCTCTTCCAATCTGTTGGCCAAACAGCTCCAAATTTCCTGGCATAGACTGGTGAGCAGTCCAAGGCTACATCTGCTAATTGATATCCCATTGATTCCTGGGGTCTTATTTTTTGCCAGTGCCTTCAATGCAGCTTCCACTTCCTCCTTCATTACTGTTGGCTCCTGTTTATATGGTACTTTCTGAAATTTTTCAGTGTTGACCAGTTCTTTCTGGTACAGTGATTCTGTGTATTCCTTCCATCTTCTTTTGATACTTCCTGGACCATTCAATGTATTGCCCATAACGTCTTTCAGTATTGCAACACAAGGCTTAAATTTGTTTTTTGTTCTCTCAGCTTGTGTTTTGGGAAGTGTAAGGATGGCACAGGATAGAAAAGTGTTCGGATCTTTTGTTCATAGGGTCACTATGAGTCATACACAACTCTATGGCACCTAACAACAAGACAGCAGCTAACAACAGGATGTGAGAAAGATTTACTTGGAGGATACAGAGGACTGTTTAGGGGAAGAGCGCTCTCATGCCCAGAAATGAAAATGTTACTAAAACAGAAATAGAAGCATGTCCCTTACCTTTATAGAGTTTACAGTTTGATGTAAAATTTTACAGGAAAGTCAAATTCATTCTTACAATATATTTTCTAACTTTTATGAAAGTAGATGACTATAATAAAAATATGTCTCAGTATAACTCTTGTGACTTTGACAGAAAATATGTATTTCTAAGGTGCAGTTGTTTAAGAAATTTATTTTGTTTGCCACTAATGCTCAAGTAGTTCAGGAAAAGCAGTACTTGTAGAGAATATGAAAGCAAAATATTAGTAATTATTGAAGCTAACAAAAGGGCATATGGATATTCACTATTGTAATTCTCTTATAGGCTTTAATTTTTCCCAGAAAAAGGAGGTAAAGTAAAAGGATGAGGAGGAAAAACACTCTAGAGAAATTCTTCTAACTAGCTTAAATATCAAGGAATAAATGTGGGTTCAATTTTTCATCTCCAGAAACAGAAATTCACTGCTTGTAAAAACAAAACAAACAAACAAACAAAAACAAAACAAAAAAAACACCTGGCTCACCTCACTCACATCTCTATTGCCGACTAAGAATTTGGACTCCATCATTTACTTATTCCTGTCCGTTTAAGTAAATGAGGTCATACAATATTTGTCCTTTTGTGACTGACTTATTTCACTCAGCATTAATGCCTTCATGGGTCATTCATGTTGAAGAATGTATCAGGATTTCATTTCTCTTTCTGACTGAATAGCTTTCAGTATGCATGTGTTTTGTTTATCCACTGATGAAGATTTAGATTGTTTTGAACTTTGATGACTATGAATAATACTGTAGTGAACATTGATGTACATATATCTTTTCTCATAGAGTCAGATCCCTTGTATATTTAATAGGAAATGAAATTTCTAGGTCATATGGCAGTTTTATTTTTAAGTGTGTATGTGATTTGTGATTTTCGTTCTTTGTTTGTTTTGGGTCTTTTTAGAAATTGTCATATGGCTTTCCACAACAATTGTAGCATCCTGTATTCCTATCAGCAATAGATAAAAGTTCAAACGTCCCCACATTCTACTCAAACTTGTTTTTTTTATCATTTTTTAAATATTTTTTATGTTTAATAATAATCTATCTTTGTTCTTTTATAAATTTTAGTCTTAGTCAATCTTAGCAGGGAGTTGTATGGGCCTAATGGTAAGAAACTGTGCACATGGATCGAATCCTCAAACTGCTCCATGGGAAAAGGATAAGCAATCTCCTTTCAGATTTTGAGAACCCACTGGAGAGTCAGTCTATTCTGGGAGTTCTTTCTTAATGCACTTTTACAATCATTTTTGGATAATCTTCAGAATGATTTTGCTTGCATGTGATATTGTTCTATAATTTTTGTACTCTGTTGGGTCACCTTTTTTTGGAATGGGAATATATATGGACTCTTCCAGTAAGTTTGCCAGGTAGTTGTCCCCCAGATTTCTTGGTACAACCTGATGAGGACATCCAGGGCAGCATTTATTTGTTGTCAGATTGTTTGTATATCAATTGGTATGCCATCCATTCCTATTTCTTTTACCAATTACTTCAGAGCATCTTGAACTTCCTCCTTCATCACCATTGCCACTTGATCATATGTTGTTTCATGAAATTCTCCTGTGTCAGCAAATTTATTATTTTTGGTACAGTGACTCTGTATATTCCATCCATCTTCTTTTGATACTTCTTGGATCATTCAGTATTCTGTCCGTAGCATTCTTAAGTATTGCAACTCAAGTCTTGAATTTGTTCTTCAATTCCTTCAGCTTAAGAAATGCCAAACCAGTTCATCCCTTTTTATTTTCTGGCTCCAGGTCTTTGCACATTTCATTATAGTACTTTTCTTCGTCTTCCTGAATTGCCCTTTGAAATCTGTTCAGTTCCTTCACTTCCTGATTTCTTCCCTTTGTTTTGGCTTCTCATCACTGGAGTACAATATTCACAATGTCTTTGTGACATTCATCTAAGGTATTTTTCCCTAATGATCTAGTGCATTCATCATGGATGATATTCTTGATTTCCTCCCAGAGCTCATTTGTTCTTTGTTCATTAATGTTAAATTAAGGTGGGATAAACTCAAGGCCAAATTTTGTTTCCTGTGGATTTTATTTAATTCTCTTTAACTTTAGTGTGAACTTGTGTATGAGTAGTTAATGGTCTGTTCCACAATCAGCATCTTCTCTAGATTTCACAGCTGATACTGAGCTTCTTCAGTGATTCTTCCCACAGATATAATCGATCTGATTCCTGTATATGCCATCAACTGAAATCCATGTGTATAGTCACCATTTATGTTTCTTTTTTTATTGTTATTATTATACCAGTTTATTTACAAAATTCTAATACATTGTTTCTCACAACAGTTCCTAACCACCCTCACTCATCAAATTGTGTGACCCCATGATTTAATTTCCGCCCCCACCCAGCTCATGCTTCACCCCTCTGCTTCTGCCCTCTGCCCTCATGATTATTCTACAATAATGGTTTTATACAATATTTGTCCTTATGAGATTAAGTTAATTCACTCAGCATAATGCTCTGCAGTCCCTCCCAGGTTGGGTAATAATTTGCAAAATTATTGCTCCTGTGTGCTGCATATTATTTCATTGTGTGAGTGTACAAAAACTTCTCAGTTTGTTCAGTTGTGATTGGACATCTCGGCTATTTCCATGTTCTTGCGATGGTGAATAATGCTGCTATAAACATTGGTGTACAAATCTGTTTATGCTTTAGTTCTAATTTTCTCAGATACATTACAAGCACTGTGATAGCTGGGTCATATGGAATTTATATGTTCAGCTTTTTAGGAAATGCCAGACTGCCTTCCAGAGTGATTGTATTTTAAGGAAACACCAAACTGCTTTCCAGAGTGGTTGTACCATTGTACAGTCCCACCAAAAATGTAGAAGCTTTCCTATCTCTTCACATCCTCTCCAACATTTATTACTTGCTGTCCTGTTAAACTTTGCCACTGCTACTAGAGTGAGATGGTATCTCATTGTGGTTTTGATTTGCATCTCTCTTATTGCCACTGATTTTGAGCATTTTTTTCATGTGTCTGTTTGCCATTTGGGTTTTTTCCTCTGTGAAAATTCTTTCCATGTCTTTTGGATTACCAGTCTTTTTCTTGTGGAGGCCCAGGAGTATTGTGTAGATTTCCATAATGAGATTCTTGTCTGAGCTGGTTTTGCCAAATATTTGTTCTCAGAAGGTAGGTTTTCTATTCACCCAGTTGGAAAAGGTTTTGATGCACACAGGAATTGAATCTTTTGAAGGTCCTGTTCATCATTTTTATCCCCTTGAGATTGTGTATTTCTGGCTATATTTGGCAGTCTCTTTATACCATAGACTAGGCCTTCTAAGAGGTAAATAATAACTCACTGATTGTATGGAATTCGATCGTTGTATCTCCATCCTCATTTCTGTCACCAAGTCCGTGTTTCCCAACTACTGATCCTTCTTCCTTGTTCCTGACTTTTGCGTTCTCATCACCCATTATTATTAATGCATTTGGTCACATGTTTGATAAATTTCTGACTGCAAAAGTTGTTAGAAATCTTCTGTTTCCTCCTTGTTTGCTCAGGTTGTTGCTGCCTATATTTGAATGATAGTGACATTAACAGGTGTTCCTTATATGCGTATGGATAGTATCATGATGGATGGTGAAGAGATTGAGATTATAAACCGCTTTAGTTTGCTTGGCTCCACTATCAACACTCTTGGCTCCAGCAGCCAGGAAATTAAAAGATGGATTGCATTGAGAAAATCTGCTGTCAGAGACCTCTCCAGAGAACTGAGGAGATGTCAGTCTGGAAACTAAAGTGTGCCTGACACCGGCAATGGTCTTTGTAGTTATTTGCTATGCATCAAAGAGCTGAACAATGACTAGAGATGATAGAAGGAGAATTGATGCCTTTGAGCTGTGGTGTTGGAGAAGAGTGTTGAATATACCATGGACTGCTAAGAGAATGAATGGGTTCATCCTGGAGAAGATTAAACCAGGCTGCTCCTTGGAGGCAAGGATTCTGAAGTTTCATCTGCCATACTTTGGGCATGTTACAAGGAGGGACCAGTCCTTGGAGAAGGACGTTGTGCTTGGGAGGGTGGAGTGACAGTGCAGAAGAGGAAGGCCCTTGATGAGATAGATTGATTCAGTGACTAAGGTAGTGAGGGTAGATGTGTCAAAAAATAAGATTGGCATAGGATAGAGTAGGGTTTAGGACTGTACTTGACAGTAGATAACAACAGCATAACAGTATGTCAATATTTATGCATTCTATCTTTTTCTTAACATGTCCAATTTTCCTACACTCATGCTTCTCACATTTTTCATGGATGTTTGCTTGCAACTGTTCCTCTTCATTTGTGTTTCCACATTTGAGGGCTCAGCCTCAGGTACCATATCTGCTAGTATATTCCATGTGTGCTCTATCATACGTAGGGTTTTGGAAGACTCTTCTTTTGGAAGTGGATGGCCAATCCTGCTTCCTAGACTGTCTTTATTTGGATTTTCATCTTTAGAACAATATCTGACAAGCATTTTATGGAAAGGAGCAGATGAAAGATACTTTCTCCCTGCAGTGGTAGCCAACAGATTCTATATCAGTGCTCCCGCCATGGTGCGTATGTCTTGCCCTATCCCTTTCCCCATGTCGCCAATATTTTTTCCACTCCCACTTACCCCAGCCAACACGTCCCTTCCCCGAGCCAACCCTTGATATGATAGCTAAGGTCTCAGGTCACTTCCATGATGCCTCAATCTGTGCACTGCTACAGATCTCCCATGCTGCTGCCAGTCTCTAGTGAGTCTAAGAGGCTCTAAGTCCAAATCCCACATACCATCTTTAGTGAAGGATTACTCTCTGAGGCAATTCAGAGGAAAGGCGTTTGTCTCTGAGTTTATGCTCTAGGACTATCTTCTTGTGACTCAATGTCTCTGCTCTTCCATTTGCAGCACACTGCTGTCACAGTAGGGATCATTTCACAGATGATGACAGTGTCCTCTGTAGCTGGTATGCTGATATTGATTACAACCCTGGTTGGAGCACTTTTCTTGTTTGTAATACCTTGACTGTCAGCAAAGCCCAGTGGAATTCTGGGAGGATCACAATCAGCCCAAATGCCCATCAGTGAACACATGGGTAGACCATTTGGTACAGCTCTACTGTAGAATGTTATGCAGTATTAAAAAAAAAAAACACAACACTACATCTCTTGGATTCATCTGAAAAACAGTATGCTGAGTGAAATATCTTGGTTACAAAAGAAGAAATACTACATACTACTGTTACAACAGTAGGATGGATGTGAAGAGGTGGGGATAGAAACCAGAAAAAGAATGAATTGATAATGAACACTGCACTAAAATAGGTGAAAGGAATGACATACTAAAAGGAATGGACAGTTGACATTAGGTGTATGACATTTATCAATCTGGAACAGGACAAGCTTTCCTAAGGAAATTGGGGAAGAAGCAGGGACGGAAACATGTATGAATGAATGAATGAATGAATGAAAACTAATCTTGTGAACTTTCACTGAAATCACAATTTTAAAAATAGTGTATAACAGGTTTTGTGCCAGTATAATCCCTACATTTCTGTAAGATTTTATTCACGTAACACAAATGAGAACTCCTTTGATTCCTACTGAAATTTCAGGGAAATAACTCTAGTCTTCCATTTTTCCTTATTTAGTTTTGTCAAAATTGTAAATAAATGCCTCTGAGAATAATCCTAACTATTCAGAGGACAAAGTAATCTTCCTCTGTCTCTAAGAAATCAATGAAATTATCCAATATGAGGCTTTTATGTGTCTAGCTTCAATTTCGAACTGTGTTTCAAGCATCATCTATGATACAGCACATATTCATTCTCTATTCCTTTATATTTCCAAAAAATAATCCATTATATGAGTATATTATATATTATTTATCCATTCATTAAATGTGTTTGATGTTTCTACTTTTCTGACTATTGTGAATAATAATACTACTGCAAATATCATTTTCAATTTTTTGCTTTAACACCTGTTTTTGGTTCTCTTGGCTGTGTGTCTAGGAGTTTAATTTCTTAGTCATATAGTATTTCTATGTTTAACAGTTGAGGAACTTCCAAATTTCGCATTGAATTTTTTTAAGTAAAGTTTTTAATGCCAATTAGAGGTAAAAGACCTTATAAATTAAGAACTACCAAACTCTATTTCCTCTCCTAATAAAATTTTCAAAGAATCCTATATAGAACATTCTTCTGCTATTACTAAGCCATTTTCTTCATTGTAAAATTGAGTTTTCACTGAAGGATTTTTATTCTGTGCTTTCCAACCAATAGTTGCTTAGCTGGAAAGTATGTGGGTAGGAGGGGGTGGATAGCAACTAGAATTTGAGCTCTTGAATATATGTATGTGTGTGTGTATGTATGTATATATATATATATATATATATATATATATATATATACACACACACACATTATACACACACTATAAAATAAACAAGCCTTTACAGACATATATTCACATACTTTCTTTGTACAATTTTTGTCTTCAGTTGAAGAGAACAAACACTTTACCCTACAATTTAGATGCATATTTTCAGAGAGTTTCAGACCCTAATCTGATGTGCCTTAAAATAGTTATGAACTGGAAAGGCATCTTCTGCATGCTCAGTAATTATGTTTTAAATTTTCTATTGGTTTCCTGAACAGAAAAAGAAAAAAAATCTGCAAGCCTCCAATAAAATCCATGCCAAAATATTCCACAATAACTGTGTCTCTTTATATTTAAAATGTTAAAATCATTAAAATTTCTGAGATATTTGAGAATGTCTTGAGAAATTAAAGTATCAGACTTCTTTTAATATTAAGCTATTTACAAGTGCGCTTTGAGGTTCTTTAACCTGTGGTAACCTTCCCCCATCCAGCTCCAAAGTTTTTATACTTAGAATTAAACCAAGCCTCCTACTGGCATGCATTCAGATTTTTTGCAGATATACAAGTCTTTGGCATTCCAATGTTCTTTTTCCTTCCTATGAATACTTTTCACCTTGGGGAAAAATAGCATTTTCCATTTAAATCTTGCCTCTTATCTCCTCATTCATATCAGCTGCTTTCACTGTAGACCAATGAGAGACTTTCTGAATCTGAGGAAACCTCCAGAAATTGAATTGTATAAGATCATTTCAGTAGTGAGAGAAATTGTTGTTGTTGTTGTTGTTGTGTTGTGTATTAGAAACAGATTTGAACCCTATCCTATTCTGTGCCATCTTCAGACTTCCTGACACACTAGAGCCCATGGCGGCCGTCACCATGTCAAACCACCTGGTCAAGGATCTTCCTTTCCTTCACTGACCCTCCACCCTTGCAAGCATCATGTCCCTCTCTAAGGAATAGCCCCTCCTGGCAACATGCCCAAAATATATTGAGGCAAAGCCTCAGCATCCTTGCCTCCAAAGAGCACTCTGGGTGCACCTTCTCCAAGACATACGTGTTTATTCTTTTAACAGTCCATGGGATGTTCAGCACTCTCCTCCAACACTACATCTCAAAGACATCAATCTCAGGTGCATAACAAGTGATCAGAAATACCATGCTCTGAATTAGATGCACCTTAGTCCTCAAACTGACATCATTACCCCTCAATAATTTGACAGATCCCTAACTGCAGACTTCCTCAGTGCAGTGCTGGTACTAAGGGTGTTAATTGTGGATCTAAGTAAAATGAAGTTGTTGACAGTTTTTTCCATCTATCGTGATGTTGCCTATTGGTCCAGTGGTAAGAATCTTTGTTTTCTTGACATTAAGATGCAATCCATATAGAAGGCTGCCTTCCTTGATCTTGTGCAACAACTGTTTCAAATCCTCCTCACTTTGGTACTCAAAGTTGTGTCATTTGCGTAACCCCAGTTATTGATTAGTCTCCAATTTTGATGTCACATTCCTCTTCATAGAGTCCAGCCCTAATGCATTTCCTTTTTTATTTTCAAAAATTACTGTGTAACATGGAGAGGCTGGAGAGCATTATGCTCAGTGAACTAACTCGGTCTTTTAAGGACAAATATTGCCTAAGACCATTATTGTAAAAGTAGAAGAATAATTACTAAGATGTGGATAAAAGTCCAAAGGGAAAAGTGTAGGGTAACAGGGGACTTGGCAGGAAGGAAGGCAGAAATCATGGGGTTGCAGTTTGTTTGGTGGGCAGAGGGACAGCCTGAAAGAATTAGGATAGATCTTATGGAGATCTGAAAAGACATGTCAGTGGTGATAAATTTTATAAAACACAGTGTATGGGAATGATTGTATGACACAGAGTGTGAATGAAGGAATATGTAAAACACAATGTAGATGAATAAAACACAATGTATACAAATTTTGTATGCACACAATATATTTTTTTTTAAAAAGTAAAAAACTAATCCGCATTAAGTTAGGTTGTGATATTTTTCCTTTTGTTTGGGGTTTGGTTTGGTTTGGTTTGGGTGTTTGTTTTTGTTTTGTGTTCAATAATGAACCAAAAACCCACTCATTTTATACACAAATTCTCATTTATTCTTTACAGTAAGTCTTCATCTTGAATATTATAATTTTTTTAACTGAGAAGTAAACCAAAGCTCACATATTTTATGAGAGAGAGAATTAGGATTCGAGCCTCGATGAAGTAGTTGGACAGTGCACTGTTTTCCTGACACCCACAAGGGAACAACAGTCATGGTGGTTCCCACAGGTCTGTGGTAACCGCAGCCTACTAGAAGCCCTTTCTTCCCCCTCCATTTGTTTTCAAGCTGCTTTGTATAGCAACCTCCCCATTTATATGCAGATGATGTATTTATTTAGGGTAATTTGGGGGAAAGCTAATAGAATTTATGGAGAGACTAAAGCAGTCCAGACACATTTCCAAGCTACCCCTTGGTGACTATGAGAGAATGGTTCAAGTAGAAATGAAATAGGCACTTGGTACTTAAGTAATTTTTCATTTTTTTTGTTTAAACTGTCAGTATTTTTCTTTATCTCAATCATGTGGCACAAGTATAAAAGTGCAGTGTGCAATTTTAACATGAGAAAAAATAGGATAAATGGAAAGAATTCATGGAAAGGAATAATAATGACCTTTAGAGCTCTGGTGACCTAGAGGTAAGAATCTGTGCTGCAGTCTTAAAGGCTGGCAGTTAGGGGTGAAGAAAATTGGAAGAATCTGTTCTCTAAAACAATGTATTCAAATTTTATAAATAAATTAGTGTCAAATTTTTAAAAGAAAGAACAAAATGCCAAGCGAGGTCGGCCCTTTTGAGGAAAAAAAAAAAACAAAAAAAAAGCTGGCATAGTTCAAATCCATGAGCTGCTCTGTGGCAGACGGATGGACAGTCTACTCCTGTGTGATGTACTGCCTCTGAAAACCCACTGGAGCACCAGCCGTGGGTTGGCTCCATCTCAGTGGCACACAGCAACAGCAATAAACTTTAAGGAGCATGTGTAGCCTGCTGGTAAGAAGTCCTTTCAGTCACAGGACACACAATTTGATTACAACAGCTGTTCTACGAATCTAAAGATGGGCAGAGTCCTTCCATGTGATTTGCCAGCTCTGAAAACATGCTGAAGGGTCAGCTAAGAGTTGGTTCTGCCTCAGAGGCATACAACAAAAATGAATTTTGGTGGGGGAAGATGAATCTCAAGTGTTAAAAATATACATTATCTTTAACAAATGTGTGTGTGTGTCTGTGTCTGTGTGATCGCCTTGAAGTCAGAAGCTGACCCTGTGATGAGTTTCAATGGCTATAAATTACACAAGAGGAGACTGCCCATCTTTCTCCCACAGAGGTGATCTTCCACTCCATCCACATTCGATCCAGCTCAGTTCCGTTAACGGGTCTGGCTCCTTTGTTTTGCATTGTTTCATCTAAAAAGTATGTATTGGGCCTTTCAGACATTTGTAAATGAAAGGGATTTGGCACTGGAATGGACAAATAAAACCAATATTGCAAAGAACTTACCTTTTATAATAGAACATATATAACAAATAGTTACATAAACAAATACATGTGTATGCATGGTTCTAAATCAGAAAAGGAGTGTGTCAGGGATATGTCCTGTCCTCATACCTTTTCAGTCTGTATGCAGAACAGATCATTTGAGAGTCTGGACTTTAAGAGGAGGAATGTAGTATCAGGCTTGGAAGAAGACTCATCAACAACTTACATTATGCAGGTGACACAATTTTGCTTGCCAAAACTGATGAGGGCCTGAAGCATTTGCTGCAGAGGACCAAGGACTGTAATATGGATTGAAGTGTAACATCAAGAAAACAATTATTCTCATCACTGGGCCCATTTGCAGAATTCTGATAAATGAAGAAAGATTGATACTGTTAACAATTTCAACTTGCTGAATTCCACAGTCAACACTCTGGGCACCAGCAGCCAGGAAATCAAAAAGTGAATTCCAGTAGGAAAATCTGCTGTCAAGAACCTATCCAGAATGCTAAAGAGCAAGGATGTCAGTCGAGAGAAGGGACACCTGATCCAGGTCATAGTCTTTGCAGTTACTTGCTGTGCGTCAGAGAGCTGGACAATGACTGAGGATGACAGAAAAATTGATGCCTTTGACTTGTGTTGCTGGACAAGAATATACTGGAAATCCTATGGACCACCAAGAGAACTAACAAGTCTGTCCTGAAGACGGTGAAACAACGCTGCTCCTTGGAGGAAAGAAGTTTGAGACTCCGTCTCACATACTTTGTAATGAGGAGCGACCAGTCTTTGGAGAAGGACACCATGCTTGGAAGGGTCGAAGGATAGCGCAGAAGAGGAATACCCCAATGACTTGACATAATAATTGGGGAAATGGGAAAGGTGTGTCAGAGACAGTGAGATTTGCTCAGGAACAGAGGAGGGTTCAGAGCTATTGTGCGGAGGGTTACTATGAGTGATAGTTGACTCACAGCAAATAACAACAATGTCTGTGTGTGTGTGTGTGTGTGTGTGTGTAGAAAAAAAATAACTAAAGGATGAGGGAATGCCTGGTTGGTATAATCTAATAGATCTGATAGGGTGATCAGGGAAGACTTTTAAGAGGAGATTTGTGGGATGTATAGCATCAGAGAGTTGGACAATGACCACGGAGGATAGAAGGAGAATTGATGCCTTTGAGCTGTGGTGCTGGAGAAGAGTATTGAGAATACCATGGACTGCTAGGAAAACAAACAGATTTGTCCTGGAAAGGGTTAAACCAGGTGGCTCCTTGGAGGCAAGGATTCTGAGGCTCCGTCTAACACACTTTGGACATGTTGTGAGGAGAGACAGGTCCTTGGAGAGGGATATCATGCTTGGGAGTGTGGAGGGACAGCACAGGAGAGGAAGGCCCTCTTTGAGGTGGATTGATTCAGTGACTGGGATAATTGGGATGGGAGTGTTAGAGACAGTGCGATTGGCACAGGACAGAGCGGAGTTTAGGGCTGTTGTACATAGGATCGCTATGAGGCGCAAGCGACTCGACGGCACATAAGAACAACATAGTAGATGGTGGTGATGCCATTGAGTCAGCTTTGACTCAGAGTGACCTATCACTTGACACATCAAATCCATGCCTAATCCTGTACCATCATCACTATCTCTGCTGTGCTTAAACCCACTGATGCAGTCCCTGTGTCAATACATCTCATTAAGGGTCTTCCTCTCCTCTGCCTACTTACTACTCTTCCAGATGTAATATGCTGTTAGTCACTGTAATTTTTGGCTCCCGGTCTCCTCATACAATAGAACAGCATTGCTATGTTATCACTCCACAGCTACACATTTCTGTGCTTTCTTTAAGGAACATATTTTGAGGCAAATAATCCTTTATATATATATCAGTTATGGCCTGTTTTGTCCATTGATCTCAAAATGTAATAAGAATGCTCATTGATTCCCATGATTAATTCCATTTTACATTTGGGAAATTTAAACTGAGAGTTTACTGCTTTCCCAAAGGTTGCATAATAGTAAAAGGATTAAAGCTCTCAATTCCTGCTACACTTAATCTGAAAAATCCACCTTGCTATTCAGTATAATGAAAAGTGTAATTGAAATGTCAGAGTCATTCAAAGAAGAGTTAAAGATACATGAGCTATAATAAACTAAAGATATACAAATAAGTTATTGGATAAGTATATCCCACTGTATTCACTTATGGCAGGCAAGTAAATCATGTGATATGCTTTACACCAGTAAAAGAGCAGATTCTTCCTCCCGCCCCCAAAAATCTATAATTTTAATCAAAAGTTTGTTTCAGTCATTGAAATTCTGTTATTGCTGCTTACAAACATTAAAGTCAATCAAAACATCAGTAGCTTTGCAAGATCAATATTTTTAATATGTTTGCATTGCTGTGCTGCAGATTTTTGGCTAATAGATCGTACCCATATTGATTTCCATGGGAAATGTTAATCTGATACTGAAATAATTAAAAAAAAACAGGGATTATTGGTTTGGAATTTCAAAAGAGATAGAAGTATAAAAATTGGTCATTGACTAAATTGTTTGGGGTGAATGAACCTTGGGCTCTTGCAATAAACTTGTAGCACTGAGTCATTACTGAAAGCTACCTTAGTTCCTTAAACTGAAAATCAATCAATAGCCTATTATAACAATGCAAATTGTGGTGAAATACTTTACCAGGCGTCTGAGAATCTTATTTTATCAAAACATACATGCATAAGCATATTTATGGTCATGTAGGAAATGCCTGCTGAAACTAAACTGGTTTTACTCTGAGACTCATGCAAAGGTATTCATGGTTGTTTGACTACCTTTTTTTTTTTTTTGTTTGGGTTTTCTTTTATTCAAAACTACTTTTTTATTCACCATGAACTTCCAGAAAAATAACAGCTAAAGAATGAATATTGTTATTCTATAAGCAATAATGAAAGTGCAAACAAAGCCTGGAAAATGACAGATTCTGATATTTTAATTTATAGCAAAAGTCATAGTTGTTACTCACTTATTTCTTAAGTCATAGAAGTACTGTATGCAAGCATTAACTTAGATACAGGAACATCCCCTATAGTACAAATCTGAATCCAGTCCACATTACATTTTTCTTGTTACACTTTTGATTTGCATTTTCATCTAAAAAGTTGACTCAGGATTTTGTGCAGTTACAGTTCTATATTATTTCTATCTCAGAGACAATCTAGTATTATAAAGAGGTTTTTTAAAAAAAGTTTCAATATAAAAAAACAACACAAAAAATGTTCACTATACAGTAAAATCAGGGTTCTTATATTTAGCAGTAGCAGTTATTTCATTGTTATTGCTGACGTTAACTACCTTCAGGTTGGTTCTGGCTCTGAGGAGCTTTTCCATGTTTTCTAGGGACGTTTCCTCCTGAAACATGTCTAAAGCACATGAGACAACGTCTCCTCATCCTCACTGCTCAGGAGCATTCTGGATGTGCTAATTACAGAACAGATTTGTTTGTTCTTCAGGTGTATTTAAGTATTCTTTGCCAACCCCATAATCCGAAGGTATCAGTTCCTCTTTGGTCCTTATCCAGCTTTCCTATGTCTATGAGATGATTTAGAATACTATTGACTGGGGCAGGCACACTTTAGTCCTCAAAGTTTGCCCAGTACGCTACATTATTTTCTTTTTTTGTGACTGCCACTACCATGGACATTCATTATGGATCCAAGTAAAATTAAATTCTTGGCAACTTCAGTCTTTTCTGCATTTTTCATGATGTTTCTTATTGATCCAGTTGTGAAGATTTTTGCTTCCTTTCTGTGGGAGTGTAATCTATGCTGAAGGTTATAGTCTTTGATTTTCATCCATAAGTACTTCAGGTCTTCTTCACTTTCAGCAAGTAAGGTTGCATCATACATATATTTTAGATTGTTAATGAGTCTTCGTCTTTCTCCAATCCTGATGTCACTTCTCTCTATATGTATGTTGCAGTGGGGAAAAGTTTGCGTATCATTTCATTATTTATTTCAACTACTCAGTTTTTTTTTTAAAAAAAATGTCTTATTTATACAGAATATCCTGATGGTGCTGTGATTAAAGCACATGGCTCCCAACCAAAAGATTAGCAGTTCAGATCAGTTACTCTGCAGGAGAAAGCTATGCAAGTCTAGTTCCCTGAAGATTAATATGGGGAGAAATCCCCATGAGCTTGTCTTCTGTCCTAGAGGCTTGCTGTGAGTCAGAATCAACTTAGTGACCATGGGCTGAGCTTTTTCTTTTCTAAAATATGGAAATGTTCATTAATTTTAAGAGAAACGTGGGGTTTAAGTTTACAAATCAAACTAAAAAAGAGCAACCACACTGTTGCATTTTATTGGCATCTTTATTAGCACGGTCAGTGTTTTCCTTTCAGTCAAGCTCCCTTAAAAATTGATCAGGATTCCTTCCAGTGCGTAAGGTGGTTATACTTGGACAGTAGCGCTGCCAGCCCGTTTCAATGTAATGTTAATCTTGGATCTCAATTCTTGTCAAGTTTCTTTTTTTACTTCTTCTGACTTTCTTGTTTACTTTATCATTATCATTAACATCACCCCCAAATTCAGTTGATAAAATTATTTTTCCTCCTGTCTTGCTTGAAATTTATTCCTGGATCAGACTTTTTCTCTACCTCTCATTTAGGCTGTCAGACATTCTTTTGTGATGGTTCCTGTCTTCCGTATTATGTTATGTTTTATATTTGTTGTGTTGTGATATGATGTGATGTGATGTGATGTGATGTGATATTATTATCATATATGAGACTTCAAACTTCACTTTTACCTACTATTAGGTACATCATAAGATATTTACATGTAAACTATGCAGATATTTTCATAGTTTTGGCTAAATCTGTTAAAAACTGGATGACATTATTATTATTATTATTTATTATTATTATTATAAAAGTAGCCTTGGTCTTTAAAAGTGGTTTGATTCTTATTCCTTACCCTGAATATCCACGATTCTGTATACAATTGCTTTTCCAATGACGTCTTTTTAAGAATTCCAGGTGGAATTTGTGTCACTTATCATTGCCAAAGAGTGTTACTTCCTCCACAAAATTTGCAGCTCCAGTAAACTTTCCAGGGTCTATGACTAGCCAAGGAACTGGCCATGATGAAAATAGGAAGCCATCAGCTCCTAGAAATCCCAGCAGAGCAAATATCTAGTGCTTCACTACTCCAGAGCTCACTCTCACACCCACACTTCCCTCTGCTCTGAGCTCATATACATGCTTTCTCTAGATCACCAGTGCATTTTCTGTTCCGGTTGGTTCCCATCTGACGGCCCTCTGGTAGTTTGGATGAAGTTACATAGTTTGCAATTTGGTCCAGACCATGTCATCTTCACTGGCAGTCTCAGCAAAAAATAGGACTTTTACCTGCAAGTACAGTCACCATGAGCAGCACTGAGGCTCTCAAGTATGGAAGATTTTTCTACGTTTATTCAGGTACATTTAACAGACTCTATTCTTCCCTATAGGCAGCACTTAAATTAGCAGGGAGGCACTTCATTTATTAACAATGTTGAAAGAAAAGATTCCAAAGAATCCTAGTGCAAACTTACATTAATAGACTAATGAATCCCAGAATGTCAAAAGTTCATAGCACAGTGTCAACATAATGGTTTGATTTTCATTTTCAGACTAAAAGATATTTTCTGTATTCTAGGTCTTACTGACACAAAACTCATTCTATAATCAAGCCATTCAGATAATGCATGTTTACTTTACCTGTAAGCAACTAGAAGATTAATGAAGGCCTTTATCCAAAGCTAATATTGCAGATGCATGCTGCCCACAGTGTATGTGCAGTGTGGTGGTTAAGAGCACAAGTATGGAGCTATATTGTCTGAATGCATATCTTTTCTCACATTTTGTTTGTGTGTACTTGAATAAATTCCCTAACTTGCCTAAATTGCCTACTTCTGTTATTTCATCTACAAGATGAGATGATGATGATGATGATGATGATGATGATGGTGGTGGTGGTGATGATGGTGATGATGATGATGATGATAGACTTATTTTCAAGTTTGGTGAAGAATTGCAGAGAGCCAATTTCTACTTGAGTCTGTTGTTCTTGTTTTGTTGTTGTTGTTGTTGTTATTGTTTTTTATTGTCGCATCTGAAGCAATTCATACTTGATCTTCCAGTGGGATTTTGAAGCTGTAAATCACACAAGAAGAAATTGCCCATCTTTCTCCCGTGGAGCAGTTGGTGGCTTTGAACTGTTTACCTTTGGCTTAACAGTACCAGTGATTATCACTCAGCCACCAGAGCTCCCCTGGTTCTAGATACAGTCTGTTAAGATGTATATATTGTTGGGAGCAGAAATTAAAAACTTTAGTCACCAGTATTTTCCTCTCTTAAATCTCATGTCCTATAAACTGGGCGTGATGAGCTTATTCACTGCCTTCAGGTGCCTTCAAGTGTCCTGCTTGTTGTGCACACTTCCATTAAATGGAAAACTTCATTAGGATGAAAACTATATTTTCCTTATTATTGCTTCAAGGACATAGTTGTACTCAATACTTACTGGAATAATGTCATATAGAATATTCTAAAACAGTTCTTACACTAGGGAATTCATGTATAGAAATTTACTTTTGATGGATCTTTCATGGCTATCAACAGGTGTTGACAATAAATTATTGATTTTGCCATTTTTGTACTGATATCTTCCCCTCAGATCTTTTTTCTCCATGGTTTCTGTATTGACTAATTCATTTAATGTTTCTCTTCTTATTTTCCCTTTTTTTAAATTGAAACAATTTCAAACTTTTCAGTAAAAATAATATAGCAAATTAGGTTCCCATGTAAAAACTTCTGCACAGTTTGTCCCGTGGCATGGGTAATGTTTTTCTCTTTATGTCCATTCCAGGTGTTCATTTATAATAATCTCGTTTCCCTGTCTCTCCCTGTCTTCTTAACTTGGCATGTGAGTAAATAGTGCCCAGCTGATCTCATTTGGGTATCAATTTTTTGGAAGTAGCATAGCATTTACTTTGGGTATATTATTAGGAAGAATCATTCCTTGGGAAGGGACATCATACTTAGTGAGGTGGAAAGTCAGCAAAAGAGAGGAAGACCCTTGCCAGGATGATTGGCACAGTGACTGCAGCAAGGGGCTCGAGTATGTCAGAGACGATGAGGATGGTACAGGATAGGACAGGCTTTACATCCATTGTTGATAGTCGCTGTGAGTTGTCCTCGAATCGACGGCACCAAGCATCTTGTGGCAATCCAAATCTCTGTATTTTAGCTATTTGTTTTGTGTAGCCTCCTCCTACCACAGCCTCCCCTAGTACAAGAACAGTATCTGACACAAAGTAGGTACTTGGAAGAGCCAAATAAATAAACAAAAGTAAAATTGATACATAAGGATAATTAGAAAAAAAGTTGAAACAAAGTATCATCGCATTTGTCTTGAGATCAATTACATGAGTTTTAACTATGCTAAAGAAAGGTTCATATCTTCACCTCACAAAGCTCTTTAACTCATCCTCCAAATTCAGAAAATCACTTTCAAAAAAAAAAAATTCCTTCCCAGGTCATTGTGATGAATATATTTCCAATTGCTTTGTAAACTAATCTATATTTGATATAGTGTCTTTAAAGTAAAGTAGCACAACATCAAGAATTCAAAGATTCTCACGACTGGGCCAACTGGCAGCACCATGATGGCTGGAGAAGAGATTGAGGTTGTTATCAGTTACAGCTTGCTAGGCTTCTCAATCAATACTTTTGGCACCAGCAGTCAGGAAATCAAAAGGCAAATTGCATTAGGTAAATCTGCTGTTAGGGACCTTTCCAGAGTACTGAGAAGCAATGGCTTCCGTTTAGAGACTAAGATGCACCTGATCAAGGCCATAGTCTTCATAATTATTTGCTATGCATCAGAGAGCTGGATAATAACTAAGGATAACTGAAGAAGAATTGATGCCTTTGAGTTGTGGTGCTGGCAAAGAATCTTGAACATACCAGGAGCTTCCAAGAAAACAAATAGGTCTGTCTTAGAGTAAAACCAAGTTTCTCCTTGGAGACTAGAATTTTGAAGCTCTGTCTCACATACTTTGGGCACGTGGTCAGGAGGGATCCATCTTTGGAGAAGGACATCATGCTCAGAAGGGCTGAGGGACAGCACAGGAGAGGAGGACCTCGGATGAGATGAATTGACACCGTAAACTAGGGCAGTGGAGACATTATGCTGAGTGAAATATCTCAGTCACAAAAGGACAAAAGTATTGGAGTCAGTGAAACTGGCTCAGGACGGGGCAGGTGTCAGAGCTGTTGTACGTAGAGTCGCTGTGAGTCACAGGTGACTTGACAGCACATGACAACAGTGTTAGAAGTATTTTTTTTTATTTAATGAAAATTTAAAGATATTTTGGATTTCCATTCATTCACTGTTGCACTTTTCTCCCTGCCCACCTCTCCCGTCCAGTTCATTCTTCTCTTTCAAAAGTAAAAGAAAAATTCTTTCATTTTTATACGAGTCCTCCCCCCACGTCCACTCCACTATGCAGCCTTCGTTCTGGACTCCTGTCATGACAATAATACCTGATCATGTATACTTTTTAAACAGTTCTCTCATCTGTTTCAATGCAGTATGGATAATTTATCCTATCTTTCTCAGTCTCCCCCCCCCAACCCCTATGTCAGTCCCATTTTACAACAGTGACACTATGCAGTATTTGTCCTTTTGTGACTGAGATATTTCACTCAGCATAATGTCCTCCAGGGTCATCCATTTTGAATAATGTTTCATGAGTTCCTTGTTTTTCAATGTGGCATAGTATTCCATTGTGTGAATATACCAGATCTTCTCTATCCATTCGTTTGTTGATGGGCACTTAGGTTGTTTCCAACTCTTTGCTATTGTGAACAAAGATGCAGTAAATGTGGGTGTGCATATATCTGCCTCAGTGGCAGTTATGGTTCCTTTAGGGTATATTCCCAGTAGTGGAATTGCTGTGCCACGGAAACAAGAAGTATTTTTTTAAATTGTTAAACCCTAAGGCAAACTGCTTCAAGTATCTGGATGTAGACTTTCCATACAGCGTGAATGCAGACTTTCAGCAAAGTTTTAATTAAGAAAATTAAAATATCTCTATTAAAATATGTTTTGTTCTGCCAGCTTAGTGGGGGTTTTTATTTCAGTAAAAGCTTATTTTTTCCACACATTAGAGTATAAAACGCCACACTGCACCAGTACCAGCAGGGAAAAATGTAGCATGCTGAAATGCTAAGAAACAGTATGATTTATACATTCATTCCCTGCATTAGTTTTGTTAAAACTTTTTTCACTGAGATTAGGTTTTTTACTTGAGTGGTTAGTTATTTAAATTCATTATTAGAGAATCACATAAACAAAAAATTGAACAAGAAAATTATACAGAGAGGATAGAGGAATTGTATATAAACCAATGTAGTGTAAAAGTAAAGATTGTTGTATATGAGGTAAGACTGATTTAGCTTGCCTTTTTGTAGGATTGCTGAGCTGCTTAAAAAAGAGTATCATAAAATTTCCTAAGTCAACTTATTAATCAAGTGAGTTTAAATAAAATATTTTTTAAAAGTTAAATGTTTGGTTATATACAAAGGGGGAATTGGATACTATGTTATTCATGGATCTCTGAGTTGTATTCAACTTAGTAGCACCTACCAACAAATCAAGGTAATTACCCAGAGTTTATAAACTGTGGAGGAAGTATATTTTAAACATAAATGGTCTTTAGGAACAACAGATCTGAAACCTGTTCTATCCAGTGCCATCCTCATCATCTCTGACATACTCAAACCCTTTGCAAAAGTCACTGTGTCAACCCATCTGTCTGGGAATGCTCCACTCTTTCACTGACCCCTCCACCTTTCCAGGCAGGATGTCCCTTTCCAAGGAATACCCTCTCACTTCTCTTAACAACATGCCCAGAGTGAGATGAAGCTTCACTATCCTTGCCTCTAAGGAGCACTGTGGCTGCACTTTTTCCAAGACATATCTGTTTATTCTTTTGTCAGTACAGAGGTAACTCGTGGTTGCTGTGATGCTAAACACTGTGACACTGATGTGTCAAATGTGATAATGGTTGCCCATGGTGGACAGTGTTCGGTGGAGTTCCCCTATTAAAACAAGCTTGGAAGCAGGAGTGGCATCCATTTCCGAAATAGCTTGCCTCTGAAAACTCTATGAACTTGGAGAAATGATGAAAGTTATACAAGTATTCAGGTCTTTTGTTCATAGGGTCACTATGAGTCATCTACAACTCAGTGGCACTTAACAACAACAACAACAACACAGAGCTCTGTTGGCCTAGTGGATAGAAAGTTATGCTACCAAACCAAAGGTGGGTGATTTTAATCTGCGGCCCTCAGGCCTGGTTTTAATTGTTTTTTGTCGAACATTCTTCTAAGTGGTATAGCACTGGTCTATCCATTTGTTGTTCAGAGATAATTCGTGGTTGCTGTGATGCTGAACACTGTGACACTAATGTGTCAAATGTAATAATGGTTACCCATAGTGGACAGTGTTTGGGGGAGCTCACTGATTAAAATAAGCTTGGAAGCAGGGGGGACATCCACTTCTGAAATAGCTTGCCTCCGGAAACTCTATGAACTTGGGGAAATGATGATAGTTTTATAAGTGTTCAGGTCTTTCATTTATAGGGTCACTATGAGTCGTCTACGACTCGACAGCACTTAACAACAACAATAAGATGTTCATTACTCTTCTCCAACACCACAGATCAAAGGCATCAATTCTTCTGTCATTCTTATTCATTGTTCAGCTCTCAGAGGCATTGCAAGTGACTGAAATAAACCATGGCCTGACTCAAGCATACCTTAATCTTCAAACTAGCATAATTGCTCTAAAGTAATTAAACTCTGAGAATCATCTTAAGTTATTTCTTGAAACAAAACTGTCTTATAGTTAGTGTAAATCTTTGACAAAATTAGAAACAACAGGGAAAAGACAGGGAAGGGTTTTGTTTTTATTTTTAAATCTCTAGAGTTTTTCTTGTAAGCATACACAGCAAAACAGGTTTCCTTTCAATAATTCTGCATATCATTTTCTGTGATCTTGGTTCCATTTACATTGTGTTAGCATTCTTTTTTTCTATTCTAGTTGCTACATTCCCATTTAATTTCTTTTACTGGTCTCAATCTTTTAATCTAGTTTTATAATAACTATTGTCCATTTGGTCTCTTACAGATTTTATTTTAATAAAGGTCACAGTACTCACAAGTCACATTGTGTTTCTTTTTTTTTTTTTGCTAACCTGCTATTTTGTTAAAATGTGACTTCAGGGATAGTTCATTTCAGTGTTTAAAGTGTATGTCAGGTCAGTAGTCTCAGGGATTTATACAGTCTCAATGGGTCTAATAAGTCTATTATTTGAGAATTTGAAGATTCTGGTCCATCTTTTTCTACCTTCATATTGTTGTTGTGGTGTGGTGTAACATCAAGTTGGAACTGACCCATAGCTGACCCTCTGGCAGGTTTTCAGAGGCAGTTAATCGCATGGGAAGAGACTGCCCATCCTTCTCCCACACAGCAGATAGTGTCCTTGAACCATGTACCTTTGGGATTCTAGCACAGCTTCTAGGCACTAGGCCACCAGAGCTCCCTATTAGGATCCATCTATTGTGACCCAGGGAAACCTTGGTTAAGTAAGCATTGGACTGTTAACTAAAAGGTCAGTGGTTTGGACTCAACAGTCATTCTGGAAGACAGAGTTAAGACATTCTCCTCTTCTTAAGATGTTTACCCTTGAAACCTTGATGGAGAATCACCATGAGTCAGAATTTACTTAATGGCAGTGGGTTTGGATTTTTGGTGTATTATGACCCAGGACACTCAGTCACTGCCTTTGAGTTGATTTCCACTCAGTCAGTGACTGTCAGTCAGATTTCTGAGGCTGCAAATTTCAAGGGAAGCGGTTGTCCACCATTCTCTCATGAGATCACCATTAATTTGAGCCACTGCACTGAAGACTCGTGGCTTTCGGGTTAGCTGTACAACTCACTGCAGACAGGGGCATTTCAATTGAGGTTCCGGAAATAGTCCCTGCTTAAAACATTCTTAGGTGTCAGAATATCACAGTAGTAGACCAAAAAGAGTGTTAAGACACTAGACATTGAAGATAAGGAAGTATAGCAATGAAAATGAGAAATGAAATATCTTCAAACTTTTTAGTCTTTTCAGGTTATTTCAGAATTAAAATACTCATCCCTTTTTTTGAGATTATGAGGCCTAAAGTGCATTTTCCTCTTGAAGCAAATGATTGGTTTTGCAAAGTATAGTTATCTTAGAGCCATAATAAGGTGATGATGATATAAATTGAGAAATGACTTAATAAGAATAATCTGATTTTGTGGAAAAGACTAGGTCTTGGCAATTTCTTCTGACTGCTTGCTTTAATGACAGTGTGCCCCTGTCCACCCATTTCCATTTAGTATTTAATGTTGCCATTTGTAACCTGTGCATGACTATAGAATATCATTCTGATAATTTGTATAACTTACTTTTTACCTCTATCCTCTACTCTAACTTCTCCTTTATTAAAAGGCTAGGAATTACTTTGACTCTGTTTTACATATTCCTGCTATCATCCTATATCCTTTTAGTTCTCTCAATGGTAATCTGTGCGTGACTACAGAACATCATTCTCATCTATTCGTGCACTTACTTTTTTGATTCCACACTCCACTCTCAAGTTCCCCTTTTCTTTAAGGCAAAGAGTAACTTTTTCTGTGGAACTTTCTCAGTAGTTTCATGTCTTCTCTCCTCTAAGAAGTGAGCATACTGAGGGGAAAATTAGGTTCTTGGACAACCCTCACAACATTCATCATTGTTGATGATGATTTGGAAACTTGAGGGAAAGAAATTACATTAAATCAAAGGAAAAGTAATTCTGCTACACTGGCTTTTATGAGCTATTGTTCTTTAATAGCCCAAACTACTTCCAATCAATGTTCAAAAAAGTCTGCATAATATTATGCAAAGTCTCCGGCTTACAGCAATTATACCATGTTGCAGTTATTTATTGCTGCATTTTATAATCCAGAAGCTTCAAAAAAATTTTTGTAAAAATCCATTGAGGGGATTCCAACTCTTAGTAACCCCACAGGACAGAGTAGAACCATACTATTTCCAGGGCTGCTGTAGAATTTGAAGCTTCATCTCACATACTGTGCGCACATGGCCAGGAAGGACTGGTCCTTGGAGAAGGACATCATGCTCAGAAGGCTGGAGAGATGGCACAGGAGAGGAAGACCCTGGGTGAGATAGATTGATACAGTGATTAGGGAAGTGGAGTGAAGTGCGTCGGAATCAGTGAGACTAGTTCAGGACAGGGTAGGCTTCACAACTGCTGTGCATAGGGCCAGTATGGGTCGCTGGCAACTCAATAGCACCTAACAACAATCTTTATGGAAGCAGATTGCAAGTCTTTTTCTTTTAGAGGTGCCATGAATTCAGATGCCGTCGATCTTTTGGTTGGCAGCTAGGCACTGAGCCACTGTGTCACCAGGGTTCCTGTAGAAGTGTAATGACTTAAACCAAGAATTTGCTACTTTTCATGGTTCATGGTTTGACTGAGCACAGGTGGGAGGTTCTTGCTTGAACTCTTCCATAAGGTCATAGTCAATGTCAAGTAAGGCTAGAATCAACTGAAAGCTCACTGCAGTCTGGGTTTCTAGAATGGCTTAGTCACATGACTGTCCATGGTGATGCCATTGTTGTTTTTGTTATGTATTGTTAAGTCAGAACCAAGCCATGGTTGACGCTCCGGTGGGTTTCCACAGGCAATTAATTGCATGGGAGCAGACTGCCCATCTTTCTCCCATGGAGCCGCTAGTGAATTCAGACCACTTGCATTTGGATGGGAGCACAGGTCCTTATCACTAAGCCCCAGGAGCTCTCTAGGTGACATTGTTGGAGGGATCTAAAGAGCATGACAGTGTGACACTGTCAGAAATCACACCAAAATGTTTTCCACTACAGCAGAAATGTATTCTTTTTTCTTATAAAAATATTTCTATAGTTCATTATAGAAATGATGTCACTAGGGATAATGAGAACATTTTTCATAAACCCAGTTTGCATGTATCCTATAAAGGTAAAGGTAAAGGTAAAACATGTATCAGACAAAACAAACTGACAATAAGAACAAAAAAACAAACTCAACAACAAGAATAAAAAAAATTTTAAAAACCCAACTCTTTTAGGAGGGTTCATTAGGAGAAAGGTGAGCAGTCTAATCCCATACAGATATGCAGCTTCTAAAACCCAGTAAAGGGTCACTATGAGTTGGAACCATCTTGACACCAGACAGTGTGTATAGTCTCCAAATAATAATATGACATAGCTTATGTGGAAAGGAGAGTTTGTTTATCAGAGAGAATTTAAGGCATTATTCAGTAGAAATGGGAGTTACTGCCAGTATTGCTGATTCTTACATACGCACTTCCTTTTGGTGAAGTTCCCAATGTTTGTTTATGCCCTCACTGAGAATAGGCAAGGTACCATCTTCAAGATTACCTTAGCAAGTACTGAGTACCTGTGCTTGTAACTAAAGATAAGCTAAGAAAGGTAAGCCCCCCCCACCCCCGAAAAAAAAGTAAGCCAGCTTCTACCCGTAAGTTATAAATAGGTCAAAAGGAGAAAATAATAATAAAAAGACCCCCAGATATACAAAAGACAAAATTGATTCTTTAACTCATCCATAACAGTGCAAGATGGGCACTCCAGGTGTTACAAATGACTGCCCACGCTGCCTTTCAGGGATCCCATTCTTCCATCTTGCTTCTCTGCCATCCCCTCAGCAGTGTTCTTATCTGGTCTCTTAAGAAGCAAAATCAGAAAAAAAGAAAGAAAAGTCATTATGAAAGAGAGACAGAAAGACAGCGAGGTTCATCTCAGGGAAATGGCTCATTTGCTTACAGAGACTGGCAGGTCTCAAGTCTTTGGATCAGACATGAAGATAGTGCCTTCCTCCGACTCATGGAGCTTGCCGTGGTTTTATTTCATGATATGATGGTGAGAACCTTCTTTCTGGACAGTTTGGGCCTATTTGTGGTCAGGTTGCAAATGAATTTATATGCTTTTCAATTTACTTTAATCACAAGGCACAGTAATACTTAAGAGTTGACTAGTGAACCTCGTGGCAAGAATCTGGACTGCAGTCCCGAAGGCACACAGTTCAAGGCCATCAGCTGCTCTTCTGGAAAAGGATGAGCAGTCTCCTCTTGTATGATTAACTGCCTCTGAAAAATCCACTGGAGGGTCAGCTGTGGGTTGGTTCATCTAGACAGCACGCAACAACATATTCTAAACATACTCTCCTTTATCTCCATTATATAATATCACTCAAATTTCCCTTTTTAATCAGGATCAATCATACCAGACACTGTTTATTAATGTTGTTGTTGGTATGTGCTATCAAGTGAGAATCAACTCCTAGCTGACCCTCCAGCAGGTTTTCAGGAGCTATAAACACAGAGCAAGAGTTTGCCCATATTTCTCACAGTCCCACTGGTGAATTTGAAGCATCTGCCTTTGAGCTGGAAGTGCAACTCCATACCCCTAGGCCACCAGACCTCCCTTTTTACAAATAGATCCATCTAAAAAATTGTAAGAATAGAAGGAAAATATGAGATTCAATTTTATTTTCATTTTAGCAAAGCTTGTTTTGGAATTTTAAAAAGAGGGATTTAGAGATCCTTGTTGTCCAAAATGATCTTAAATTTATGTAATCAGAAAGTAGATGTCACTTTTGACTTTATCATCTTTCTTCTTTTTGTTGTTGTTATGTGCCCTCGAGTCGCTTGCGACTCATAGCAACCCTAGGTACAACAGCCCTAAAGTCTCCTCTTATCCTCTGCCAATCGTACTGTCTCTGACACTCCCATCCCAATTATCCCAGTCACTGGATCAATCCACCTCATAGAGGGCCTTTCCGTCCTGCGCTGTCCCTCCAACCTCCCAAGCATGATGTCCTTCTCCAAGGACCGGTCTCTCCTTACAACATGTCCAAAGTATGTTAGACAGAGCCTCAGAATCCTTGCCTCCAAGGAGCCACCCGGTTTAACCCTCTCCAGGACAAATCTATTTGTTTTCCTAGCAGTCCATGGTATTCTCAATACTCTTCTCCAGCACCACAGCTCAAAGGCATCAATTCTCCTTCTATCCTCCTTGGTCATTGTCCAACTCTCTGATGCATAACAGGTGATTGCGAAGACCAGGGCCTGTATCAGACGCACCTTAGTCTCCAGAGAGACACCACTGCTCTTCAGTACTTTGGAGAGGTCCCTAACAGCAGACTTTCCCATGGCAATGCGCCTTTTAATTTCCTGGCTGCTGATGCCAAGAGTGTTGACTGTGGAGCCAAACAAACTAAATCTGTGAACAATCTCAATCTCTGTCTCATCACCATCCATCCTGATGCTGCCAGTTGGTCCAGGTATCATCTTTCTAGACAAGAAAATTTTACCTTTGCTAGTATTTGTTTATAAGTCCTCTGTCTTTCACTAGACCATAAAACTATTCAATAGGAGCAAGATACTGCACTATAATCCCAAAGCCACACGGTTCAAATCCATCAGATGCTCTGCTGGAGAATGAGGGGCAGTCTCCTCCTGTGCCAGTCGGATCTGATTTGATGGTACACAATAACAACAACAACAACAAAAATGAGAATCATCTATATCTGACCATGAGTATTTATAAACTTGTTCATAATAGTTGGCATGAAATATTTGGTTGATTTACACAGATACTAGAAGGATGTATTAGAAATTAGTAAATTCCAACAATAATGTCTAAATATCTAGAGTTGTAGTAAAGAACCTTAGATCAAACTTGGAGATCCTAGACATAACTCTAAAAATTAACTACTAGTCTGATCTGGATCAAGTTCCTTCACCTCTCTGGCTTCTATTTCCTCATCCAAGTTCCAACTCCAAAGTATTTGGGGATTTTTTCCCCCTACTATAAATAGCCTTTAAAAAGCCAAAAACCAAAGTGTTGTGTGTCACAGTTGGAAGACCACGAACCATGTGCAATATCCAGATGACATAACCTTACTTGCTCAAAGACTATATGCTCAAAAACTCTTACACATAAACATGAAGAAAACAAAAATCTTCAAAACCAGCCTTATAAGCAAAATCATGATAAGTGGCGAAAAATAAAGTGCTCAAGGATTTTATTCACTTAGATCCACAATAACATTCATGGGAGCAGCACTAGACAAAGATGTCACTTTGAGGACAAAGAAAGATGTACTTTACTCAAGCCATGATATTTTCAGTCATCTCATACACAGGCAAAATTTGTAAAATGGATAAGGAAGATCTTAAAGTAATCTGATGCCTTTGAATCCTGGTGTTTTCAAAGACTCTGCCATTGGCTGCCAGAAGAACTGTCTTGGAATCAGTGCAGTCACAATGCTCCTTAGAACCACAGATGGAGAGATTTTCTAGTTAGCATACTTTAGATGAGTTGTCTAAAGGAGGTAGCAGTCTGTGGAAAAAAGACACCATGCTCCATAAAATGATGATGGTGGTGGTGGCGGTGTTACATACCATCAAGTCAGAAACAACTCATAACTGACTCTCCACCGGATTTTCAGAAGATGTCAATAACACAAGAAGATATTGCCCATCTTTTTCTTATGGAGCAGCTAGTGGGTTTGAACTGCATGCATAAAGTCGACAGTGAAAAGAAGGAAGACCCTTGACAAGACAGACTGACACAGTGGCTATGAGAAGAGGGATGTTGCAATTGTGAAGACACCGCGAGAAGATGCTTTTTTTATTGTACGTAGGATAACTAACTATAAATAGGGACCAACTTGACAGTGTTTGTCAACACAGTATAAATACCTTAAAAAGACAAAACTGAATATTGTGATTTATTTTACATTGGAAAGATAGTCTCATGGGGGACTACATTTAGTATTATAAGACTTTTAAAGTATTTCTTTCTTTGTTACTGTACTTGCATTCTTGAACCTGCCAACTTTCACTATTATTTTCTACTCCTTTCCAGGTCTACCAAAGGTGATGGATTCCTTAGAATGCACCAATATGTGTGCTTATATAATATTAGGATTGAAATGTTTAAATCCTAAAATGTGAAATCTCCAGTTGTCAAAAGATCATAAAGTCGTTACTTTTAAGGACTGTTAAAAATCACCTTCTGTGAGATCTCAGCTTTGGGATTTTTCTGACATTTCAAGACTTAAATTTGAAAGTGTAGAATCTCTATAAATACAACATTACCACAAGCCCAAAAAAGTCAAGAAATGCAAAAGGTTAGATTCTTACTAACTCCTCTCCCACAGTATGCTCTAAATTGAGTTTTGTATCTTAGAGTTAAATACGTAATAAGGAATACTTGATTGTGGAACACAATTTAAATTATGACATATTAAGCTTTTCTCTTTGAATTTTGGGGAATAAAATTATATATGTAAATCTTATAATATCACATTTTTTATGTGCCCTTAAGGCTTTTTTGTGTGGGTTTTTTTCCACATAGTCCCCTCATTTACAACTTTATCTTACTGTGGACTAACCATATGGGAAATCCACTATTTTAAACTTAAGCTATTTTTGTGGTGTTACTGCATAAGAAAATGCCTTTACTTATGTAGAAAATCAGATACTTTTTTTTAACCAGACTATATAAATAAAAATTAATTTTTGTCTATTGGTCATTTCTTGGTTCAATGCAATATGTATAACTTTTAATGCCTAAATATTTCTATAAAGTCTCCAATATTATGGCCAAGTGAAAAAAATGGAAGATAATAATTTAAAGTACCATGAGACCTTGCCATTTTCAAAGCATTGAGGATTTAAAATTATGTGTAATTTATATGAGACATAAATGAAAGGATAGACTTCACTAGGATGCTGCTTTTTTTTTTTTTTTGCTTTAAAAATAGGGTATTTCTCTCCTGCAGCAGCATCTCACATCTCATACATATGTGCATATTTAGTTTTCTATGTAGCGTTCAGTCCCAAGAACACTAATTATAATTTCAAATTATCAATAAAATACAGGCTTAAAGTACAGTAGATGTCAAATTCCTTAACTGTTGTAAGACTCCCTATCTGAAGAAAGCAACTAATTTTTTTTTACCCGTATTTTTCTAAATTCTTATGAGCTGTGTAGCCACTTATATTTTGCCTTCAAAGTTTAGAGGCACTCCACAGGGCATTGTGCTGTTAATCCACAGACAATACCTTTTTGGCAGTTCAAGCCCACTAACAACTCCAGAAATATGGGCAGTCCCATCCCATGTGGTCCTCAGTCTCAGAAAACGCACCAGAAGGTCAGCTAAGACTTAATTTTGACTCAACAGCAATATACTTTTAATTCTGAGGTATCCAAGTAATTATATAGCCTTTTTATCTAATAAATACATTTATGGTAGTTCTGCTGTATGTCAGGGCACATGTTAAAAACAAAATTACTGGCTCACATTGTTATTGTTAGCTGTTGTTAGCTGCGGTTCGTGGTGACCCTATACACAAGATCCACCAGGCCTTTCTTCTTAGTCCATTTTTTTCTGGAAGCCTTTTTTAAAAAAATTTCTTTTTCTTTTATGTTGGTTTACATACAACATTCATATACATTGTATTTCATTCATAAAAAAATGTGTTTCACACATTCATTCACATTGTGTTCCATACAATCATTCCCATTCCTTGTGTCTTATAAAATTAATCACCATTGCTCTATGCCCTCTATTACCCTGTCTTTTCAGATCTCCACTGGATCTTTCCTAATTCCTTCACCCCTCCTCCACCCACCAAATTCTACAACCCTGTGATTTCTAACCCTCCTGACCCTCAGTGCCCCAACCCACACTCCTTCCCTCTTTGGACATTTAAACACATTTTACTAGTGTTCTTCTATTTTTAGAATAATAGTCTCATGTAGTATTTCCCCAAAGCCTTTTGAAACCTCTTCAAGAGTATTGAAATACGCCCACTTCCACTTACAAAAGGGTGATAGCTGAGTGTCAAGGGCATTGGCCAGAAATTAAGCCCAGGTAGTCTTCATAATCAGTAAGAATTCTACAACCAAACCATGAGTGTTCTCATTCAGTTCAACTGGATCACTTGAAATTTTTCACTGTTGTTTACCAGAAAGCCTTCATTACCTGGTACAACTGCTCATTCAATTGTTCGTTATGATTCTTGGAATAGTTCTTCTGTCCACCTCAATTATGTTGCCCCAACAAAAGTTTGCAAAGCACTAGCTCCCTAGGAATTATTTTTTTTTCATAAAACACAATCATTTTGACACTTCTCAGTAACTAAAATAGGACTTCTAAAGCATGACTAGCTTTGGGGACCATTCGAATAATTAACATGTCTCTTTAAAATGTCATTGTCTGAGTTCTTATGGCATTTTAGAATCTTCATGTGTCATCCACTGTCCCAAATAATGTGCTACTTACTTTCCTTTCCCCAACCCAACCCCAGTGATGGGATTATATCTAGGAAAGGTTCTTTTGGCCCACAATTTGCTGCACTCTCAAAACATATTTAGTTACTTCAAACCTTTTCTGTGTGCTTTGCAATCATTTTCCTTCATTATCTGCTCACTTGGCCCACTGTTGTGCTCTAATATACGCAGACATTCGGGTACACAGTGGGTAAGAGGTAAAGGCAGGACTACGAGCCCCAGGACAGAGACCAAGGCCCAGTTTGTTCTCTCCTTGGCTAAACTCCATTTTGGACAGCTCATTGTTTTACTCTGGTGTGCGGTGTTTAATTGCCTATCTCTAACATAAGGTGGTGTTGGTGGGAGCCTGTATGGGTCAAGCCGTTTACCCTTTCCTGAATTATAAAACTGTACATCATTAGCAATTTCTTTTCTACAGATAGTCATACTCTAAATGTGATTAAAAAAAAAAGTTCCTTTTTGACTGTCCAGTTTTGCCCAGGCAGTCCCTCGTTTATCTCATGACCTCACAATAGCCTCTCGTGCCTGCCTGTCCACAAAGCTTGATTATTCTGTAAGATGATCTTAGCAGGGATTCCAGCCATGCTTTACTGCTCTTGGGCAGCAGAATGTGGCAGCATGCCTGCTCACTTGCCTGAACCGCTGGGATCAGATTACGCCTGCTCAGCATTTCTTACATTGGCTGCCTACAAAGTTCTGAGAAGCCTGTAGTCGGCCCACTGAAGTGTACAGCCTTTAATATAGATAGAATAGTAGATACTAGCTCACAGCGTGTTGCCCTTAAATGTCTACAGTCAAATTCAATAGCAGATGATTGCAGTTGAGTCAAAACCAACTCATAGCCAGTGCCTCAGTAGGTTCCCAGAGGCTGTAAATTGCATGGAGAGGAGATTGTCCATTTTTTAACTATGGAGCACCAGGTGATTTCGAACTGCCTGCCTTCCAATTGGCAGCTCAACTCCTTACCTACTAGGTCACCAGTCTGCTGTCAGGGGAGTCAGAAAATCACTCCACACTGGCCATCCCTATGTGGAAAATAAAAAAGAGAACTTAACTTGCATCATTCAATTTGCAAAAATCCCTTTTGCCATTTTAAAGCTGTTTTTCAAGCTGTCAGCTGGGTTTTAACTTTATGCAGTTCCATAGCACAGCAAAGATCTTCATTAACAATGGGGAAAGTCTACTCTTGGTTGCTGTTGTTAACAGTCAAGCATTGCAGGTCATCATAATTGGCTGGGCATCTTTGAATTGTTCTTTCAACCAAATACATGTGGAATGGTATTTCTTTATATATTTACGAGACTGCGTGATTGCATCAGTTGAGATTACAGGAGGAAAAGACAATGTCTGACTTGGCATTGTGATGACATAGATATTTTAGAGCCCACACTTATTTCTTTTATACAACTAATATTTATTGAGCACTGAAAATTGGTCAGCTTTCTGAGGAAGCAGAAATGGCAGGAGCTAAATAGGTGGTCTCTTGCCCTCACAGAGCTTACAAGATAGAAGCTTACCTCACAGAGCTTAGAAGCTAGAAAATATACGGGCTGAAAAGTAAACTTATTTATAAGCTTATCTTAAAAAATCAAAATTATTCCGAAGTTTGTAAATGTGAAGCAGAAAAACAGAATTGGAAAGGACTTAGGAGTTTACGTATCTTCTCTTACTTCATAAAATGAAAAGCCCCCGCTGTGGTTGCTTTCCCCCCCCCCATGAATTAACAAAATATGTAATTTCTGTTTCATTGTTCAAAAATGAAGTCGTGATTGTAGGTGAAGGTAGAAGCAAAGATGCAGCCATAGCTCAATTTAAACGGTTCTGCTTCCTGACATTCTCGTTCATGTGTTCAGTAGACCAGCAAGAAAGCTTAGAAAATTAAGCATAAACAATGTAGTGCCAGTTTGCTTTAAAATCCCTAATATATGTTTTGTAAACAAAGCTTATAAAACTTGGTACTCTACTAATTAAATAACAAGGAAGATTTTATGAATACATGAAAAGCCAGAATTTAAAATGCCTTCAGGGGAACAGGTGCTTCAGTGACATCACTGTGCATGTCACTCAGCTTTTTTTTTTCTTGATACTTGTATTTGGTCATAATAGAAAGAAATTGATTCCAAATGTGTTTTCTTGACCTCCTTCTCCATTCATGTTAGTGCCTAACCTTAAATGATGTTTCTACAATCTCAGTTGTATTTACAGTAATTATATGCATAATGTAGCATATTATTGTCCGGACTTCCTGTTTAATCAGTACAGAGCTTCTTACAAGTGCAGCTGAAAAGGGCAAACAAAATTAAAGCTTTATATACCAAAACAAGTTTGATTTGCTAAGCTCCCAGCATTCCAAAGTACACAAATTTGTTCCACTAAGTTTTCCGATGGCTTGCAGATGGGCAATGATTAATCAGAGAGCTAACTGTGAAGTAGTTTGCAATTAAACTGGAAAGCTCTGAAGCATGCTAATTGAATCAGAAAATTAGAGACACTGAACAGTAATTGGCTATTTCTCATGCAGCAGGTGCCAGGCCACTCATCTGTGGAACAAGGTATTTAAGGCACATTAGCACTAGTAAAAATACTTCTTGATATGGAACAGTTAGATTTTCTGCTCATTTTCACCATGGATGTCAAAACATACAGCTGTGCTATCTGGTACTTGTAATTCATGTTTGAGGAATTTAAGTTAGGTAAACATATGGGAGAAAAGTGCTGGGCAACCCTTTAACTATACAGGAAACGTTTCTAAGCGAAACCAGAAATGAGGGGCTGAGGTTTTGTTTTTCAACTCAATCACTTTTGCTTTCTTATCATGCAGATTTAGAAGTTGAATTTTCTGTTTAGTGTTAGTTTAAAGCAGCAACAGTATAAATCTAGTACTGCTGTGAGCTTAGTAGATGCATAAAGCCAATTCATATCATGTCTCAGCATGAGTTTATATCTTCTAATTAGTGCCACCATTTTATAGAGTGAGCACATGCTATGAAAGTTTGTTTGCCATGCCAACAGGGACCAGGACATGTAGTTTTTCTTTAGTGGAATGATCTGCAGTAGGATCGTGAACAACTGTAACCTAACCAGTGGGTAATCAGACAAGAGTAGGGTTTAATAAGTTCAACTGTAGAGATTTTTTTTAATAATCATAATTTTCATATTATCAAGGGTGGGGCATATGACTTCTGTTTCCCATTGCTTTAATTAGAGTTCAGAATTGTTATTAGAAAGTGAAAACTAAAAATGAAAAAAATACATATACTAAATTACACTGTGTTGGGAAGCAGAATATTACAATATTCATATGCTAATCATATTACTTAGCAGATGACTGCAGAAAATAGTGAGTTTGAACCAAGAGACATAAATTATAAATTATAAATTGTAAACAGTGCATAGGGGATATGTTATAACTGTGTCTCATTTAAATTAAGGCAGGGAGTTGTCTCTGCACAAATAATGTTCCTTCATTAAGTTTTAAAGTATCTTTTATAATGTTTTATTAAGAACGTTTGGCAGCATGTTACCGAAAGAGGTTTTAAATGGAACACACACTAGTTTATAAGAATGCTCAAAAAAAAGACACTTTATGTCTTCAAGCTATACTTTTTTTTTTTTTATTTAGTGCTAAAGTATCTCTTTGGCAGGCTTTCTTCCCACCCCACCCCACGCCCTGTATCCCATGTGCTTTTTACATTCTTTAGTTTGAAAGCAGTTCTGAAACATTTACATGATCAATGTCTTTTGCTTCAGGGATAAAGTTTGCTCTTCCATGGACAAGTGAGAACATATTGATCATTTTATTCTATTTGCTATTTCTAAATTCAATATACCTCTTGAGTCGATAAGCGAGATCGAGAGCATATTCTTTTTGTGTGTGCCTGCTTGTAGCTTGTTCTCAAGATCCAAGATACATTTTTGATTAATCACGAATGCTCGGAGGTCATGGGGAGCAAATGTGTTTGTGGAGTGTCAGCTGATGCTGTCAGATAAATGTCTTAAGCTTAGCCAAGGTTCATGCCCCAGCTTTAGGCTGTGCCAAATGTCTCCCCTTGTTGAGGAAGATAACAGCTACACTGGAGGCGACTGAGCTGTTTGTTCACCGAAAGGGCTGACCTTGCCATATGGGGCTACAATCAGGTGAAAGAAAGAGTGTACACGTTTTAATTGAAACTTTACAAATTTCAACTCCTCGTTTGATTCCGATAATTTTGGTGTCCATTAACTAACATTCTAGGCCTTGTATTTATTCTGATTATAACTATGTTACTGAAGTGTTCCGATTAGATTTCTTCAGATGACTAATTTGTCCAATATTGTTCTTAGTGTATTCTGAGAGTATTTTGGCACTACTAACATGTTATTAAAACACTGAAAAATGCATGAAAATGTTTATTAGGATAAAAGGGATGCATTTCTCTTTGTGTATATGAAGTGGAAATTATTCTTGCTTGTTTTTTCTTGTCCGGATCCACAAAATGAAAATATGGTCTGGGCAAAGCGAGGTCACTTGTGTTAATGACCCTTGTCCGTGTACCCTCTTATCTTCAGAGGACTCACTTAATCACATTTACCCCCACTTACAGTAATTTGTCTTCTTTTACTAGACAGAGTCTATAAATAGGAAATAATGACAAACCTAAACTAACACCTGGAGAATGCTTTGTACCAAGGCTTGCCTGTTTGAGACTGAAGGCTCTCAGACTGATCTTATGGTGATGTTCAAATTAGTATGCTTTCTGTGAGCTATTTGTGGGCATTTACTGCAAAGGGTCTTTAAAAATAAAAGAATGAAAGGACACTCTTTTTTTCAGTTTGTTCCTTCCTGCTATGAATCTGGTCTACTTTACTTTCCTCTCTAGAAGTTCATACTACCATGGGTAAATCATCAGTTTTAATTAGCCACAATAATGCTGCTTAAAAAAAAAAAAAAGAGAGAGAAGGAAAGAAATAACACATCTGTCATGAACTCCCACCAGATCTCTTGGAAATGAGACATTTTAAATATTTTATGCTGAACACAAAATATCTTGAGGAAATGGTTTTCCATTCTGTATCCCCAAACAAAATCATCACTGTCAGTGAGCAGTGCTGCTTAAAACAACCAATTTAAAATTATTTCCTTTAAAATTCCCTCACACTGGAAATACAGATTCTACTGACTACCTATAATATCCAGATTATATAATTGAAATACAAAGTGAAACTAGAAGAAAACAAAAGCTATTTTTATTCACTGAAACTAATAAAATTTAATAATAAAAATAAAAAAGCTATTTTTATAAATTTGAGAACTTTTCTTCCATCAAGTAATAATAGAAACATTTCCTCATCTGTTTCTTACCTGCATTGGTATACTAGTGAAAAAAATTAATTTGTTGGATTGGCTTAGGTTAGTTTCTGCAGGGGCTAAAAGTTACAAATGGACAAGGTGAATATGAAAGGGACCAAGAATAACCTCAAGAATTAAGTTCATGTTTATATGATTAAAAGACTCAAATCAGATCAGTGTTCCATTATTTGTCAAAATTATTTAACGATTACTAACAATGCACCCAAGAGAAAAGACTTACAAATCACGGTTTAGGTGTGAGATTGCTAGGAGATTGGCCTTCCCAAAACTGAGAGAGCAGAGTGGCCATCTCAGTGATCCCAGGAGGCAGAGCTACGACCCAGGGCCGCAAGAACTCCATTCAGAACTCAAGCAGATGGTCAGCGTTCTATCTGGAGGATAGAGCCGTTTTCCAGATAGTTTCCAAAAGCAAAGAATTATTTTAAGCCTCAAGAAGCAATGCAGTTTGTTCTGTTAGGTTAGTTCTTGCTTGTTGCCTGTTACACTTCTTTCACTGCAGTCTCTCCCTAAGCAAGAGAAACCTCTACCTACACCTGCCCTACCATTGTACTTTGATTATATTGTAGATTGCAGAGGTTCACAGATTAAGAGGAATTTTATTTAGCTTATTCAGAAAATGAGATATTTGGACTTGTTGTTGATTTAAGACTTGTGGAGTTATGTGATGGGGTGAATCTGTGTTGCATGTCCGTTCTTAGCTGCCTTGGAGTTGACTAAAGACACTATATACAGCGGGTCTAATCCTGGCCCTATCTTGTGCCGTCATCACAATCTCAATTATGCTCAAGCCCATTTGAAGTTACTGTGTCAGGCCATCATCTCATTGAGAGTCTTTCTTATTTTTGCTGACTCTGATTTTCCCACTACAGTGTCTTTCTCTAAGGACTGGTTGTCTTATGACAACAAGCCTAAAGTATGTAAGGTAAGGTTTCTTCTTCATCCTTGCTTCCATGGAGTACATTGGTTGCACTTCCTCCAAGATCAGTTTGCTCATTTGGGCATCCATTAAATAGTAACTACTCTTCACCAACACCACAATTCAAAGGAAGCCGTTCTTCTTTGATCTTTCTTAATCACTGTCCAATTTTGACAAGCAACTGAAGCAATTGAAAATACCATGGATTGGGTCAGGCACACCTTGGTCTTTAAACTGGCATCCTTGCTCAAAAGCACTTTAAAGAAGTCGTTGATGGCAGGTTTTTCCTAGTACAATGTGTCATTTGTTTTCTAGATGTTGATTGTAAATCTAAGTAAAATGAAGTCCTTGGCAACTTCAGCCTTTTCTCCCTTCTATCTTGATGTTGCCTATTTGTTCTAGTGGGAGGACTTTTGTTTTCTTAATGTTGAACTAAAATCCATATTGTAAGTTAAATAAATCTTCTTTACTTTTTTGCAGAGTTGTGTCATCTGCATAATGTAGGTTTTTTATGAATCTTCCTTCAATGTTCTTGACACATTCCTCTTCATATGATTATTTATGCAACATATAGTTTGAATAAGTGTAGAAAGGATACAACCTTGCCACACACCTACCTTTCCTGATTATAATCTTTAGTGATCTCCTTATACTGTTCAAACAACTGCTTCTTGATATAGGTTCAGATTTTTCTCATGAGCACAATTTGCTGTAATTCTTGCATATGTCATCAAGTCACCTGCGACCTGTATCTACCCTGTGTACCGCACCTCTAAAGCCTGACCTGTCCTGAGCCAATTTCATTGATTCCAACAAACCCACCCCCATTGCCCCAGTTACTGTATCAATACATCTCATCCAGGGCCTTCCTCTTCTACACTGTGCCTCCACCCTTCTGAACGTGAAATCCCATTCTTCTCAATGTTAACTATAGTTTATTATGATTCACACCGTTAAATGCCTTCTTAGAGTCAGTAAAATGCAAGTAAATGTCTTTCTTTTTACTTTGCATCTAGGTAGTAAACATCTTGTAAACTTGTTTACTTTGTGTGTAGATCTTCCCAAGACAAAGAATGAAATGTAATGGATTGAATTATGCCACTAGATACCATGTCATCTGGAAGTAGGTTGCCTTTGTTATGTCTGTGATCCTCCATTAGATCAGAGCAGATCTCCAGTTAATCTTTTTAAAATATTAAAGAGATTAAACAAACCAAGCAAGAAGATGGGATAGGATAAATGTGAAAACACTTGAAGCTGTCCAAGAAACCAGGAAACAGAAGCCAGAGAAATAAGGGTATTCTTCTAGCACCAACAAAGTACCTTCCCCTAGCAGTCAGCTCAAACACCAGCTACTCCCTGTCAGAAAAATGGGCAATCTCCAGTACAATTTATACCCTCCCCAAAAAACCACCTGAGAGACAGCTATCAGTCAGTCAGTCAGCCATGACTCAGTATCAATGAGTTATTGAGCTTTTATCTGTCAGGAAATAAATTTCTGCTTGTAAAAGCCATCTATTTGTAATATTTCTGTTATAGCACTAACAAAGTAGATTAGTAGATAGATCCAAAAATGCCACTGATTCCGATGGCATTCCAGTGTCTACCTGTAGGACAGAACAGAATTTCCCCAAAGAGTGATCAAAGCTATTAATCTTACAGAGTAGAATTGCACCTTTTTTTCCCAAAGAGTGTGTAGAGGCTTTGAGATGCCAATATTTAATTTAGCAGCTAAGAAGAAGGTGCTACAAGACCCTTTATCTTCTACCTTTATAGTTTTCTAAGACCATTCTGGTGTTCGTCCTATTTAAAGTTAATTTAAGTCATCATTAATGTCAGCTACTAACAAATCCATTTTTACAAAATTAATTAGTATATGAAAGTGCTATTTTATTATTTTTCTGCTTGAACTTTTGACTTTTTTTTGTATAGTCCAAATGCTTGTTTGAAAAACTAACAGCCACCTCAAAAATTCTAAAAATAAATAATTATGCCGTATTGACAAATCATCTTTTAATTACCTGGCTATTGGTGCCAAAAGTGTTGACTGTTGAGCCAAGCAAACTAAAGCTGTGAACAATCTCAATCTTTTCACCATTCATCCTGATGCTGCCAATTGGTCCAGTGGTGAGAATCTTTGTCTTCTTGACATTGAGCCTCAATCCA
>NW_006399793.1:12188769-12195427 GCF_000299155.1 Elephantulus edwardii | reverse complement strand
CGCTCCAGTGCAATCTTCAGAGTTTCTTCTGACATCCATTTTGGTCTTTTCTTCCTCTTCTGTCTTTGTAATGACCGTTTACACTCTTCCTGAATGATATGAATTCACATATAGAACTTTTTAATGCTGGGTTTTCTGGTTTTTTATTTGGATTTTTTTATTTATTTTTTTCTATTTTTTTTTTATTTGATTGCAAAACTGACAGTAACAAGGTATTTGTAATTGTTACCAAGTAACAATTGAGAGAATACTTGTCACAGTGTGCCTTTATTTTCTTAGACAAATTTGCTTCTTCCAAATTCAGCAAGGTTTGAAATTTCCAATACCCACTTATGAATAAAATCTATGCAAAATATCTTCTTAAAGGATGTATAGTGCTTCCCATACTCATAAGGCAAATAATTATTTTCAAGTGTTTAATCATTGTCAGAAGTATGCGTATCACAATGAAAGTCCTGAAACAGAAACATCGCGAGTACTCCTATAATAGCCAGAGCACTCTATTAGAGAGAATCCTTTCCTCTTGTAAGGAAAGCTTTTTGCAAAAACCCAAATGAAAAAAGGGGGTATTGAAAATTATTTTAAGTAATGCAACTGAGATCTTCTTATTCCAAAGAAAGGTGATGGACAGAGTGTGGAAATTATCAAAACAGTATCACTGATGTCACATGACTGCAGCCTTCAATATGGGTTGAAGCTCAACATAAAGAAAAGAAAGATTCTCACCACTGGGCTGATTAGCAGCATTGTAATGGATGGTGAAGAGATTAAGATGGTAAGCAGCTTTAGTTTGTTTGGCTTCACAATCAACACACTTGGCAGGAGCAGCTAGGAAATGAAAAAACTTAATTGGGTTGGGAAAGTCTGCTGTCAGAGACCTCTTCAAGGTACTGAAGAGCAATGTTGTTAGTCTGGAGACTAAGGTACTCCTGATGCAGACCATGGTCTTTGCACTCACTTACTATGCATGAGAAAGCTGGACAATGACTAGGGATGATAGAAGGAGAACTGATGCCTTTGAGCTGTAGTGCTGGATAAGAGTATTGAATATACCATGGATTGCTACAAGAACAAACAAATTCATCATAGAGAGTGAAACCAAGCTTCTCCTTGGAGGCAAGGATTCTGAAACTTCATCTGACGTACATTGGACATGTTGCAAGTAGGAGAGACCGGTCCTTGGAGAGGAACATCATGCTTGGGAGGGTGGAGGGACTGCACAGCAGAGGAAAACCCTTGATGAGATAGATTGATTCAGTGACTGCAGTAGTGGGGATAGGTGTGTCAGAGACAATAAGGTTGGCACAGGATAGAGCAGCGTTTAGGGCTGTTGTACATAGGGTCACTATGAGTCGCAGGTGAGTCAAGGGCATGTAACAACAGCAATGCAGTTGAAATGAAAATAATTAGAACTTTTTCACACTGTGAAGTGTAAAATCACCATTTCATCTTTACACATAAACAAAGATCAGCTAAAGATCTTGAGAAGGTCTGTCTCATTCTAAACTCGTAATTTTCCCATATCATTTTACCATTTTCTGTTGTTGTTGTTATTGTATGCCTTTGAGTTAGAACTGATTGATAACTGACTCTCCACTGGGTTTTCAAAGACAATAAATCGCATGGAAAGAGATTGCCCATCCTTCTACCAAAGAACAGCTAGTAGATTTGAATCTCATGCCTTTAGGACAGGTTCTTACTGCTAGACTATCAGAGCTCCAAATTAATTAGTCATTAGATATAACTAAATGCAACAGAAAAATTTTAAATTATGCTTTTATTTGTATGTAAATTTTGTTTTTCTGATAATTCAGATAATCTGGAATTTTTCTAGATTTGACATTCTTAAGTGAAACTAACAAGAATGTGTGTGGCCTTGAATTACGGTGAAAGATATTTCTTTTACCCTTAGAAAAAACTTCTGAATTTACTTCAGTATTTTATATCCACAGATTAACTTTAAGCAAAGAGCACAGAACCATGGAAGCACTTGCTTTGTTCAGAGTCAGAAAGAAGATAAGTATACTAGAAGCATGTAGAACATAGTAGAGATGTATGTACAAGAGCCAGATTCATCAAGGATATGTAGATTACAAGTCAGATTTGTATTTTTCTCTAAGTACAGTGCAAAGTCATTGAGACTTGGAGTTGAAGAGTGATAGTATCTAACTTATGTAGAGAAAATGGACTGACAAGAGATGGGCAGAAGATGCAAGATGTAAGTAGCTGACCACTTAAGAACCTACAGTAGCTGAGGTAGGAGATTATGGTACCTTGAATTTGAGGGCCACAGCAGAAATACATGTAATTGTCCACCAGATCTTTATTATTTAGATATGAAGCAAGCGTGGGTAGGCTGCATGGAGGATGACTCTTGGATTCTTGCCCTCTTGTTGTTGTTGGTGTTGTTGTGTGCTGTTGAGTTGGAACCAACCCATAGCTGATCCTCCAGCAGGTTTTCAGAGGCATTTCTGAGAGTTTTCAAAAGATTCTAGCCCTGAGTGGTGTCATTTACTGAAACGAGGATATAGATTTTGGAAAGAATTTCAGAAATACTGACATCAACTGATCATTTCTTTTTAGTTTTAAACATTTATTCTCTGAAGTATTCTGGAGAGATCACAGAGCTATTTCAAGATAAAGAAATATAGCAAATATAGGACCTTTTCCCCCCCTCTCCGAGCACATTAAGCTTCTAGTGTGAACCAGAAGTTATTTGACAATACTGATGCTTCACATGGGCCTAACCCCACAACTTTAGCCACTTCTGACTGCTTCCCGCTTCACTTGTTACTGTTGTTAGGTGCTATCACATCACCTTTAACTCATAGCAATGCTATGACCATCAGATCTGAACCTTGCTCTACTCTGCACCATTTTCACTATCTCAAATGTGCTCGAGCCTATTGTTATAGTCACTGTTCCAGTCCATCTTTTTGAGGGTCCTACTCTCCTATCCTGACCCTCACCTTTCCCAGCGTGATATCTTTTTCCAAAGACTAGTCCAATCATCTGAAACAATAGTTTTCAGTCATTAAGTTTCATCCCCTTAAAATAAAATACCATTTCTCATGACAGTGGTTTGTGTTTGTAGAAGGAGCAATGACAATGTGCGGAAAACCCAAGTCTGGCCTCATTGACTCTGTAAGGGGCAACTGTCCCCATCAACAATATCCAGTATAAAATTGATCCCTCTAAAATCTATGCATGAGAGAGCTGGACAATGACTAAGGATACGATACCTTTGAGTTATGGTGATGGAGAAGAATATTGAATATACTGCCAAGAGAACAAACAAGCCTATATTGGAAAGGATAAAACCAACTTTCTCCTTGGAGGCTAGGATTTTGAAGTTCTGTCTCTCTTTCTTTGGGCACATAGCCAGGAGGGACCAGTCCTTGAATAAGGACATCATGCTCAGAAGGGTATAAGAACAATACAGGAGAGGAAGACCCCAGTTGAGATGGATTGACACAGAACTGGGGTCTTGGGGGTAGCTGTGTTGAAGTTCAGGATAGAGCAGGGTTTGGAACTCTTGTACATAGGGTCGCTATGAATCCCAGGTGACTTGATAGCACATAATAACAACAGCAACAAGGTCATACAATGGGAGCTCTGATGGCTTAATGGCAGGAAGTTGGTCTGCAATCCAAAAGCACAAGGTTCGAGGCCGCCAACTTCTCTGCTGGGTAAGAATGGGCAGTCTCCTCCCGTGTGATTAACTGCCTCTGAAATCCTTCTAGAGCGTCAACTATGGGTAGGTTCCTGCTAACAACAAGGTCAGACATGGTCCCACACACTTCTACACCTATTTCTCCTGATCACTGGGTCCAATGTTCTGGCAAATGACCAAGAAATGTTACAGAATCTCTTTTTTTCTACTTACAGTTGTAGATTTTATTAGGACAATAGGTTGAGGGGAGGAGGAAGCAAAAGATAACAATCATATAATGGAAGATCAGTTTAGTGAACAGCAGTCCCGAGACAGATTGATAGCAAGACACATTCCCTTAATTAATCCAGACAGCTTCTCAGTCTAGTTTCCTCAGTTGTCCAGCAAGCTTTGTCTCATAATAATCCCAAGTCAACTGTTGCTTCAATTGTTCAGCAAGCAAAATGTTAAACTGTGCCTCCGTCTCAAGGGCTCCTTCAGGCTACACCTCAGCACAGCCTTCTACACTCTGATTGGCTCTCTCTGTGATGTTGGCCTCACAGCTGTTGATGATGTTGAAGATGCTGATCAACAACGATCCATAATGTCCAAAGTTGAGGCAACTGGAAACCACGTCCTGGGGCGGAGGAAAGGGTGGCACTAAAGCAGTGGCTAGAAAAACATTCTCAAAAATCCTAACACTACAGTTTTTGTAATCTCAGTCAATCTTAACTGTCAGTGTATTCTTAATTGTCGGTCTAGAAACTAAAGTGAGCCTGATCCAGGCCATGATCTTCACAATTACTTCACAATCAGAGATCTGCACAGTGACTAAGGGTGGGTGACAGGAGAAGAATTGTTGCCTTTGCATTGTGGTCTTCAACATACTACAGACCACCAGGAGAACAAATAGATTTGTCTTGGAGGGGGTGAAACCGACTTTCTCCTTGGAGGCTAAGATTCTAAAGCTACATCTCACATACTTTGGGCATGTGGCCAGGAGGCATTAGTCCCTGGAGAAGGACAAAATACTCAGAAGGGTGGAGGGACAATGCAGGAGAGGATGACTCCAGATGGGATAGACTGACACAATAACTGCAGCAATAGGAGTAGGTGTGTTAGAGTCAGTGACATTAGCTCAGGATAGAGCAGGGTTCAGAGCTGTTGACATAGGGTCACTATGAGTTGCAGGTGACTCAATGGCACATAGCAACCACAATTCTTAACTCTAAAGAGCAAGGTTATATGCTTTGCTAGACCAGTTCTCTCTCTGGTTTTTTTGTGGTTTTTGGGTTTGTTTGTTTTTTGGGTTTTTTTTTTTAATGCATTGGAAAATATAGCTTTAGTAAGATAAACCGGAAGGGACACATTTGGTGTTTTACTTTAAAAGTACAAAGTAGGATGTCTTTTAACGTTGTGGTTTTATCAACTTAATTTAGATACTTTAGAAAGTACTAGTGTTATCAAAATTGTCATTCAGACATTTGAGGATCGCAAATTTCTGTGTAATTATCAGCCTGGTTGTGTGAACATCAAATTATAGGCCAGTCTCCTTTTCTATGGCAGATCGACAGACCTGGTGGATGGAATAGATGCTATGTCTGCATTATATATTGGCTCTAGCACAGCTATCCATTTCTGTTTCATGGTCTACTAATCAATAAGGTGGAGACTGGATGAATGATAAGGCTAGAAAACATAGATAAGAAGTTATTCTTATAAGAGTGTGGTGCTTAGGATAAAAATATATCATGAAATGAAGTTGGAAAAACAGCGCCGTTTCTATGCTCATGGTGGGTGCCTTTTGTTTCTAATTCTTTTTTAAATGGATGATTAAATAGCATCTTTTAAAAATACATTGCATTAAATGGACTCTTTTTTTTTCTTTTCTTCTTTGCTTTTTCTGGTTTTGAAAACTCCTGAATTTCTTCTATCTCATCTCATAATTTTGTTAATCCTAATATGTGTGGACTGGCATGTGCTTAGCTTTAATAAGCTCGTTTCATTGCTGTCAAGTAAGAACCTAGCCATAATGGACCTTCTACTGAATTTCTAAGACTGTAAAGGGTACAAGAGATTACCCATCTTCCTAGGAGTCACTTAGGGATTCTAACTATCAGGAGGCATGACTTTTCGATTAACAGCACAGCTTCTTAGGGACAAATTCATCAGAGCACCTGTTTATAGTTTACGTTGTTTTTGTTGTTGTTAGGTTCTGTTGCATTCACTGCAGCTCACAGTTACCCTAAGAACAGCAGATTTCACTTTATTCTATCCTGTGCCATCCTCACTATCTCCAACACATGAGTCCATTGTTACGGTCACCATCTCAGCCCATCTTGTTGCGAGTCTTCCTCTCTTACACTGACCCTCTGCCTTTCCAAGCATGATGTCCCTCTCCAAGGACGAGCTCCTCTGAAGAACATGCCTAAATCATGTGAGAGGGAATTTCCCCATCCTTGTTTTCATGGAATACCCTGTTTTTATTTTCTCCAGGACAGACCTGTTTGTTCTCTTGGCAGTCCATGGAATCTTTAGTACTTTTTTCCAATACCTCAACTTACAGACATTGATATAGTCTTTTTCATTTTATAAAATAAGAAAATAATAACCTTAACTCAATGCAATATATTATATTACTTTTCAAATCATAATAATTTTTTATTCTAAAAAAACCAAACAGGCAAAATCAGCAGCATTAAGCCTACTTATGGAAAACATTAGTAAAAAAAGTCATTTTGTGTTTGACATTATTCATCAGTTTATGAAAATTGGACATATAATTATGAAAACTCGAATTTAGTCATTTTCTGCTTCTTCACTATCCAAGTTTCATGTCTTAAGAGTTTCCTTATTAATGGACTCAGTAATCTAGTGAATAGTACTAGTTAATTTTTTTTTCTCTGTAATCTGCGTCTTTTTTTTTCTATAATTATATTTTATTAATTTTCATAAACATTTACAGAGATTTTGGGCTTCCACTCATTCATTGTTGCACTATTCTCT
>NW_006399793.1:12187032-12188669 GCF_000299155.1 Elephantulus edwardii | reverse complement strand
GATCCATCTAACATTAGCTACAATATCCCTAGTACCACGACCCCTTCTAAACCCAGCCTGGACTTCTGGCAGTTTTCTGCTGATGTGCTGTTCCAGTTGTTTTTGGATAATCTTAGTAGAATCTTGCTTGCATGTGAAATCAGTGATACTGTCCTATGGTTTCCACCCTCTGTTAGGTCAGGGAACAAATATCAATCTCTTCCAGTCAGTTGGCCAAGTGGTTGTTCTCAAAATTTCTTGTCTCAACTTGGTGAGCACGTTCAGGGCAGCATCTGTTAGCTAAAATATGTCAATTGGTATATCATCTATTCCTGGGGCCTTATTTTTTGCCATTTCCTTCAAAGCAGGCTGAACTTCCTTCATCACCGTAGACTCTTGCTCATATGTTGTTTCATGAAATACTTCTGGGTCTGCCAATTCCTTTTGGTACAGTGACTCAGTATATTCTTTCCATATTCTTTTAATTTTACACTGGCTCAGTATATTCTTTCCATCTTCCTTTAATTTTCTTGTTTTTTTTAAGCACCTCTCCAAAGTACTGAAGAACAATGATGTCTCTCTGGAGACTAAGGTGCATCTGATACAGGCCCTGGTCTTTGCTATCACTTGTTATGCAGCAGAGAGTTGGACAATGTCCAAGGAAGATAGAAGGAGAATTGATGCCTTTGATCTGTGGTGCTGGAGAAGAGTATTGAGTGTGCCCTAGACTGCTAGGAAAACAAACAGATTCAGCCTGGAAAGGGTGAAACTGGGTGGCTACCTGGAGTCAAGGATCCTGAGGCTTCCTCTAACATACTCTGGACATGTTGTAAGGAGGGACCGGTCCTTGGAGAGGGACATCATGCTTGGTAGGGTGGAGGGACAGCGCAGGAGGGGAATGCCCTCTATGAGGTGGATTGATTTGGTGACTGGGGTATGGGATGGGCATATCAGAGACAGTGCAGTTGGTACAGGACAGAACAGAGTTTAGGGCTGTTGTACATAGGGTCGCTATGAGTCGCAAGCAACTCGACGGCACGTAACAAAAACAACAACACTGGCAAATACTTTCTACTAATCAAATTATGCTTCACTTTTAGGAGCATAACTTCTGTTGGCATTTTCATTTTCTAACTAGAATTGTAAATATTACTATAATAAAATCTTGGAGTTCTGATTCAACATAAAGGCTTTTTAAGGGACTTGGTCTTCATCTATCTACTATTTTGGCAAATTTTAACAAATTTACAAGTAATTTTGAAGTCTAGTTCTGTTCATGTTGTGGTGGCAGCAGTGGTGGTGGTGGTGTTGATTGCTGTCAAGTTGAGCATGACTCATCGTGACTCTATGAACAAAAGGCCTACAGCCTTTCTATAACTACCGTCATTTCTCAGAGTTTTCCAGAGGAATGTTGTTTAGGAGCTGGATGCCACTCCTGCTTATAAAATCTCTTCTTTAGTTATTTATCTTTATTCTTTTTTGCTTAGTATTTTGGCTTTATCTATTTTCCCCTTTAATTCACATATTGTTGTTCTTGTTGTTATGTGCCATCGAGTCATTTCCGACTCATAGCGACCCTATGCACAACAGCTCTAAACCCTGCTCTATCCTGCGCCAACCGCACCGCCTCTGACACACCCATCCCGATTACCCCAGTC
>NW_006399793.1:12147676-12186932 GCF_000299155.1 Elephantulus edwardii | reverse complement strand
GAAATACTTGAGCACCACAACAAGATAAAGGTAAATAATCCAATAGAAAAATGGGCACAGGATATGAACAGGCACTTCACCGAAGACGACATTCAGATTACTAGTTAATTTATGGCTGATTTTAAAATGTTATTCTTCATGGCATTAAAAAAAGTGTGCTTGTTATAAAATATTCAGAGTGGTTAACACTGTCTTGAGCACTGAAGGAGGTTGTAGGTATAAATGTTGTTGTTGTTGTTGTTGTGTGCTATCGAGTCAGTGACTTGCAAGTTAGAGAACTTATGTACAGCAGCTCTGAATCCTGACCTATTCTGAGGCAGTGTCACTGACTCCAACACTCCTAATCACATTGCCCCAGTTATCATGTCAATCCATCTCATCCGGAGACTTCCTCTCCTGCACTGTCCCTCCATTCTTCTGAGCATGATGTCCTTCTCCGAGAACCGATCCCTCCTGGCCACATGCCGATAATATGTGAGATGTAGCTTCAGAATACTAGCCTCCAAGGAGAAAGTTGGTTTCACCCTCTCCAAGACAGGCCTGTTTGTTCTCTTGGTGTTCCATGGTATGTTCAGTACTCTTCCACAGCACCACAACTCACAGGCATCAAATCTTCTATCATCCCTAGTCATTGTGCAGCTCTCTGATACATAGCAAGCAATTGTGAAGACCATGGCCTGAATCAGGTGCACCTTAGTCTATAGACTGATGTCACCACCTCCTCGCACCCTGGAGAGGTCCCTGACAGAAGACTTCCTCAATGCTATTTGTCTTTTGATTAAATTTTATTATTCCTTTTCATTAGAAATACTAACTTCCAGGTAAGGAAAATGCTCATTGTTACGTTGAACCCTACTAAATAGCCAGAAGAAGATGGGATAATCTGTAGGGTAATGTGGGGGGAGGTGGCATAGGATAAAATGGTGGTTTCAGCCTTGAATGAAGAAAATAATAAAAGAAGTAAGAAGGACAGTTAGAAGGCTTACACAATCAAAGTAGAAATCATTCCTTAAAGAATACCAGAAGTCTTTTCAGTGCCAGATTTCTTATGTATGCAAGTCACCAAAAAGGATGACTTAACCCTATAATTCTTATTGTTTCTTTGGCATTTTCTCAGAGCATGAATTAGGGTATGGAGTATATTAATCCATTTCTGAAATATAAAGGAATAACATTTTAAAATTCTAACTCACTTTTTTTTGTTGTTATGCGCCATCAACTATGACTCATAGCGACCCTGTGGACAAGAGCTCTGAACCCTGTCCTCTCCTGAGCCAATCTCAGTCTCTCTGACGCCCCTGCCCCCATTGCCACAGTCCTGCGTCAATCCATCTTATCCAGGATCTTCCTCTTCTGCACAGACCCTCCAGCTTTCCAAGCATGATGTGTTCTACAGGGTCTGGTCCCTCTTACAATATGTTGTTGTTGGTTGTTGTTGTTGTTGTTGTTGTTCAAAATGTACTCCTCAGAAACCTTTTCCTTAAAGCTCCACTTGTAGTGTAATAATACATGGAAGACCATTAGTAAATGCTGGTAGCAATCTTAAAGCACATGGACTATCAACATACGATAGCACAAAATCTTTAAAAAAATACATGTAAAAGTGGAGCTTTAAGGAATAGGTTTCTGAGGAGTACATTTTGAACCAAATTTTAAGAAAGTCATGGCATACTCATTATTGGGTGAGAGAGTTGGGTGTTCCAGGGTTCAGCTCAAATGCACACAGAGAGAGATGTGAAAGAGGTAATATGCGAATAAAATTTAGTTTTGCTTGTTTGGTGAATGCTTACCAGAAGTTTGTTTTTTAAGCAATTTACCAACAAATATCATAATAAAAACACTGCTATATAACTTGCTCATTTCATGCTCTTGTAAGAAAGACTATAACATTATTTTCTAGGAATCTTTTAAAGTTGACAAAGAACTGAAATGTTGGAAATAAAACACATTGTACACTTTTTTATTCCCCTTACCAGGATTTGTAGTGTAAAACGTGGATCTAGTTTTTCATGAGCAAATTTCTTTTTTATTCTTTAACCATCCTGATTGATTTCTCATAATCGCAGTAGTTAATATGCTTTCCCCGTGTCATTCATGTGAAATAACTTGTGTGTACTTGGAGTAAGATATAGTTGCAAAGGATCCATGAGTCTAAGTTTTATTAAAATGAGGGTTGGAGTCTTTAAAGATACCCACCCAGGTATCTTGTGTAATCTTCTATCAGGATTGTATCTCCATTTCCGTTTGTATAACACTACCTGTTTTGAATAGGATAAAGACTCATTGTTACTGTCAGGCCTGTTTTCAAGCTAAATATTCATCTTGTCCTTTTGTGGCTGCCATTTTTATCAGGCATTCAGAACAGCTTTCCTTTGCTGATCTGCCATTTTCCTGCAAATCACTGTTTCACTTGTACGATTTCTAGTGAGACAAGCTTAGACCTGGCTGCCTTTCCCTCAGTAACGGAGAAAAGAAACATCTCTGGTGCCTGTGCTGCAGAGAAAGTTGATTCATGTGTAAATTATCATTTGGCCTTTATTTGGTTGGCCTGTGGAGAGTACACATGCAGATAAAAGGCTCGGTGGGTCAGGACTCGTCAGTGAAGGTTTCTCCAGCGGTCACACTGACAGCGTTAGAATTGTTGTCGCAGATTATCAGAGACACCAAGATGTCTTATCATTATTTATTTGCAGTTGTCTGTGTAAAATAAACTCTTTAACTGGAAGGTGCTCCTATACCGATAGAATGCCATGGACCTGGCCCCTGTTTGTGTTTTATCAGCTCACATTCTAAATTAAAAAAAAATATTGGTATACACAGTGTGACTGTAAGAACTGTTATCTGCATGTTTGTACTGTCAGGATTTCTGTCTCTGGTCTAGCTCCTTTTTCTTTTGCATCATGTTTTGGTTTCTTCAAACTTGGTGGTCGTCCAAGTGTGTTGTGAATCATAGATAATACCTTACTGACATCTTATTAATCAAAGGAAATGTAAAATGCTTTTTGGTGTGTATGTAGCAGCTTCTGGTGTGTGTGTAACAGATTCTATGCATTATCCAAAAATAAGGTATTTATATAAGCTAAAAAAAATCTGTTCTCTATGATGCAATTTATTTTCATTAAGATTCTTTAGCATTATGAGTTCATTATTAACGCTAGTGTGAAAAGGAGAAAATACAGATTTAATTTTTTGATCCATAAAATCAACTCTTAATTATAATAGCTAAATCTGGATTTTTACTTTTAAATCATTGTTTATGTATACATGACACTATGAAAATCCATTTTTAAAATTTGAAAATTATATGAGTGTTTCATTGCGGTTTTATTATGTCTTAAAATATCTCTCATAAGTTATAGAAATGATATTTCTCCTTGTGTAACTTTACTCATTCATTTGACTGTATAAATCATACTATTCATATTTATTATTGGAAGGAGCCCTGGTCATGCAGTACATAAATGCTCAGCTGTTAACCAAAAGATGAGTGGTTAGTCCACCAGGACTATGATCAATATATTTTAAAGTATGTAAGAAAACAAAAAAAGCAAGGTGTTCTTTCTGTGCATCTATGCGAGATCTGGACAATGAATAAGAATGACAGAAAAAGAATCAATGCCTTTGAGTTGTGGTGTTGGAGAAGAGCACTGAACATCCCATAGATGACCAAAAGAACAAACAAGTGTCTTAGAGAGCATGTAGTCAGAGTGCTCTTTGGATACAAGGATGATTAGGCTTCCCCTCACATACTCTGCTGGGAAGGGTGGAGGGTCAACAAAGGGGAGGAAGACCCTCAGCCACGTGGATTGTTATGGTGATTGCTGCACTGGGCTCTTGTGTGTCAGGAAGTGTGAGGATGACATAGGATAGGACAGGATTCAAATCTGTTGTTGATATGGTTGCTATGAGTTGTATTTGACTCAATGGTACCTAGCAACAACAAAAACAACCTTGCTAAATTGTTGTTTCAGTCTGCTGTTAGGAACCTCTCCAAAGTACTGAAGAGCAATGGTGTCACTCTGGAGACTAAGGTGTGTCTGATACAGGCTATGGTCTTTGCGATCACTTGTTATGCATCCAGAGAGTTGAACAATGACTAGGAATGATAGACAGAGAATTGATGGCTTTGAACTGTGGTGCTGGAGAAGAGTATTGAATACCATGGACTGCCAAGAAAACAAACAGATTCATCCTAGAAAAGGTTAAACCAGGCTTCTCCTTGGAGGCAAGGATTCTGAGGTTTCGTCTGACATACTTTGGACATGTTGTAAGGAGGGACAGGTCCTTGGAGAGGGACCTCATGCTTGGGAGCGTGGAGGGATGACACAGGAGGGAAAGGCCCTCTATGAGGTGGATTGATTCAGTGACTGGGGTAATTGGGATGGGTGTGTCAGAGACAGTGTGACTGGCACAGGACAGAGCAGAGTTTAGGACTATTGTACATTGGGTCGCTCAAAGGCACGTACAACAAACGGTTGTTTATCAGAATGCTGCTGTTTTATAACTCCCTACATATGCTCTGGTGACGTTGTACATAGGGCAATCACTGCTCACCCTAATGTGATGTCTCTCTAATGGTTCCTGTCCACCAGTGGCTCCATGGAAAAAGATAGGTACTCTCCTGTGGGATTTACAGTCTTGGAAAACCACTGGAGTTACAACTGTGAGTCAGTTCTGACTCAACAGCAGTGCCCTTTGATAAGTACAACTAAATAGGGTATAAATAATGTAGTTAATATTACAAAATACTACTTCATTTTTTTCTAAAAGTTTTTCATTTTTTGGGTGAAAAATGGTACCTGGAAAGTAGTTTCTCCTACTTGGCAAAAAAGGCTACTTTTGATATTAAGTTGAGAAAGCAGCTCATTATTTATTTTGTGCATATTTGTAATTATCCATATGTAAATTGCATTTGGTCAATTATCCAAGGCCTGAACAGTAAGTAAACTCCTTCCTTCTTTTCCTCTCTTTCTCAACCTCCCATCACTGAAGTCCAGGTGAGATCTAGAACTCCTACCTCATTGTCATAAATCCTTTCAGACAAGCCTTTCTTTGCATGGTCCATCCACAGCCTTCTAGAGTCTGCATGGACCAAGAGAGATAGACCTGCATTTCAATACAGTTCCCTCTCCCTTGACCAATTAAAATTGGTTCTTTTTTCTCTTTGTCTGATTTGCTATCTCAACTCCTTGAAGATTAAAATCATTCATTGAGTTTAGCATAAATGAAAAAGGAAAAACCAGGGATAAACACAACTTCTTCAGGCCCTCGGCAGATTAACTCAGTTACCTGACACTTAATCTCAAACCATAACTGTCTGTAGTGATTTATCTTTTCACCCTTTAAAAATAGTCTGGCACGCCTAAGCTAAGCATTTTCTTATTAATTGATAGACTGTAGTTGTTTATATTTTTATTTTGTCAAGAAGAGAAACTAGAGAGAGAATAGTTGAGCAAACAAGAGGTGAGTCAGGTTAATCTAAAAAGATAATATTGTCAAATAACAGATTTGCTTAACTACATCTCCCATCTATCTATGAAATGGGAAAGAATAGGGATGATTGTGTCCTGTTTCCTGTCTTTGTTCTTCTAAGCACACAGAATTGTGAGAAAGTCATATAATTCTGTTTGTACATTGGTATAATTGCTGTCTTATTAAGGGTATTTAGTTGTTCCTAGGGACCACCAAGTGTAGTATGACTCTTGGCAACCTTAGATCTGAACGCTGTCTTATCCTATGCCATCCTCATCATTTTTTACATACTCAAGCCCAAAGGTGGAGAATTGATGAAAGATAAAAAGACTCTCAACCAGATGGATTGATAAAGGCATTTAGTTAGGTTTATATAAATATATTCCATGTATATGAGATGTACACAGCATATAAATATAACATTTGAGTATAAGTATCAACAGTTGTGGCAATTTTCCTAAGAATGTATCTTAAGCGTCTATGTTGAGTTATGTGTGCTATAATTATGACAATTAAAGACATTTAAAGGTAGGAAACAGATTTGTTTTCATCAATAATAATTTATTTACCCTGGTAGCAGAACTCAATACAGTATCTCTTTTTCAGTTTAGTTTTATCCCTGCAAGGATAGCTTGTTTTAATTAAGCCCTCTTGTCTATCAGGAACAGGGACTCACTTAGCTTACTCAACTCCTAATACTTGGAATGAATTTATGGTTTATCTTCTAAAGATGGTTCATAATTACAGCAATTATGTAAGAATTGTGTACTAAATTTTAATTTAAACCTCTTAGTTAGACTTTATATAATGTTTCCTTAAAATGAAATTAGTACAGGGTGTTGCAAGGGTGCTTATGCTTTTATAAATGAAAATAGTATTTATCCACAGTAATGGTCAGGCTTACTGTTCTAATGGAGACTGGTGGAACCTCAGACTGGCTCTTAGCCTCCCTTTAAAGCTGTAACTGAACTCGTTTCTCTGACACATGATGTAATCACACAGTAATGATAACACAAGGGAGATGCTCATCCCTTGGAACATTGAGTCACGCAGGATCACAAGGACAGCATGAAACTCAGAAGGTAGGAAGGAAGAGAAAGAAGAAGCACGTGGAAATGAAAATAAGAACCACAGAGAGATCATGAGAAGAGAGCTGATACAATGTGAGGAATGTCATCAAACAAAATATGTGGAATTACTGGGTCAACTGATACTATAAATTTTATAGTCTTCCAAATCCAGCTTTCCTCCCTGAAGGTTTCTGTTTGAGTCAGTGTTATTGTTGAAGCTCAACATCAAGAAGATAAAAATTCTCACCACTGGGCCAATTGGCAGCACCATGATAGATGGGAACAGAGATTGGGGTTGTAAACAGTTTCCACTAGCTTGGATCCACGATCAACAACACTCTTGGCACAAGCAGTCATGTAATCAAAAGACAAATTGCACTGGGAAAATCTACTCTCAGTAACTTCTCCAGAGTACTGAGAAGCAATTATGTCAGTCTAGAGACTGAGATGCTCCTGGTCTTCACAATTACTTGCTATGCATCAGAGAGCTAGACAATGACTAAGGATGACAGAAGAAGAATTGGTACCTTTGAGTTATGGTGCTGGAGAAAAGTCTTGAATATACTATAGTCTGCCAAGAAAACAAATAGATCTGTCTTGGGAGAATGAAACCAAGTTTCTCCTTGGAAGCTATGATTTTGAAGCTTCATCTCACATACTTTGGGCTCATGGCCAGGAAGAACTAGTCCTTAGAGAAGGCCATCATGATCCGAAGGATGGAGGGACAGTGCAGGAGAGGAAGATCCCGGATGAGATGGATTTACACAGTAACTGGGGTAATGGGGGTAGGTGTTTCGGAGTCAGTGAGACTGGCTCAGGAAAGAGCAGGGTTCAGAGTCATTCTATGTAGGGTTGCTCTGAGTCACGCGTGACTCCATGGCATGTAACAACAACATCACACATTCTGATATATCCTTGTCCTAAACATCTAAGTAGTCATTGTATCATGTTTGTTCTTTCTCTTTTGTGTCATTCCTTTCCATTCCCAAAGCCACCAGGTCTTCTTCACCTCCACCCACCTACCCTTGCCATCTTTAATCTCTCCTCATATTCTACACATCACTGCTTTCATGACCTTTTCCAATGATAAAAAAAATTATTCCTTAAAAAAAAAATTATTCCTTTGACTCTCATCCTGTTGAAAGGATGAAATCAGAAGTCTTTCCTGTCTTGTTCCTGTTATATCATTAATTAGACTTTATCTTACTTCCTTTATCACTGGTGATTGTATAGTGTTTTGCATGTTGCTCTACAAAACACACACACACACACACACAGAAAAAAAAAAAAACCCACAAAAACCAAACCATGGTTCAAGTACACCAGCTACTCCTCAGGGGGAAAAAATGAGCAGTGTCCTCCTGTAAAGATTTATGGCTTCAGTAACTACATAGAGAGTCACTAAGAGTCAAAACTGACTCAACAATAGTGAGGGTGACTTCCTTCTATGAACTCTTTAGCTAAACTAGTCTTAACTCCAAATATATATGTGCATTCTTACCTTTCCTTAGCTCACTTATCTCACTTTCTCAATACTTTACTACTTCTGGTCTTTTACTAAGATGTTTATTCCCATTTCCCCCACCCCCCAAAAAAATATAATACAATAGAATATGGAAATTATTGAGCAATATAATTAATATAATATACAAGCAAAATATCATTAAAGAGTAGTCAAAAACACCTATAACAGCACATCAACAGAGAAGTGCCAGAAGTTCATCCTGAAGTTAAAAGAGGTCATGGCATTAGGCATTGTTGATGTCAAATGGATCTTTGCAGAAAGCAGAGAATACCAGAAAGATGTCTATCTGTGTTTTATTGACTGTTCTATGTACATCATAACAAATTATGGCTGATAATGAGAAGAATGAGAATCCAAGAACACTTAATTGTGCTCATGTGAAATCTATACCTAGATCAAGAAGCTGTTGTCTGAACAGAGCAATGGAATTGGATGGTTTAAAATCAGGAAAAGTGTGCATCAAGGTGGTGTCCTTTCTTCATACTTATTCAATCTGCATGCTTAACAAATCATTCAAGGAGCTAGACTTTATGAAGAATGTGATGTCTTGATCAGAGGAAAACTTACCAGCATCCTGTGTACACAGATGACACAATCTTGCTTGCTGAAAATGAGGATGACTTAAACACTTGCAGCAGAAGATCAAAAACTACAACTTTTGCTATGGAGTACATCTCAACATCAAGAAGACAGATATCCTCACCACTGGGACAATAAGCAACATCATGGTCAATGGAGGAAAGATTGAAATTGTCAATGATTTTTATCTTACTTGGATCTACAATCAACACCCTTGGTACCAGCAGTCAAGAAATCAAAAGACGAGTTGCACTGAGAAAAAATAATGTCAGAGACCTCACCAGAGTTCTAAAGAGCAAAGATGTCAGTTTAAAGACTAAGATGCCTCTGTTGGAGAAGAGTATTGAGTATCCCATGGACTATTAACAGAATCAGCAAGTATGTCTTGGAGAAAGTAAAACCAAGGTGCTCCATGGAGGTAAGTGTGGTGAAGCTTGTCACACATACTTTGGGCATGTTGTTTGGAGGGGTCAGTCCTTGGCTAAAGGTATCATTCTTGAAAAGGTGAAGGGCAAAAGAGAAACACCCTCAACAGGATGTATTGACAGACTGTACCAATGGACTCAACTATGTTGGAGATAGTGAGGCTGTCTGCAGGGTTCATATCAATTGTCCATAAGGTCATTATGAGTCTCAGTCAACTCAGTGGCTCTTAGAAATATTGACAATTTCAACAACAACATGCTTCTTTTAAAACCAATTTCTAATTCCACTTTCTTATGAAAGTTTCTCCCACCAATTTTCCACACTTCTTAAACCTCAGTAATGAGGCCTTATTCTAAAGTAGAAAGACTTCTTATCTCTGCCATTCAGCTGCATTTTAACTTGTGTTACTTTCCAGTTTTATCTTTTTTTTAATGTACACAGTGATGATCAAGCATTATCAGACTGCTTAGGTTCAAGTCCAGCCTGTAATCATATTCAAAGTATATAAGATGAAATCTCCCTGTCCTGACTTCTATGGAGCATTCGGACCATACTTCTTCCAAGACAGAATTGTTTGTGTTTCTGGCAGTCAGCGTTTTTCACCAACACCATTTTACAGTGACATCAGTTCTCCTTCTGACTTCCTTATTTATTGTCCACCTTTGACATGCATATGAGGCAATTGAAAGACACCATGTTGTGAGTCAGGCACACCTTAATTCTCAAAGTAACATCTTTGAGCACTTTAGAGAGGCCTTTTAGCAAAGATTTGTCCAATTTCTTAACTACTGCTTCCATAGGCATAGATTCTTACATAATGACAGTGTTTGCTATTTGCTATCTAAATATTTACACACTTTTCACTTAATCATCTATTTTTAATTACCTATTATGTGCTAGACACTGTGCTGTATAGTAAAATATAAAATTTTTAAGACAGACATATACAGGTAAGGAAATTACCTATGTTCCATATCGTATACATTTGATCTGGACATTTTTACTGAATACCTACTGTCTTCAAATTCCCTGTGCCAGGTACAGGGAATTGTAAAGTCTATGACCTTCAAGACTGCTATAACTAAAGTCTCTCTCATTCAACTTTGCACAAAAGAGAGCTCAATTATATACAAGTTTATTGGCTTTGATGAACCTGGCAGTGATGGCAAAGACGCGAGAGCACCGATTTCCAGCCTCGTTTTAGAGCTGTTAACTTTCTTTGGCTTCTTCCTTTCTTCATCTTCCAGTGAGTAAATGCCAGAAAGACTTTTTTCAAATTTTATCTGTCTGATCAAGATTTAGATAATGTCTGCTGCTTTTGGTTGATAAACATCCCCCAAACTCAGTTTCCTGCTGCAGTGAGATGATATCATGATACTGCCAGTGGGAACCATTCACATTTGGGCTACTTCATAATGTCTTTGTGGCTCAACTTCAAGTTTCAGTATAGATTTTGATTTCTACACATTTGCTGTCAAAAACCACTTTACAGGAGCCAAACTGTGGAATCTTTCCAAGTGTTAGGCACTATTAGAAGTACCATTAAAGTACTGAAAAGTTTGAAGATTGTGAAATTCTTTTTTTAAGGACCATATATGTGTTCTACGATACTTCTATGAAATTTTTATCATTCTTTTATTTTAGTCAAGAGGCTAAAGGTGATTGAAATCCTTGTTATTACACATCACCAGAAATTGTAAAGGCAAGTTCAATTTGGAACATATATAATTTTACAGTCTTATACAATACTGACTGTATAGAACTATTCTGGTTTTCAAATACAGATATAAAGTAAAACTTCACATGATTATTTTCATCCCATGCCCTATTTCTCTTCCCTTCCTTTGGTCAGCCAATAGAAATCAAAACAGATGTAAAATATGAAAAGTAAATGAAGAGAGTTATTAGATCAGAAACTTTATATTTAAAAGATAATCATGAGTCTTAAATATGATAATTTAATTGATTTAACACAAAATTTATCTCTGAGCTTGCTTAAGGAAATAATCACTGACAATGTCTTCATTACTTAAAAGCAAAAGCAATGTAAACTCATCAATATGTGTGAAATTATTTACTTAGTATCTATTTCCTCCATTCAACTGTAAGTTCCTTGAAGATAGTAATCATGTCTATCTTATTAAATACCATATCCATAGCTTCTAGATTTGCAATATTGTGTGAACTGAAGTCACATGATTGTTTTTTTTAAATCCAAGTGACATCTTTAACTAAAGTGTTCTATAAAATAGCACTCTTTATGTTGTTAGCTTTTTATGTCAGTGATCAATAAAATCTTGATAGAACATTAAATTATGACTCAAAAGTGAGACTTATATGGGAAACCACACTGACTTTTGCTACTATAACTTGATAAATAAAAAAAAATCTTGACAATGTATAATTTACAGGTGCCTTACACTTCTTTGAAGTGTCAGTGGTCTCAACCATTTTGTGTGTGTTTTTCACTTTCCTTCATCCAGATTGTATTCTACACAATCATTCCATACATTGTGTTTCATAAAATTTATCACCATTGATCTGTGCCCACCATTATCCCATATTTATCCCATTTTTGGCAGGAACTCAATGTTAGAAAAATACAAGTCTGAAGCTTCTGACGATTCCAGAGTGGCCATGTTTTGTGTTAGTGATAAAGAGAAATACCACACAAGTTTATGATACAGTTGATATTGCTCTGGGGACATAAAGAAGCCCAGCTGATTCTAAATCCAATAGAAATCTAGTCAACCTTAATAGGAAGAAGTTATTGACATTATAATTGTCTTCTGTGTATTAACAACCATTCATATACTAAGAAAACTATCAAAGATAATATGCATTATCATAAAAGGAAAGTGTTCCTTATGTAGCAAATGCTGTTGTTGTTAGAGGGGTTTAGTTCACTGTGCTCAGGATGCAATAGAGTAGAAATAATGTGTCCATTAAATCAGAAAGTTGGAATGCAGTGTCTTGTAGTACAATTTGGAATAAGGAAGATTTGTCTTAAATCCCTTCCAAAGGGCATAGTTCTGCATTCCCTCCAAGGATGAGATTGGTGTCTTTTGGGTTTCCCCCCCATGCTCTCTACCTCATGTCTGGAATATGCAAAGTACACAGGAGATGTTTGAACTGAAATGAACTGAACTTGTTCTGCGTAGGCTATCAAGGTCAACTTTTATTGTTTTTTAAAAAATGTTTAATACCTTTTCTGAGAATCACCATACCCATTTTTTATATTTATTCTTTGTTGATTATTGATAAAGTATGAATGATCAAATGTGATATGTCTAGAAGAAAAGCAAAAATACCTAAGAAATTTAACATCCAGCTTCCATAAATAGTCGCCTAATATATTTATCGTGCCAAAAGTAACTATGCACTAGTTTTCTCACATATTACAGTCTTTCTGAGAATTGTAACAACCTAGCAATAAGTTCAAAAGATATAAATTGATTGGGTATTGCTACTCCATTCATTTTTACCTCAGAACTACAAATATTGTAGAGTGTTAAGTTACTCTTACATAAATTTCTCACTCTTCTCTCTGACATATGGAAGATGCACTTTTTACATATCTATAGTTCACACTTACTAAAGCATAAAGTATACAAGTCTCTCTCTTATTGCTATTGAGTCAGAACCAACTCATACATAACGCTCCAGAGGATTTTCAGAGGCTGTAAACCACAAGAGGAGATTGTCCATCTTCCACAGAGCAGCTGGTCAATTCAGGCTGACTGCCTTTGGGTTGGTAGTGAAACTCCTTACTACTAGACTGCCAGAGACTCCTGGATAGCTAACCTGAGGGATTTGTAAAAGTGCGACATAAAACAATGAAAAAAGACATGGATAGTTCCTTTTCTTAAAAAGCTTTAAGTAACAAACTTACAGCCCTATTAAATCCTTATTGTAACCCAGGGCTCCCTAAAATTAAGTTTTTACCATATGAATGGTTGTATGCAGGCCTAACGTTGTACATCATTGAATAAATTTCAAATCTGCCCTATGTTATATTAAATAGTATTGGTTTGTCTTAGGTAAAACACGAGAAATCTGTGTAAAGAATTGTATTTGTGTTTGTCTTTTTAAAAATCCCATTAAGTATATTAAAATTCAAATTAATAGTGTCTTATCACTTAATTCTTGCTGTACTTGTCCAAAATAAATTCAGTGGGTACATGAATTCTTGAGAATCTCTGGTGGCCTAACGGTAAAAATCTACGCTGCCGTCCCAACAACGCACAGTTGAGATACGCCAGCTGCTCCATGGGAGAAGGATGGGGCATCTCCTCTCACGCGCTTTAAGCCTCTGAAAACCTGCTGGAGGGTCAGCTATGGATGGGTTCTGACTCGATGGAACACAACAACAAACAACAACATGAATTCTTCAAATTATTTCTACAGAATACCAGCTTCTTTTTAGTGAGAGTTCTGTTAATACAAAATTCATGTAATAATATTTCATCCCATTTTGATCGCAATACAATAAAACTGTAAGAATCATATCTTTATGATCATTTTATTCAAACAATTAGATTATGAGAATAACATCTTACCAGCAGATTAAACATAAAAATATGCATTATCTTGTCATTTTTAGTATTAGAAAGTGCTAGTTGTTGTTGTTGTTGTTGTTGTTGTGTACCATAGAGTCAGAACCAACCAATATCTGCCCCTCTGGGGGTTTTCAGAGGTAGTTAATCTCACAGAGCAGCTGAAAACAAAAATATGGAAAAATATCATTTTAATAATATTTAAATATTCATAATTACAGTTACATTATTTAAAATTACATATTAAGAAACTGTGAAGACTTATCTATTTGTTCAGTGAGATGTTCAATACTCTTCTCTAATACTATAGCTCAAAAGCATCAGTTCTTTTTCTGTCATCCTTTTTCTTTGTCCACAAGTAATTGCAAAGACCATGGTCTGAATCAGTCACACATTAGTACTAAAAATTGACATCATTACTCCTCAATAATTTGGAAAGGTCCCTAGCTGCAGATTTTCCCAATGCAATGCATCTCCTTATTTCATGATGTCTGGTACCAAGGGTGTTAATTGTGGATCGAAGCAAAATGAAGCTGAAGACAGTTTCAGTCTCCTTTCCATCCATTGTGGTGCCTATTGGTCCAGCAGTAAGAATCTTTGTTTTCTTGACACTGAGATGCAGTCCATACTGAAGGCTGTATTCCTTGATCTTCTGCAACAAGTGCTTCAAGTTCTCCTCACTTTGAGCAAATAAGGTTATGTCATCTGCATAATGCAGGTTATTGATGAGTCTTTCTCAGATCCTAATGCCACACTCCTCTTCATAGAGTCCAGCTTCTCAGGTAATTTGCTTAACATACAGATTCTTCTCAATCTCAGCCACAACTTGTGTTGAAAACTAGAAGACCTAATTCATTAGGTATTCAAGATAAGTAACAAACATGGGAAGAAGTGAATATGCTGAAAGGAATGGGGATTGTGCAATAGAAATATGATTCAAAGAGAGAGAAAATGTATATGATTTTTTTTCATGTGATGGTCCTACAGGCAAGCATTCCAAAATATATTCTATTGAGAAAAAAGAATGAACATAAAGAAGGTGTAAAAATATCAGGGGCCACATGAGGGTGGCCATCTCTGATCTTTACCAGCTCCACAAAGGGCGGTTGTCTCTGTCAACAACATCAACAACACAAAACCAGTTCCCATGAGGTCAAACATGTCTTCCATGCTCCCACATCTCTTTATACTCATCTCAACACCAGTTTTACTGCATTACTGGCTCCAAAATCTGATGTGATAGCTCAAAGACCAATCAGAATCGTATTTGGGAAGTCAAAAGACTATATATAATTCAGTTCAGTTGCAGAATACAGTCAGGAGAGCTTCCAAAAATTCTCACAAGCACCTCACCCTTGAGCCTCACAGCTTCAGGCCAGTGTTACAAATCTCTTAATCCTGCCAATTATGGCTCTCACACCCACAGTCCTCCAACTAACTTGAGCAAAGGGGTTTTGGCTCCAGTTCCATGTTGGAGCAGTCCCAAAGTCTACTTCTCACGTCAGGTCACTGGTTCTCTGCGAGGCTACTATGGCTGTTACTCCCATAGGGCCTAGTCTGGCTGGTTCCAGAATCTCTGATCCTGAAGAGTATATTACATTTTCTTTCTTCTTCTTTACTGATGGCTAAGTTTCTTCTATTCTGCTGCTGGTTCTGCTCAATTTAATGGCGAGACTAGCCAGTCCCCTTGTAGATAGGCTAACATATCCTCTTCGTATATTCCCACTCATCCACATGGCAGAGTAAGTTAATGGATAGGAAAGCCACTTTGAACAATGTACCCTTAACACCACAAAAGGGAAAATATTTCAAGCTTAAAAGAAAAAAATGTTCTAGAAACTGTAATTAATTCTTCAGCCTTCTCCATTATTGTGATTGTAATGTATGGCATCTCGTCGAATAGATCCATAACTGACCCTCCAGTTGGTTTTCAGAGGTAATAAATCACAGGGGAAGAGATTTCCCATCCTTCTTCTGCAGCGGGTAGATTCAAACTGCATGCCTCTGGGATCGCCGCATTTTCTTACCACTAGGCCACCAGAGCTCCCATTATTGTGTAGTATAATGGTAATGACTGTGAGTGTGTATGGAAAGAAACGGAAATTTCTTTCTAGATGGAGTACTTCAAATCTCAACCCTTACACAAAGCCCTTGCCTATGGTCATCATAGACAAGCAGGTGCCACCAAGCATTTCTAGAAGATGGTTGTTATAGAAAGATCCTCACACTCACCAGTTTTATCTCTTCTGTTTTCTGATTTTTCTCGATACCACTCGAGGATAAGCTTTCTGAGGTCAGAATGTGCCCTGTTCTTTTTTTTTTTCTTTTTTTTTGTCTCTTTTGTTTTTTTTATCTTCTCACCTACCACAGTGCTCAACATGAAAGAATAATTCAAAAATGTCTGTTGAACCATGCAATAGTAAAGCCTGCAAAAGCCAGATTGTGTATAATGTGGAAACCTGTCAGAGAAGGGAAACGCAGATAGTTTCCACTACATGAAAACAATAGAAAAATGGTAAGACTATAGTCTGTCAAAGGCAGAAAACTGGTGAAACCTGGAAAAATGAAGCCACTTCACTGAGTCCCTCCTCTTACAAGTTTCACTGTAAATTGTTTTGGTTTGTATGTTTCCCAAATGACATTTTTTGTTGTGGTTGTTTACAGTCGCCCAGAGGACACTGAATTTTTAGCCTCAAAACCCCTGGCAGCACCTTGGCCCATTCTTTCAGGGAACTTTTATCTGTATGTCACTGACACTGATCCTTTATGTGTGTCTCCAGTGCTGTGGGGCAGATGCCCTGGGCATAACTCTAGTACAATACTGTCCTGTGTGTAAATTATTTTAAAATGTAAGGTCAGTGGACCCCACTTCATTCACTTATTTTTCCAGCTGACCTAACATACTGATTCAAAAGCCAAAATAAAGTTTTGAATCTAGAGATTGCCACTTGTCAATTTTGTGACCTTTCATTGTTCACTTAGCTTATTTGGACCTTTGTTTCCATGCCTACAATTTATATATAATAGTTTCTTCCTTAGCAACTTCATTAGCCTATCATGACAATAAATTTTTATATGTGATGACTAACCATAATCTTTAATACTACTTTTTACCAATAGTGCCAAGACATTCCAAAGATAGATTGGTCCCTTGATCAAACACCAGTATTGTATTAAATAAAGATAATTTTTTTTATGAGTTACTCTTCCTAGAATCTTTTACTTTGAAATTAGTATCATTAAAGTACAAGAATGTGCTAGACTGAAGCTAAGTGATTTTTTTCTCTCCTTTCTATATATAACCCAAATAAAGCATCCAAAATATTTACAAAAATGATATTTGTTTTCTTTTTCAAGTTCATACTAGACATAGTAGAACATAGACATAGTCATTGTAGACACTGTGTTTTCAGTTAGTATACATTAACATCAGTTCTCATCATAAAGCCTATAAGGTTGATGTCATTATTGAAAAAGAGTTTTTAATATTTTAAATGTTACTAAAAATTATATTCTATAATTTGCACAAAATCAAAGCCCCTAGTTAGCCTTTTACATTTAAGGAAGCTGCTTCCCTGGAGGTCTGGTGGCTTGGTGATAAGGAGTTGCACTGCAAACCCAAAGGCTTGCAGTTCTCATCGCCACTGGAGAAAGACATATGATCTCCCGTGCAGTTTACTACCTCTGAAAACCCACTGTAGAGCCAACTGTAGGCCAGTTCTGACTCAATGATACCTAACAAGAAGAAGCTACCTCCTTAGGTGCTAATTTAAGTAAAATAAAATCCTTCACAAATCAGTCTTTTCCCCATTGTCTTGATGTTTATTGGTCAGGAATGAGGATTTTTGTTTTCTTTATGGTGAAGTGTAATGCAAACTTAAAGGTTATAGTCTTTGATCTTCATTAGTCTTTGTTTCAATTTCTTTTGCTTACAGCAAGCAGTAATATCATCTGTATATTGTTTTAAATGAGAAAGAAAACATTAAAAAAACCCAACTCAAACAACAAAGTTCAAACACATATCAGCACTCCATTCAGTTTCCTAGGATATAAATCATAGCAGGAGGAGGCTGCTCAGCTTTCTTCTGGGATGAGGATGCCTAATTTTTTCCCTTGAAGCCACTAGTGGATTTGAACTGCTGGAGATCCATGGCCTTTTGGCTATAAGCACTACTCCCTACAGACTACGCCACAAGAACTAAAGCAATCTATAAATGTTTTTCTTAATCCAGCTGCAATTTAGTTGTTGATATTTATATTAGTCTTTCCCAAAATTTTGAGCTGTAGTGTTGGAGAAGAGTATTAAATAGACCAGGGACTGCTAAGAAAACAAACAGGTTTGTCCTGGAGAGGGTGAAGCCAGGCTGCTCCTTGGAGGCAAGGATTCTGAAGCTTCGTCTGACATACTTTGGGCATGTTGCAAGGAGGGACCAATCCTTGGAGAGGGAGGTCATGCTTGGGAGGGTGGAGGGACAGTGCAGGAGAGGAAGACCCTCTATGAGATGGAATGAGTAAGTAGTGACTGGGGTAATGGGGGTAGGTGTGTCAGAGATAGTGAGATTACTACAGTATAGGGCAGAGTTTAGGGCTGTTGTACATAGGATCGCTATGAGTCACAGGCGACTCGATGGCACATAACAACAACAGACCAAAATACCCAAAATGCATTTTGGATGACAAAAATCATCAGAACCAAGAGAAATGCATTGATCAAATGTGTTTGAGGGAATGTATACAGGGTAGAGTCCTATCTTTAATGAGTCATGGTGTGCATTTGTTTAACTCAGAACCTTAAGTTACCAGTCATTGTGTCAGAGCCAGCATTTCGTGGAATAAGCTTTGGCAAAGGTTAACCTATTGAATAAAATTAACAGGAACTACTACCTTCACTACAAAGTACTATCCATGCCTAAATCGCATGTAAAATTGATGGAAACCTGAAGTTGATCTGTTAGATTTATCTCCTAAAGAGTTCCCAACATGAACAGTAACTGATGGTAGGTGGTGGGGGTGGGGGTGGGGGTGGTATACGGTAGAGTCGGAACCGACCCAGAGCTGACCCTCTCGCGGATTTTCAGAGGCAGTTAATCGCACGGAGGAGATTGCCCAGTCTCCCACAGAGCTGCTGGTGGCCTCAATCCACGTTCCTTCAGGATAGCAGCACAGCTTCTTGCCACTAGGCCACCAGAGTTCCCCTGATAGCATAGTTAATGATAGTGAAATTCATACATTTTTATGAGAATAGTAGGCTAATAGATAGTTGCATTTCTTTGTACATTACTGGAGATTATTATTCTGAATTATATCAGTGATTTTTAAATACACAATAAGCATTTTGGTTTGGAAGACAAGATAAAGATAAGATGACTTTCTCTCCATTTCTTTCTCTAGAACTAGGAGGTAAATGAGGCACATGCCTACTTTTTCGATATCAAACAGGATGCATTTATTGCTTAAGACTTGCATAAAAGTTCTTTGAATGAGAACACTTTGACATCAGACTATATTGTATATAATTTCAAGTACGTTTTGGAACATCTAAAAAAAATACAATCTTAAATCTCTTATTCTCGGAAAATACTAGGTACATTGCCTAATTATTTTCTTTTTACTTCATTGTCATATATTTTGTTAAAATGTCATAGTGTTAAAATTATTATTGCAAGCATCTTTGTCTGCTGTCTTGGGATCTGATGACTCATATTAGGGGTCTATGTAATGAATAGAGTTGATGAATTTTTACTGGACTGTCCTTTTGGGACTATAATTTTTAACATTCTCTGGAAGCTTTATGAATCCTTTAAAGATAAAGTGGTCTTAACACAGTCTTTATTGTTGACAAGTTCACAGAGTACCAGAATTGTTACCTATAAATGTTGAAAATAATACCATATTGATATGACAGTATATTTATTAAAATCATCACCAAGGTTATCGAACAAATGTCACTGCTTTATAAGCAAATAAGGTGATTTTGTAATTATCATTTTAAACTACTTGATCTCATCCATTCTTTTCAAATCGAGTTACCAAATGCCATTACATTATTATAGGCATATTCTTTTGCTAAATTTTGTATCATTGAGAACATAGAAAGGGGGGGAAATTAAAAAACTGGAATGGGCTGATTAGCTCAGTTGATGGTACTTTGCAGAAGAGTTTAATCCCTGGGTAGGCCAATTATTTTGCACAGAGATGAAAAATAAGTCCCAGGGAATTGAGTTTTATTCTGTGATATGAATTAAATATTACACCTCTATATGAAGTATGGTACCTTTCATTTCAATTTGTTGCTGTTTTTAAATGTAAATTTTATGTATAGTCAAATGATCAGATCTTCACTTTTCTTTTGAAAAATGTACATAACTATGTAATCACCACCCTAATAAAGATAAAAGAATGTTTTCCATCATCCTAAAATATTATTTCTACTTAATTTTAGTCGGTCTCCCTCCCCAGACTCTCAGGTAACCCTTGTTCTAATTCTTGTCAGCATAGTTTTGTCTATTTTCAGATTTCATATAAATGGCATAGAGAACGTGTACTGTTCTGTGTTTGGTTTCTATCATTTAACAATGTTTTTTAAATTCATCCCAGCTGGTACGTGTATCACTATTTAAATCTTTTTAATTACTCAGTAGCATCCATTTTGTGAGTTTTTCAGAATCTGTTTATCCTTCCTCCTGTTCGTGGACATTTAAATAGATTCCATTTTTAGCTATTATGAATAAAGCTTCTATAAACATTCATCCACACTTCCTTGTATAGACACTTGTCTCCATTTCTTATAGGTAAATAGCTCGTAATAGGAGTGCTGGGCCACAGGGTAGATATGTTGAATTTTATTTAAAACAGACAGGTTTCTAAACTGATTCTATCATTTTACATTCCTGTGAGTAATATTTGACAGTTCTTATTGCTCCAGATTCTTACCAACATTTGATGTTGCAGTCATGATAGTTTTAGCCATTATTGTTGTTGTTGTTGTTGTATACCATGGAGTTGGAATCGACCAATAGTTGACCATCCAGGTTTTCAGAGGCAGTTAATCCCATGGGAGGAGATTGCCCACCCTCTCCCAGAGCACCTGGTGGCTTTGAACAGGATTGCATCACAGCTTCTTGTCACTAGGCCACCAGAGCCAGATGTTAAATGGTATCTCATTGTAAGTTTTGGGGTGGAGATGTTTTACCGCTTCTAATTTTTATAGTACCACATTCTTCAAAAGGTGAAATCGTGCATTCTAACCTTACTAACTAATCCTCCACAGAGTTAGACTTTCATTACTCAAAATTTTTCTTTATTAAGGTAATTTGGGCATATAGCCAGGAGGGGCCAGTCCCTGGAGAAGGACATCATGCTCGGAAGGGTGGAGGGACACCACAGGAGAGGAAGACCCTGCATGAAATGGATTGATAGAGTGCTGGGGGGATGGGGGTTGGTGTGTCGGAGACAGGGAGACTGGCTCAGCACAGGGCAGGGTTCAGAGCTGTTGTACATAGGGTTGCTATGAGTCGTAGGCAACTCGATGGTACATAACAACAACAACAAGGTCATGAAAAATACTACTTTTTCCCCAGAAATGTTTTCAGATTATTTTCCCTTCTCTATTTCTGTCTATGTTTCAATCCTTGTAAAATATTTAGTTAACACACCAACTCAGCATTTCTTACTTGTACAATGAAACCAAGTACAACAATCCTACTATGCATTCATCACTAGAATCTATTGCCATATTTTCTTTCCATCCTCATAAACAAATGTGTAATACTAGGGAGATAAAGGTTTCCCTTTTCATCCTTTTCTACTCATCTCCAACTAATGAAATTGAGCGCATAACATTCATATATCTTTTTTAAAAGGAATGTTTCACAAGTCTTTTATTTATGTTCTAATTGTTTGCTTATTTTTTTTCTTACTGATGTGTAAGAGTTACTGCTATATTCTGGGCATAAAACTAGTCTAAAATGTATGTATTGTATTTTCTGCTGGGTTTTGTTTTGGTTCCATTTTGACCATCATGTGAGACAAGCATTAAGGTTAAGGTACACTTTTCCCAGTGTAGTTATCCAGGTGTTTCAGCACCATTTCTTGAAAAGACTTTTTTCTCCTCATTTGATGCCCTTAATACCTTTGATAAAAATCTATTATGTATGGACAGACCTACTTGTGAACTCTGTTCTATTCTGTTTGTCTATCCTAAAACAAATGCCACACTGCCTTAATTACTGTCATTTTATAACTTTTGGAGCCACAGTGTGACTTCTACAACTTTGTTCTTCAATATTATTTTCACTAGGCTAAGTCCTTCACAGAATAATTGGGACCTAATTGTCAAAAGCCTCATTTCTGTCACCAGATTCATACTTTCCAACCACCATTCCTCCTTCATTGTTTCCAATGCAGCTTTTGCATGCCAGTCACCACTTATCATTAACACATCTTGATTGCATGTTTGGTCTCTTTCAGACTGCCAAGTTTGATAAAAATCTTCAATTTCTTCCTCTTTGACTTTAGATATTGTGGTATATATTATAAAATATAAAAGTCACATTAACAAGTCTTCCTTGCATGAGTATGGATAATATTCTATCACTCACAACATTGTACTTCAGAATAGAACTTGAAATCGTCTTTTTAACTATGAATGCAACACTTTTCTTACTGTTTTTCATTCCCAGTGTAGTGTACCATGTGTTTGTCTGATTCAGAGCAGCTAAAGCCTGTCCATCTCATCTCACTAAAACCTAGAATGTCAGCATTCATGCATTTCATTTCATTTTTCACAACTTCTAGTTTTCCAACATTCATACTCCGTGCATTCCATTTTCCAACTATACCTATTTCATGTTCCAGCTATACCTAGACCAAGAGGCTGTGGTATGACCACTGCATGATTTACAGTTAGGAAAGGTGTATGCCAGGGTTATATCCTTCCTCCACACCTATTTAGTCTTTGTGCTGAGCAAATTATTCAAGAAGCTAGACTCTTTTTAATCCACCAGATGTTCTGCTGGAAAAGGAGGATAATCTCCTCCTGTGCCTGCCAGATCCAATTCAGTGGCCTGCAGTAAGGAAAAAAAGGGGGAGGGGGGAAGAAGCTAGACTCTGAAGAAATATATGGCATCAGCACTGGAGAAAGACTTCTCAGAAACCTTCATTATGCACATGACACAGCCTTCCTTGCAGAAAATGAGGAGGACCTGAAGCATTTGCTGCAGAAGGCTAAACATTACAGCCTTCAATATGGATTGCACCTTAATGTCAAGAAAACAAAATTCTAAACCACTGGACCAACAAACAACATCATGATTTATGGAGAAAAGATTGAGACTGTCAACAACTTCAACTTACTTAAATGTACAATCTGTACACTTGATACCAGAAGATCAGGAAACATACTGGGAAAGGCTGTGGTCAGGGACCTCACCAAATTATTGAGGAGTAATATTAGTTGCAGATCCTGGTCTTTTTAGTTACTTGTTATGGATCTGAGAACTGGAAAATGAATAAGGATGACGGATAAAGAATTGATGCCTTTGAACTGCAGTGTTAAAGAAGAGTGCTGAATTACTATGGATTGCCAAAAGAACAGGTATGTCTTGGAGCAGGTGCCCCCAAGTGCTCCTTGGAAACAAAGATGACAAAGCCTCCTTTCATGCATTTTGAACATGTTGCTAGAAGAGGTTATTCCTTGGAGAGGGACGGTAAGGAAAAGGAAGACCTCAACCAGGTGGATTGACACATGACTGCAGCAGTGGGCTTGAGTGTGTCAGAGACTGTGAAGATGGCACAGGATAGGACAGGGTTCAGATCCACTGTTCATGAATCATGGTTGACTCGACCTAACAACAGTTGTTAAAAAGAAAATAAAAAAGCTTTCCAAAAGGAAAAGCCTGTTAGAATTGTAATTAATTGCTCAGTATACAGTGACCATAAAGCACACAGGAAGAAGTTGCACATGTTTCTCTCACGAAGCAGCTAGTAGATTCAAACCACCTACCTTTGAGTTTGCAACACAACTTTCTATATAAAGTGCTTATCAAACTCTTCCACCTTGGCATATTTCAAGTTCTGAACTCTCTCTCCTGCAGTAAGAAGTAGCTGAAATCTCTGCTCAGCTTCTTCAACTTCACAGCTGTTGCCTTCTAATAGTTTGTTGTAGTATTCTTTATGCACACTGTCAAGGTACTGAGAAAAAATCTTACAAAGAACTGTATATGCAGATTTGAAATTATTCTTTTTCTGTGAGATATATATCTCCCATTTATATCTCATATATATAATATGTATGTATATCCTTTTGTTTTTCATTCATTCATACACTTCTTGTTTTACAACATTAGTTATAATATCCACATTGTTTGATCATCCCTCTATTGTATATTGCCTTTCCTATTTATTAACTTTTACTCCCCTCATCCTCCTCTCTTATCTATAGTAACTATCCAATCTGTGTAAACCTTTCTGTAGATTTTCATGATAGTTAAGTTATACCATATGTTTTGTTCCTTAGTGACTGATTTCTTTCACACAGCATAATGTCCTCTACATTCATGTATCCATGGTATGCAGTGTTTCATAAATTCTTTATTCTTTAATGTTGCATAGTACTCCACTCTGTGACTGTTTCTTTAACTATTTGTGTGTTGGACATGGGCCATTTCTCTCCCTTTGCTACTGTAAATGATGATGCATAAGCATGGGGTGCATATGCCAGTTTGTATAGCAGCTCTTACTTCTTGGGGTAAATGTCTCGTAATGTGATTGCTGCATCACTTGGTATTTCCATTTTCAACTTTTTGAGGAAGTGGCAAACTATTTCCATAGTGGTTCCACCATTTTTCATTCCCACTAGCAGTATGTCAGAGTTCCTCTCTGTCTGCATTCACACCAGCATTTATTGTTTACTGTTTTATTGAACTTTGCTATTGTTGCAGAGATGAGATGTTATTTCATTATTCTTTTGACATGAATCTTTTTAAAGCTAAAGATCATGATCTTTTTTTCCCCCAAGTGTTAGCCATTTTAATTTGCTCTTTGGTGAAGTTGCTTTTCAAGTCTTCTACTCATTTTGTAATCAGGTTTGACTTTTGTTGAGAATGTCCCTCCCTAGTTCCTAGCTGTTCTGGAATTCCATCAAACACCTAAAGTATCCTGTGATACTTTAAGCCAATAAGGCTACAGGTTTCTATTTGTTGTAGCCACCCCATACCATGTAGAAAGGACTACTTTCTTGAGGAGAAAGCTACCCAGTGTAGATGCTTTCTTTCATAGCCTTGATCTCATCCAGTTTCTCCCTGCTTTTGATTGATCTCCTATACCACAAAATAGTAATCTTTTATATTTTGTTAAGAATTTATAATTATAGTGAGATGGTTAATTCACCATAACTACATTCCTTAAGTAAAAGTCTTATTTAATATGTATTTATGTTGAAATATGCATGTTTTACTTTATTAGAAGAATTCTTTTTCATAAACTACTTGCAGATTTATACAAAAATTATGCAGACAGTGCAGAATTCCCATTCTCTCCTCTCCCATACACATTGTTTGTCTTGCTCATGTCTTATGTTCTTGTGTTCCATTTGTTAGAATTGATAAACCAACACTGATGCTTTCTTAGTAACTGAAGCCCATTGTTTATATCAGAGTTCATTCTTTGTGTCACCAAGTCCTATGAGTTTGAGAAGTGTTTATTATCAAGTGTTCACAATTATTTCATATAGAATAGTTTCCTTAACCTAAAAACTCTCTATGCTCCGATTATTCACCCCTACCCCAACTCCACAACCCACTCACACCCACTAATCTCATTCTATCTAGTCTCACCTTTTGCAGAATGCCATATTGTTGAAATCATATAGGAAGGAGCTTGTTTGACTGAATTTTACACAGCAATATGTATCTAAGCTTTCTTTCCCTATGTCGTTTTATAACTCGATGACTCATTTCTTATCATCATTATAGCTTATGAATTCATGTATCACTCCATTGTTGGGATGTACTAGAGTTATGTTTATCCATTCACCTATTAAAGGACATCTTGGTTGCTTCTACTTTTTGGCAATTATGAATAAAACTGTTATAAACATTCATATGTAATTTTTATGTAGACATATGTTTTCATCTCATTTGGGTAAATACTTAGGAATAAGATTGCTTATCAAACAGTATGCTTATGTTTCACTTTATAAGAAACCTCCAAAGTGGCTGTACCATTTTTCGTCCTTTGAGCCATAAAGAAGAGTTCTTGTTGCTGCACATTCTCAGCGACATTTGATATTGTTGCTGCTCTGGGATTTAGCCATTCTAATAAGTACACTCACTTACTTTGGACATGTTATTATAAGGAACTAGGCTCTGGCAAAGGACATCGTGCTTTTTTGAGGACCCTGGCTTGTTGGTTTGGCCCCATGTGGGGGCTAGGGCTGAATGAAGGGACCAATAGGTCTGGAATGTAGGGAGAACTTCAGAGTCCAGCTTTTGCAGCTAAAACCTGTTTGAACCTAGCCACAGATTGTTGGGGATGAGTTTGACCAGGACCCAACCAGATGAAGAGTAGCTGATCCGTGCTGGGGTCTGGGGTTGATTGCTTCACCCTGATGGCTTGCTCTGGGTTGGACTTTGGTTGTGGATGCAGATGCTCAAAGTTTCCAGGTTGGACAGAGAAGTCCTTAGTAGAAGGGAAATGCTTGTTCCTCCGATAATTGGTTTGATAGAGATCAGCAAATCAAAAACTGGCTGTCTAAAATGAGCATAGTATGGCAGGAGGCATGGAGCAGCTGGCTTACACACTTTCATGAATGTAGTTATTAATAAGTTGATTGTAAAGGAAGGGGAACCCCACAATATACATGAACAAAATGTAATGTTAATGAAAGATCAGGCGCAATGATTTCAAAAATTACTACATAACTTGAGAGAGACTGGAGAGCATTATTGCGGAGTGATCTAATTCAATCTCAAGACAAATACTGCATAGGACCACTGTTGTAAAAATAGAAGGTTAATTAGTACAACATATATGAGGACCCAAGGGGGGGAAGGGGTGTGAGCAGAGGGGTGAGGATGGGCAGGAGGAAAATCATGAGGTCTCACAATCTGGTAGGTGCAGGGAGGCGGTAAAGGAAATGGGAGGGATCCAGCATGGATCTGAAAAGACAGGGTAATGGTGGTCATAGTTCAGTGATGATTGGTTTTACAAGACACAGTGAATGGGAGTGACTGTATGAAACACAATGTGAATGAAGGATAGTGTGAAACACAATGTATATTAAGTTTTTAGCTAATTATTTCATTTTGGGTTTGCTTTGGGTATGATTTTTGAGGTTTTTTTAATACTAATGTAAAAATCCTTGACTCCAAAGAGCAACTTAGTTTCATCCTCTCCAGGACAAACCTATTTATTCTCCCAGCAGTCTATGGTATGTTCAAGACTCTTCTCCAGCACCACAACTCCAAGGTATCAATTCTTCTACTATCTTTAGTCATTGTCCAGCTCTCTGATGCATAGCAAATAACTCTGAAGACCATGGCCTGGATCAAGCACACCTTCTTAATTTCTATATTGATATTGCTCTACACTCTGAAGAGGTTCATGAAAGCAGACTCTCCCAATGCAGTTTGTCTTTTGATTTCCTGACTGCTGCTGCCAAGAGTGTTAATTGTGGAACCAAACAAGCTGAAATTGTTCACAATCTCAGTCTCTTCTCTGTTCGTCATGATGCTGCCAATTGGCCAAGTGGTGAGAATCTTTGTGTTCTTCAATTCATATTGAAGACTATAATCCTTGACTTTCTGCAGCAAATGCCTAATATCTTCCTCAGTTTCAGCAAGCAAGACTGTCATCTGCATAACATAGGGTGTTGAATATAGTCTTATATATGCAAAACAGAAGTTTATATGTATAATAGGATGTGTGTTGTATTTATTTGCATGAATCTAAAAGGAAGCATTAAATTTGTTAGCCATAATTTCTGAGTTTTTCCTTTTTCTTTTTTTACCAATCTGTTTTCCACATATTTCTACAATTAAAAAAGAATAAGTGCTAAAGTTCTTTTTTTGTGTGTGTGTCTGAGGTAAAAAAAAAATTGTTTATAATGACTCCTTATAATAAGATGTGTTTCCGGTCTTTGTTATTGTTCATATTAGGATGTTAGTGGGTTAACTTTCTGTAATCTTAGCACTATATATGTATGGTAAACAATAGTCTTTCTGCTTTCAGAGTTAGAAAAATTGGGGCAAATCAGTGTTAAATGAAATACCCAGAATTTTAAGTATATTGACAGAGTAACTAGAAATAGATCTTAAATTTGACTCCTTCAGCTCAGCTGTGTACATTATTTCTAAGCAATCAGCATCAATCTATACAGTTAAGTCTGCATTTTCTAATGGGTATAGAAGAAAATTACCATAGTTAAATATAAGTCTCAAATGTTTTGGAAACTTCACTTTAGTCACTGATTTCAGTCTTCTTACCATCAAAATTTTTACAAGAACTAGTAACAAATATCAAATTTTACTGATCTGAATCTTATCTCAGTTAACTCTCCAATTTCTAACAACTTAATAAGGCAAAGCATTCATTGAAATAAAAATTTCTTCTCCCCTGAGTTGTAAGCATCTTTATAAAAGAAAAGCGCAACATCTGAGTCATACTGTATTAATCATAGGACTTGCAGAACTATTTTTACCAAGTGTTGTTGCTAAGTGCCATCCCGTTGACTCTAACTCATATCAACTCTTTGTACAGCAGATCAGAGCCCTGCAGATTCTGTGCCACCCTCACAATCTCTCCTGTGCTTAAGTCCATTATCATAGTCACTAATTCAGTCCATTCTCAGTCACTAAGTCAGGAGGGTCTTCCTCTCCTTTACTGACCCTCCACTTTTCCAACCATCATGTCCTTTTCCAGACACTGGCCCCTCCTAACATTGTACTCAAAGTATGTGAGACAAAGTGTTAATAGCCTTATCGCTAACCAGCATGGAGGCTGCATTTTTTCCAAGACAGATTTATTTATAAAATATTTATATATTTTAACAGTTCATGTTCTATTCAGTATTCTTCTTCTTCACAAAGAATCAGAGGCATTGATTCTTCTTCTGGCTTCCATATTCCTTGTGCTACTGTCACATATGTTGTTGTTATATGTGACTCATAGTGACCCTGTAGACTGTAGCTCTGAACCCTGCCCTATCGTGAGCTAATCTCATTGTCTCCACCACATCTACATTCATTACCCCAGTCACTGAGTCAATTCACCTCATCTAGGATCTTCCTCTCCTGTGCTGTCACTCCATCCTTCCATGCATTATGTCCTCCAGGGACTAGCCTCTCCTGGCAACATGTCCTAAGTATGTAAGACAGAGTCTTAAAACCTGTGCCTCCAAGGAGCAGGTTGGTTTCACTCTCTCCAGAACAGACCTTTTTGTTCTCTTGGTAGTCCATGGTATGTTCAGTATTCTTCTCCAGCACCACAACACAATGACATCACTTCTTCTTCTGTCATCCTTAGTCATTGTCCAACTCTCTGGTGCAAAGCAAGTAACTGTGAAGACCATGACTTGGATCATGTACATCTTCATCTCTATATTGACATCATTGTTCTTCAGCATTCTCGAGAAGTCCTTGAGAGCAGATTTTCTCAGTACAGTTTGTCATTTGATTTCCTGACTGCTGGTGCCAAGAATTTTGATTGTGGAACCAAACAAACTGAAATAGTTAACAACTTAAATCCCTTTTTCATCTATCATGATTTTTCCAGTTGGCCCAGTGATGAAAATCTTTGTTTTTTTCATGTTGGGCTTCAATCATATTGAAGACTATAGTCCTTGACCTTCTCCGACAGAAGCCTCAGATCTTCCTCAGTTTCAGCAAACATGGTTGTATCATCTTCATAACTCAGGTTGTTGATGAATCTTCCTCCAATCCTGATGCCACACTCCTCCTCATTAAAGCCCAGCCTCCTGAATGATCTGTTATGCATATAGATTGAAAGGGTATGGAGATAGTATGCATCCCTGACATATATCTTTCCTGATTCTGAACCATATCAGTGTTTCCTCCCACTCTTTGGAAGACTCATTCCTGGTCCAAGTATAAGTTTCACATTAGCACAATCAAGTGTTCTGGGATTCCCATTATTACCAAGATTAGCTACAAACTTTTGTGATCCATACAGTCAAATGTCTTTAAACAATAAAGGACACACAGATAGACGTTCTCTGGTACCATCGGTCAGTTTTGCATAATCTTCGGCAAGGATCTTGCTGTAACATTAGCAATAGTGTATTATCATTTCCACACTCTGTCAGATCACCTTTTTTGGGAGGTATGGAAATAAATATGGATCTCTTCTTGTCAGTTGGGAAGGCAGTCGTCCTCCAGATTCCCTGGCACAACTGGTGAGCACATCCAGGGCAGCATCTGTTTGTTAAAATGTATCAGTAGGTATTCTAGCAATCCCTGAGGCCTTGTTTTTTACCAGTTCCTTCAGAGAAGCTTGAACTTCCTGCTTCATCACCACTGCCTCTTATGTTGTTTCATGATTCTTTTGTGTCAGCCAGTTCTTTTTGGTACTATGCCTCTGTGTACTTCTTTTCTCTTTTTTGATCATTCCTGGATCATTCAACATTCTGTCCATAGCACCTTTAAATATTGCTACTTGAAGCTTGAATTTGTTCTTTAATTCCTTTTGCTTAAGAAATGTTGAGCAAGTTAAGCTGTTTTGATTTTTCTGTCTCCAGCTATTTGCACATTTCATTATAATGCCTTGCTTTGTCTTCTGAGCTGCCCTTTGAAATCTTCTATTCACCTCCTTAATTTCTTGATTTCTTCCTTTTGCTTTGGCTTCTTGACACTTTAGTGAAAAATTCAGAGTCTCTTCCAACATCCATCTTGGTCTTTCCATCTTCTTCTGTCTTAGTATTGACATTCTTCATGGATGGCTGTCACACATTGATGATGCAATTAAAAACACAATGACTTTAATCAGGTGTACCTTACTCTTTAAGCTGATAACCTTGCTCTGAATCACTTTTTAATGATGTTCTTAACAGTAGATTTGCCAAATGTAGTAAATCATTCACTTTTATAACTACTTTATCCATAAGTGTTGATGTGGATCCAAATAAAATTAAATCTATAGTAACTACAAGCTGTTCTCCATTTATCTTGATGTTGCCTTTTGATCTATTTTTGTTTTCTTGATGTTCAGGTATAATCTATACTAAAAACTAATGTCTTTGATCCTTTGCAAAAAAAAAAAGAAATGCTGTAAGTCCTTTTTAGTTTTTAATTCACACAAGCTAGTTTGTATCATTTGGATATTGAAAGTTGTCAGTGGGTCCTCCAGTCCTCATGCCACATTCTTCTTCTTATAGTCTAGTTTCTCAGATGATTTGCTCTGTATATATACTGAATAGCTATGGTGAAAGGATACAATATATATATTTTCTGATTTTAAACTTTGCAGTTTTGCCATGTTCAGGTTCCACATAAACACAATTAAATGTTCTAGAATTCTCATTCTTCTCAATATAGCTATAATTTACTTTAATCAACACTGTTTATTACTCTTCTATAGGAAAAAAACCCACAAATAAATATCTTTCCAGCATTCTATGCTTTCAGCCAGAATCATTCCACAGCCTCTTCTGGCAATTTCATATCAATATACATGTTTTCAGGGGAGCTCTGGTGGCCTAGTGGCAAGAAGCTGCACTGCAATACCAGATGAGCACGGTTCGAATCCACCAGATGCTCTGCCGGGAAAGGAGGGACAATCTCCTCCTGTACCAGTCAGATCTGATTTGACGGTACACGCACACACACAAATAATAAAAAAAAAAATATATACATGTTTTCATAAACTTCAGCAAATTACTATTTTATAATTTCTGCATTTCTTTGAATCATCTGTTTTGGAAAGGTCATAAATATGGATCTCTTCTATACTTCTGAATTTTTTGGCATAGATAAGTAAGTGAGCACGTCCCGAGCTGTATTTGTTGAAATACTTCAATTAATATTTTAGTCAAGGTTCTATTTTATTGTTGTTGTGTGCTATCCAGTTGCCTACAGCTTAAAGCGACCCTGTGAACGACAGATCTGAACTTTGCTTTATCCTACACCATCCTGACAATCGTTGTCATGCTCAAGCCCATTGTTACATTCACTGTGTCAGTCCTCCATCCTGTTAAGGGTCTTCCTCTCTCTCTGACCCTCCACCTTTCCCAGCATGCTGGGTTCACCATCCTTGCCTCTAAAGAACACCTTGGTTGCACTTCCTTCAAGACTAGTCCATGGGATGGAGAAGTAAAACCTATGAAACTTGTGTGGCAGAGGTTAGGAGGTGGAGAGACGGGGGGGGGGGGGCTGGAGGAGATAAGAATACCCATTCATATATCCCTTTTAAACACTTCTCTCCCTCATCTGTTTCAATGCAGTATGCATCATTCCTCCCCTCCTTTTCTGTCTTCACTCAACCCTGATGTCAGTCCCATTATACAACAATGCAATATTTGTCCTTTTGTGATTGAGATGTTTCATTCAACATAATGTCCTCCAGGGTCATCTATTTTGCGTAGTATTTCATGAACTCTTTGTTTTTCAATGCTGCATAGTATTACATTGTGTGAATATATCAGAGCTTCTCTATCCATTCATTTGTTGATGGGCACTTGGGTTGTTTCCAGATCTTGGCTATTGCGAACAAAGCCACAATAAACATGGGTGTGCGTATATCTGCTTAGGTGACATTTATGGTTTCTTTTAGGGTCAATTCCAGTCGTGGAATTGCTGGGTCAAATGGTATTTCTATTCAGAACTTTTTGAGAAAGCACATACAGCCTTCCATTGTGGTTACACCATTTTACACTTCCACCAACAATGAATAAAGGTTCCAGTTTCTCCACAACCTCACCAGAATTTGATGTTTGCTGTTCTGCTAAATTTTTCTATTCTTAGTGGGGTGAGATGTCTTCAGTACTCTTGACTGTGTATCCTTTCCATCTTCTTTTGAGGCTTCTGGGGTCATTCTTCCCCCCCCCCCCGATTGGATCCTTCACTATTGAAACTTAGATCTTAAAATTTCTTTTAAAAAAAAAACTACTTAATTTCTTTCAGCCTAAGAAATTCCAAGCATGTACTTCTTTACAGATTTTCTAATTCCCAGTTTTTCACATCTAATATTTATACTTTGCATTATCTTCTCAAGCTGCCCTTTGAAATCTCCTGTTCTGTCTCAGATTTCATCATTTCTTCCTTCTGCTTTAGATCCTTTATGTTTTAGAGAAAGTTTTACTGTCTATGCTGACATCCATCTTGGGCTTTTCTTTCTTTTCTGTTTTTTTAATTACCTTTGGCTTTCTTCATATATGATGTCATCCTAAAACTCATCTGGTCTTTAGTCATTGTTATAAATTCTTCCTATCTATTATTTAGATAGTCTAAACTCAAGTGGGATATTCTCAGGGTCATATCTTGACTCTTAGGGGTATATTCTTCTTGTTTTGCTTCAATATGAACTTGTATATCGGCAATCAAAACTAGGCCAGGGTCGGACTGTGGGTCACACCATCAATTACTCATATGCAAGTTCATATTGAAGCTGAAAAAAATTAAAATAATTCCATGAGAACCAAGATAGGATCTTCAATCTATTTCATAACAATTTTGAGATCATCCTAGGAATAAGTGTGAGGCATTAAACACCAGTGATCGAAGATCAGATGAGTTATGGAATGATATCAAGGATATCATTCATAAAGAGAGCAAAAGGTGATTACAAAGACAGAGGCGGAAGAAAAAACGAAATGGATGGGAGCTCTGTGGCTTAGTGGCAAGAAGCTGAACTGCAGTCCCAGAGATACACGATTTGAGTCCACCAGATGCTCTCTTGGAGAAGGAGGGGCAATCTCCTCCTGTATCAGTCAGATCTGATTTGACGGTACAAACAAAAACAAAAATAATAAAATTAAATTTAAAAAAAAACAAAATGGATGTCAGAAGAGACTGAAAAATTGCACTGGAATGTCGAGAAGCCAAAACAAAGGGGGAACATGAGAAGTAAAAGAACTGAATAGAAGATTTCAAAGGGCAGGTCAGGAGGACAAAGCAGTGTATTATAATGGAATGTGCAGAGAACTGGAGTTGGAGAATAAAAAAGGAAGAACTTGCTCTGCATTTCTCAAGCTGGAAGAACTGAAAAAGAATTTTAAGCCTGAGTCACAATATTGAAAGATGCTATTGCCAATATATTGAATGACCAAAAAAAGCATCAAAAGAAGATGGAGGGGGATACACAGAGTCACTGATTAACACTAATGGATTTCAGGAAGTGCCACATGAACAGGGGCAAATGGTAATGAAGGAAGATGTGGTAGCTGCATTGAAGGTATTGGCAAAAAATAAGGCCACAGGAATCGATGGAATATCAGTTGACTTATCTCACTTAACAAATGCAGCCATAGATGCACTCACCAGTCTCTGCCAAGAAATTTGGAGGACAGCTGTCTGGCCAATGGATTGGAAGAGGTCCATATTTGTTCCCATTCTCCAGAAAGGTGATCCAAGTGAATGTGGAAACTATTGAACAATATCCTTAATCTCACATGCAAACAAAATACTGCTAAAGATCACTAAAAAATAGCTAGAGCAATAAATATGTAGAGAACTGCCAGAAGTTCAGCCAGGATTTAGAAGAGGTAATGGCACCAGGGATATCATTGCTAATGTCAAATGGATCCTGGATGAAAGTACAGAATACCAGAAGAATTTCTAGTTCTATATTATTGACTATTGTGTGGGTCATAACGAGCTTTGACTGACATTGAGAAAAATGGGAATCCCAGAGCATTTGATTATGCTCATGCGAAACCTGTACTTGGACCAGGAGGCTGCTGTGCAAACAAAGCAGAAGAGCACTGCATGGTCTAAAATTAAGAAGGGCGTGTGCCAGGGTTGTACTCTCTCTCCATACCTATTAAATCTGTATGCTGAGAAAATTATTCAAGAAGCTGGACTCTAGGAAGAGGAATGTGTCATCATGATCAAAGGAGGATTCGTCAATAATCTGCAGATGACACAGTAACGTGCAGATGACACAACCTTGCTTGCTGAAAGTGAGGAGGACTTGAGGCATTTGTTGCTGAGGATCAAGGAATTCAGCCTTCCATTTGAATTGCATCTCAATGTCAAGAAAACAAAGATCCTTATCACTGGACCGATAGACAATGTCATGGTGAGTGGAGAAGAGCTTGAAACTGTCAACAGGTTCATCTTACACGGATCCACAGTTTACACCTTTGGTACGGGTAGTCAGGAAACTAGGAGATGTATTGCAATAGGAAAGGTACTTATAGTTAGGTACAATAGTTGCAATAGTTAGGTACTTCTCCAAATCATTGCAGAGTAATAAAGTCAGTTTGAGGACTAAGCTATGTATGATTCAGGCCATGGTCTTTCCAGTAACTTACTATGCATCTGAGAGCTGGACAATGACTAGGAATGACAGAAGAATTGATGACTTTGAGTTGTGGTGTTGGAGAAGAACACAAAACATCTCATGAAGAGTCAAAAGAACAAATATATATGTCTTGGAGAGGGTGCAGCCAGAGTGCTCTTTGGAGGCAAGGATGATGCGGCTTCACCTCGCATACTTCAGGCATGTTGCTAGAAAAGGCTATTCCTTGGAGAGGGACATGATGCTTACAAGCATTGGAGAGTCAGTGAAGGAGAGGAAGACCCTAACCCGGTGGATTGACACAGTGACTGCTGCAGTGGGTTGTAGTGTGTCAGGATGTATGAACATGGCACAGAATAGGACGGGGTTCAGATCTGTTCTTCATAGGGCCTCTATGAGTCATACTTGACTCGACAACAACAATGTGAGCAATTGATGTTTTTCTTTATAATCAGCTCCTAGTTTTGTTCTGATATCTGGTGATATTGAACTTTTGCACCCCCTCTTTCCACAGATGAAAATTTTTTTTATTCCTCTGTATTCCATCATATGACACCCACCGATAAAGCCACTGCTCTTTTTAAAAAGTATTTGCATATAAAAAACTATAAATTGTTGGTTGTACAAAATTTTATCATAAGATATTCAGCCTCATATCTATCACCTAAACCATATTTTTCCAAAACCAGTCCTCCCTGGAATGGAACATAATGGCGTGAAAAAGTGGAGAGTCCGAGAAGGAGAAGAGGAACCTTCAATGAGATGGGTTGATACAGTGACTGCAGCAGTGGGCTTAGCACTGCAGAGGTCATGAGAATTGTGCAGAATCTCAAGATTTAGAACACTTGTAAGGGGGGGCAGGGGAGTGTCACAGAATCAGAGTTGGTTCAACAACACCTACCAACAATTCTTTCTTTCCAACTTTTGCATTTCAATCATAATAACTTATTTTAAAAACATCTTGATTGCAGGTTCTATCAATGTCAGCCTGCAGAAGTTGTTGCTAGGTGACAAGTCAAGTACTTCTCATGAACAACAGATCTGACCTGTCCTATCCTGTGCTATCCTCATCATTTCTAACATACTTGAGCTCATTGCTTCAGTCGCTGTGTCGACCTATATAGTTGAAGGTCTTTCTCTCTTCCACCTACCCTTGACCTTTCCAAGCATGATGTCTCTCTCCAAGGAATATCTCAAATTATGTGAGATGAGCTTTCTCCTCCGTTTGTTCTTTGGACAGGACACCAGAAGCTTATAGGAATCCCCAATTCTTTATTTTTGGCATTAGTAGTTAGCAAGGGCTTAATTGTATGTATATGATATTATCTTACATAGCATTATACTTTAAGATAGATCCTAAAATGTCGTTTTTGAGGATGAGTAAATTATTCCTCTTCAATTTGTCATTCTTGACTTCTTGTTGTTGTTTACCATAGAGTCAGAACAGACCCATAACTGACCCTTCAGCAGGTTTTCAGAGGCAGTTAACTGTAATGGAGGATATTATCCATTCTTCTCCCACAGAGCAGCTGGTAGCCATGAACAACATGCCTTTGGGATTGCAATGCAGATTCTTGCCACCAGACCACCAGAGCTCCTGAAATGTTAGGTCATATAATTTTCAAGTTCAGAATGGCCAATACTAGTCCCTCTCACCTTACCATTGTCTAGGAGAGTCATTTCATTAGTTCTTCCTTTATGGCAACTTCCACCTTTCCTGGATTGATACATAATGCATTCCACATTCTAATTAGTAATGGATGTTTGCAGTTCTTTCTCCCCCTTTTCAGTCTTACACATCAACAAATGAAGGTCATTTATTGGCTGAAAACTTTACCATCCACATTATTAAGGTAAACTGCTTTAAGGAAACAGCTTCTACCCAGTCATATTCTTTAGTGCCATCCAACCTAAGACTTCGTCTTTTGATACCATACTGGACTGTGTTCCACTGTTATTCACAGGATTTTCCAAGACCCGTTATTTAGAAAATAGATGGCTAGACCTGCTTTCTATTACATTGGTCTTGGTCTAGAAGCTCCAGTGAAATCGTGGGTGGCCCTGTTGCTGTTTGAAGTATCAGTGACACTGCCCCCTGTATCACAGCAACACACAAACAACCATGATATGTCAAAGTGACAGATGATTGATGACAGATTACCTAAAAAACCCTCATTGCCTTCAAGTCAGGACTGACTGACTCCTAGCTGGCAGTTCCTCCAGCAGGGTTTCAGAGGCTGTAAGTCAAACGAGAGGAGGTTGCTCATCTTTCTCCTTGCTGGTGGATTTGAACTGCCAGAGAGGTGCCACCTTTGAGTTAGCAGTACAACTGCCTGTTGGTTATGCTAACAGAGCATGCAATAAATATCTTAGAATTAAACTGAGGAGAAGAATCTATTTGTGTGGTCCTCTGCCCTTCAGTAATCTAGAGTATTCAAGTTGCACTCATATAGATACTTTGTCGTTTCTTTTTTCCTCCTGAAGATACTCTTTCCAGCCACTTAAATACTATGATGTAGTTGTTAGGAAGCCTGTTTTTCAGTAGTTACATAGCATCCTGTAGAGTTAAAAGTATTGTCTGTGCTAAAATCTCCTTCGTGTCATCATGTAAGATTTGACATATTGAGAAATGTCCATTTTCTAAATGATGTTAATTTTCTATTGCATGAGACCTTGCAAATAGTATATATAGGTCACTAAAATATGGGTAAATTGTGCATGCTAGAGGAGAGATCGAGCCTTTTTTTTGCCCCCTTCTCTACTCTCTCTACTAGTGATCTTATTCTTGCACCTGATTGATCTCTTTGGCTATGCTCCACTCTGCTCTTCCCAGCTCTGTGCCTTAGTGATGGCAAGAGGAGTTGGGGAGGAGAAGAGCTAGAGCAGTTGCTGTGTCATTTTATGACTAATGTTTAGACTTTACACTGGGTCTGAGCTAGAGGAGATTGTGGTCCTTAGAGTGAAAAGAGAAAAGATTCCTGGTTATGCCTGTTTGAAAAAGGTTGTGTATTAATTTTTATATGACAAGTACTCAATAAATATTTCTCAGCTAAGTATATCATTTATGCCTGAAGGTTACAGATTTTTTTTAAGCAGTTTGTTAAAGGAGTTAAATAACAACACAGAGTAATAGACCTAAGGTCTAGGATTTCTTAGAAACAATTTCTGTATCAGCAGACTTATAAGAATAGGAAGGTAATCTTAAAATGTTTATTGAAGCCTAAGAGAGATAAAATGTCTTTAAGTAATTTTTTTACAATCTTTTAGGTCAAATCAAAGAATGAGAATAGGTATTTCTGCTATCACTGTCTCATAAACAGCTTAAATAACATTCAAATTCATATACATATAAATGTAATACATTATATATGTATAAATTATTGACTAATCAATATGTAAACTTGGACATTTTTATAACATTCTTACTTTAATCAGATCATTTACTAACAATTTCACCAAAATCAATCTTACAATTTATGCTGTCATTCTGAAGATACCAAATAAAACCCTCTCTTAAAATCCTATTGTGGAAGTTGATGAAGATAAAAAGAACTAATTATTAAAACATAACTGTTTTCAGCATACATGCTGGAGTAGCTTCCTCATTGAGAAGAAAATATACACTATAAGGAGAACTGGCAAAGCTGGCATGTGAATGTTACAATAAAAAGTATTGTGTCAATGTAGAATTTTCTGAATTTTAGAACTATGCTATAGTTATCTAAGAATACTTCTAAATTTGCCTATAAATGCATGATATTTGTGATCTACTCTTAAATGGTTAAAAAAATGATATGTGTGTATATATACATATTATCTGTATAGAAATATAGAGGCACTTGGAGGCTTAGCGGTAAGGAGTAACAACCCAAAAGCAAGCTGTTCAGTCAGTCACCTGCTCCGTAGAAGAAAGGTTGGAAGTCTCCTCCCATGCAATTTGCAGTCACTTTAAACTCGCTGGAGGGTGAATTCTGACTCTATGCACAAAGCAGCAACAAATATATACAAACACGTGCAGATGCACACATGCACAGATACCTTAATACCTGTACATATATGTTCTTGTTGTTGTTGTTATGTGCCATCGAGTCGCCTGCGACTCATAGCGACCCTATGTACAACAGCCCTAAACTCCACTCTGTCCTGTGCCAATCGCA
>NW_006399793.1:12122852-12145655 GCF_000299155.1 Elephantulus edwardii | reverse complement strand
CTTCATAAGAGAAAGATTTGACAGTCTGCTTCTAGAAGCGTGGTTGCTGTTGTTGTTAGGTGCTATCGAGTTGAGCATGACTCATAGCAACCCTATGACCAAAAGATCTGAACCTCATCTTGTCCTGCACCATCCTCACACATCCTGACACACAAGAGCCCATTGCAGCAGTCACCATGTCAGTCCACCTGGTTGAGGGTCTTCCTCTCCTTTGCCAACCCTCCACCTTTCCCAACATCGTGTCCCTCTCCAAAGAACAGCATCTCCTAGCAACATGTCCAAAGTATGGGAGGTGAAGCCTCATCATTCTTGCCAGCTGCACCTTCTCCAAGACATATCTATTCATTTTTTTTGCCTTCCATGGAATGTTCAGTGCTCTTCTCCAACACCACACCTCAGAAGCATAAATTCTTTTTCTGTCATCCTTATTCATTGTCCAGGTCTCAGATACATAGCTAGTAATTGGAAAGACTGTGGCCTGAATCATACACACCTTAGTCCTCAAACTGACATCACTACTCCTCAATAGTTTGGAAAGTTCCCTAACTACAGATTTTCCCAGTACAATGTGTCTCCTTATTTCCTGACTTCTTGTACCAAGATTACAACCACGGGTCCTCTTTGACCATTAGCGTCATTATGAGACAGAACTGACTCAAGGACAATGGGTTAAGTTAGAGAGAGAGCACATGTGCACACAAAGTAAAGGTGTTGAAAGTAAATGTGGCAAAAATACAGTCACTAGAAACTAGTAAATTGGAGTGAGCTCTGATGGCCTAGTGGCAAGAAACTGCACTGTAATCCCAGGGGTATGTAGTTTGAATCCACCAGATACTCTGCTGGAGAAGGAGGGGAAATCAATCTCCTTCTGTACCAGTCAGATCCCATTTGATTGTACACATATAAATTTTAAAAAAAAAATAGTAAATTGGGATATACGATATTCAGAAATTATCTGTATTTTCATATGTGGTTTAAATTTATAATGCTTTTAAACAAATTCCGAAATACTTCTGGGTTCATTCTCTTAGAATATGTTCAAATAAGTTTTCTACCTCTCAATCTGATACATCACAATTATATGATTATACATAATGTAATTTCTATTTTTCAAAATAGGAACTTCAAAAATTAGATAAAGAGCAAAAGGAAATCTTCATATTTCAGTTTATTTGCAAAATTACATGATTAATTCAGTGTGATGAAGTTAGGTCAAGAGAAATCTGTATTATATACTATATTATATACTGTTTCTCTTTACCTAAGTTCATCTATCTATATAACTAAACAGAGCAGTTTTATTAAGAGTGCTATAGTTACAAATGAATTTTAATTCCAAAGTTGTTTTAAATGAGAATTGCTCATAAAAATATCCACTTAAATTGTATGTGTTTGCTACCATATGTAACACTGTAATTAAGCATCTGTCAACATTTCTAGGGATTTTAAATTTGTAAAATCTTGCTCTGGGCCCTAAAACTTCACTACTTAAAAGGTTTCGCTAGAGACCTCATAAAGAAGCAAGGTTTCTTTCTCTCTTTTTTCCCCCTTGTATTCTTTTTCGGCATAAGAGATTGTTAAATAATACACAAATGACTGTGGCTATCCAGATGGAGAGATGTGAAGAGTCTTATGTTCTCCCTACAAAAGTCTAAATAATCTGCATTGGAAATTTTTAATTTGCCTTTGAAATAATTTCAATCATTGTAGAGGTACTTTTTTAACTGAAGAACTACTGGTACTTCATAATGATACTTCTTATTTGTCTTACAAATGTAATTTGGTAAGATTCAAGAACATAGCACTCTTTTTAAGTATGTAATCAACCATTATTATGACTGTTCGTGAAGCTGCTATAAACAATGATATGAAAAACAAACTCAGTTCTCAGTGAGGGATATAAAATTCACTTTTAGTGAAACCTTTCCTCCTAGAACTACTTCTTCCCCTAATTATAATTTCAGTTTACAAAAGATTCACCTTTCTGAGTAAATGAGATATTTCCTCTGTGAAAATATGAGCTGTTAGATTTGGTTCAGCTCGCTTTGGTGTGATTCTGAAATAAAATGTGAATATTACTGTCTGTCCTCCATACATAAGTCTGAGTTTAAAATTTAAATAAAAATTGTTTGCACAATTTAAAAAACTTTCTCAGATAATTTTTTTATGTATACTTCACTCAAAAAAACCTCTCTGCCGTGGAGTTGATTCTCACTCAGGGCAAACCTTCATCTGGATTCTAAGGTTGTAAATCTTTATAGGGAAGGATGTCCATCTTTCTCCCGTTGAGTTGCAGGTGGACTCAAACCCCCAGAGTGACAGACACAGCTTTTTGGTTAGCAGCACAACATACTCAGAACGCCAAAATGCCAGCATCCTGTGGTGTATCATCCCAACACTTTAGTGGTTTCTCTATGTTTGTAGTTCGGTGTATTTCACAGAGGCCAGTATGAGGCCTCACTCTTACTACTCTCATTTCATGTAAATAAGAGATGTGAGCTAACATAAAAGTGTTGCCTGATAGGTAAAAGGCTAAAGCTGCTTGTTCTTCTATCTAGGGGGGGAAATGTTCTTTTTAAAAATAATGATCAGGTATGATTCCTCAGAAACCTCATGTTTAGGAAATGACTTAATTGAATGGCTATCTAAAATTTGTAGAAATATTGACCTTGAGGCTCCTTTCTCCATGAGGTTTGCATTTATAGCTTATCAAAGATTGTTATCTATATATAGTCAACTGAAAAGCAAATGCATATTTCTTCCATACTCAAAACACATTCAGGGTTCTGCCTTACTATAAGAAAAATAAATAAACCAATTTCTTGCAAGTATTGTCCTAGCTTTTAAAACTAATGGTTCCTTTTTGTATTCTGTTAATTACATTAATAATCATTTAATCATAGTATTTTGTTTAGTGATTGAGAATATATATGCCTAATTGTCCTAAATATTGTAGACTGTGTCCAGCTTTTTTTATTTTTTAAATTTTATGTTATTAATTTTAATGAACGTTTGCAAAGGTTTTGGATTTCCATTCATTCATTGTTGCATTTTTCTCTCTGCTGACCCCTCCCCCCAGTTCATTCTCTTTGAAAAGTAAAAGAAAAATTCTTTCATTAGTATACAATCCCCCCCAAGTACACTCCACTATGCAGACTTTATTCTGGACTCTTGTCATGACCATAATACCCAATCATATATGGCTTTTAAACTGTTTCCTCTCTCATCTGTTTCAATGCAATATACATAATTTATCTAATATTTCTCAGTCTCACCCCAACCCTGATGTCAGTCTATTCTACAACAGTGACACTATGCCGTATTTGTCCTTTTGTGCCTGAGATACTTCATTCAGCATAATGTCCTCCAGGGTCACCTATTTTGAATATTATTGCATGAGTTCCTTGTTTTTCAATGCAGTGTAGTATTCCATTATGTGAATATACCACATCTTCTTTATCCATTCATTTGTGGATGGGCACTTAGGTTGTTTCCAACTCTTTGCTTTTGTGAACAAAGCCACATTAACATGGGTGTGCATATACCTGCCTGGGTGGCAGTTATGGTTTCTTTAGGGTATATTCCCAGTAGAAGAATTGCTGGGACAAATGGTATTTCTATTTACAACTTTTTGAGAAAGCACCATACAGCCTTCCATAGTGGTTGCACCATTTTACACTCCCACCAACACTGAATAAGAGTTCCAATTTCTCTGCAACCTCATCAGCATTTGTTGTTTGCTACTCTCTTATATTTCACTATTCTTATTGAGGTGAGATGATATCTCATAGTTGTTTTGTGTGTCCAGCTTTTAAAAAGTCACCAGGTAGAATGAATCTCACAAATTGTCATCTGTGTTTGTGAGATTAAATGTATGGAAAATTTAAACAAAAAATGTGTAAGTCATATGGAAACTAAGTAGAAAATGTGTTAAATGCTTACATTATTCATTATCTCCATTACATTAGTTTTCTTTTGGTAAGAAAATTACTTCCCAGTTAAGCTAGTCTTTTAGTAGATCACTCATGCATGCAGACATTCCACTTGGATCAATAGTAGCTATTTCTGAACTTTTTATCAACACACTAGTTTGGTTCACTTTGGTTTAGTATACAGTTGTGGCACCAGAGGAATGTCCATCTGTGTTCCATTGACTATGCAAAGGCATTTGACTGTGTGGATCACAACAAACTGTGGCTGACTCTGAGAAGAATGGAAGTTGCCGAACACTTGATTGTGCTTATGTGAAACATATGCTTGGACCGGGAGGCAGTCATCAGAACAGAGCAGGGAAACACTGCATGGTTCAAAATTGGGAAGGGTGTGCGTCAAGGATGTGTCCTATCTCCATATCTTTTCAATCTATATGTGTAACAGATTTTCTGGGAGGCTGGGCTCTATGAGAAGTGTGGCATCAGGATTGTAAGTAGACTCATCAACAGTCTGCATTATGTAGATGACACAACCCTGCTTGCTGAAACTGAGGAGGACCTCATGCACTTGCTGCAGAAGGTCAAGGATTGCAGCATTCAATATGGATTGAAGCTCAATATCAAGAAAACAAATATTCTTAACCACTGGGCTGATTGGCAGCATCATGATAGATGTTGAAGAGATTGTGATTGTTGATAGCTTCAGTTTGCTTGGCTGTACAGTCAACACTGTTTGTACCAGCAGCCAGGAAATTAGAAGACCAATTGCAACTCATGCAATATTATTCAAAATGGCTGACCCTTGAGGACATTATGCTGAGTGAAATATCTCAGTCACAAAAGGGCAAACACTGCATAGTGCCACTGCTGTAGAATGGGACTGACATCAGGGTTAAGGTAAGAATGAGAAAAACTGGATGAATTATGTATACTGCATTGAAACAGATGAGAAAGAGAACAGTCTAAAAGCAATATATTATAGGGCATTATGATTATCATAAGAGTCCGGAATGAAGGTTGCAGAGTGGAGTATACTGAGGTGGGGTCTAGGGGGTGGGGGGAATTGTATACTAATGAAGTAATTTTTCTTCTACTTTTCAAAGAAAAGAGCAAACTGAAGGTGAGGGGGAGAAAAGTGCAATAATGAATGAATGGAAATCCAAAATCTCTGTAAATGTTCATTGAAATTAATAATAATAATAAAAAGTAGAAAAAAAGACCAATTGCATTTGGAAAGTCTGCTGTCAGAGACCTCTCTAAAGTACTGAAGAGCAACAGTGTCAGTCTAGAGACTAAGGTGTGCCTGATATAGGCCATAGTCTTTGCAATTGCATACTATGCATCATAGAACTGGACAGTGACTAGGGATGATAGAAGGAGAGTTGATGCCTTTGAGCTGTGGTGCTGGAAAAGAGTATTAAATATACCTTAGATGGCTAGGAGAACAAACAGTTTTATCCTGGAGAGGGTGAAGGCAGACTGCCCCTTGGAGGCAAGGATTCTTGGAGGCTTCATCTGAATACTTTGGACATGTTGGAAGGAGAGATCAGTCCTTGGAGAGGGACGTCGTACTTAGGAAGGTGGAGAGACAGTGCAGGGGAGGAAGACACTCAATGAGATGGATTGATTTCATCGCTGGAGTAGTGGGGAAAGGTGTGTCAGAGACAATAAAATTGTTAAGAGATAGATCAGAGTTTATGGCTGTTGTATATAGGGGCATTATGAGTCACAAATGACTCTACGGGTGCATAAGAACAACAACACAACAGTGCTACTATGGCAGAGAGGACGCTCTGGTGGTTTACTGGCAAAAAGCTGCTCTGCAATCTTGAAGACAGGTGGTTCTAATCCACGAGTTGCTCCAGGAGAGATGGGCAGTCTCCTCCCGTGGGATTACCTGCCTGTGAAAACCCACCCTGGAGGAGGACCAGCTATGGGTCAGTTCCAATTTGGTGGTACACAGCAGCAACAAACTATGACAGAAATACCACAAGAGGGAGATTTGAATCAATAAACTTTTTTTCTCACGATTTAGGAGTCTGAAAGTCTGAAATTATGATGTTAATCCTACAGAAAAGTTCTCTTTCTGACCCCTCTGGAATAAGCTCCTTTTCTCTTTAAGAATCTGCTACTGGTTGATTTTCAAAGGATTTTGCATCTCCTATCCCTCATCTTTACTCCTTTTGCTTGTTTAACGTCCTTTGCAGGAAATTCCTAGATTACAAATGAGTTCCATTCCTAAATTTGTCTTAATGTCAAATGCTGTCTTTAGCTCAAATTTGCACAGAAATTGGAGCAGTTAGTTACAGTTTATATGTCCTATCATTTAGTCAAATGTTTTAGTATATAGTACACCTTTCTATATATTAAAATATGAAAGAAGTATTTCTAGATACATTAAAATAATGTAATAATGCAGTTATGCAATAGTAATAATGTACTGGACATTTGCAAAGAAGAACCTACTTGTTACTGGGAACCATTGTAGGTGCTTTGGGTTTTTAATGTAACAGGCTTTACTGGAATTACATACCTTATATATCTCTAAAGAGAAGGCGCGACATTCCTCTAGGTCGTATAGCCCTGGTGTACAAGTTGCGGTACAGTGGTCACTTGTGGTTGCTGTGAGGCTGAACACTGTGACACTGATGTGTTAAATGCATTAATGGCTGGTTACCCAATGCAGACAGAGAATGGGGTGGAGCTCCCCGATTAAAACAAGCGTGGAAGGAGGAGTGGTATCCACTTCCATAATAGCTTGCCTCCGGAAACCCTATGAACCTGGAGAGAGGATGAAAGGCACCCAAGCGTCGCGGACTCTCCTTCGTAGGGTCACTATGAGTCACCTGCGATTCGATGGCACTTAACAACAACATTAGTTAAGTGAGCCATGTACTGTTAAACTCATACTTTGGTCCATTTAAGCTAACTAACTTGAGATAAAAGATAGGAGAATGAAAAAAAAAACAACAAACTTCTAATTTTATTGCAGTGACTTCTTAAAGCCCACATTGGTATGCAGAAAATGGTTATTGTTTTCCCTATCTGGGCCAATTTAAAAAGCAGATGCAAATTTATCTTATTGCATTAAGAAAGACTTAATAACTGTATGTTGTACATTTGAAAAGGCTAGAATTTTTATTCCATTAATTGAGTAAGTTGTGCTCATGCAAAACCTATACCTAGACCAAGAAACTGTTATCAAAACAGAGCAAGGGAAAACTGCATAGTTCAAAATCAAGAAAAGAGTGGGTCAGGGATGTATTCTTTCCCCATTTTTTTTCACTTTGTATGTGCAGCAGATAATTTAAAAGGCTGAACTTTATGAAGAAGAATGTGGCATCAGGATTGGAGGAAGGCTCATCAGCAACCTGCATTATGCAGATGACACAAATTTGCTTGCTAAAACTGAAGAGGACTTGAAGTGTTTGCTGCAGAAGGTCAAAGACTTCAGTCTTCAGTATGGAAGAATACTCACCACCAGGCCTGCAGGCAATATCATGATAGATGGAGAAAGATTTGAGGTTGTTAATAATACCATCATGCTTGGACCCAGAGTCAACACTCCTGCAACCAGCAGTCAGGAAATCAAAAGATGCGTTGCCTTGGGAAAATCTCCTGTCAAGGATCTCTCCAGAGTGCTAAAGAGCAACAGTGTCAGTCTAGAGAATAAGATGTGCCTGATCCAGGCCATGGCCTTCGCAGTTGCTTACCAAGCATCTGAGAACAAGATGGTGAATAAAGATGACAGAAGAAGAATCGAGGCCTTTGAGTTGTGTTGCTGGTGAAGAGTGTTGAACATATATCATGGGCTGTGAGGAGAAAGAAATACAACTGTCCTGGAGAGAATAAAACCAGTTTACTCCTTGGAGGAAAGGATTTTGAAGGTCTGTCTCACACACTTTGGGTATCTTGCCAGGAGGAACCAGTTCATGGAGAAGCACGTCATGCTTGGAAGAGTGGAGGGTCAGTGCAGAAGACTCTGGATGACTTGGACTGGCACAGTGGCTGTGGCTTTGGGGACAAGCATGTCAAAGATTGTGAGGTTAGCTCAGGATAGGGCAAAGTTCAAAGTCATCATTTATAGAGTCATTGTGGGTCATAATCAACTCTGTGGCACATACAACAACTTCATTAAATATCTGTTAAGTGCCTCAAAAGTTTCAGGCCTTGTCTATAGAGATAAAGGATGAACAAAGCAGTGTTCCGGCTTTCCTGGAGCTTCTATTCTTGTCTGTTAGCATATGACCTTTAGAAAGTTCCATAAATGTTCCAGACTGCAGTTTCTTCACATAAAAAATGAGTATAACAATACATACCTTGTGGGATTATTCTCAGGCCTTAGTCATTAGTGTATGAGGGTCCTTAATAATTACTTAACTTTAACTGTTAATTATTTTTCACTGTTCTATTTATTATGTTAGTAATGATAAGTTAATAAAAGCCTATATTACAACCTATGTATCTTGAAGTCTACCTGCTTAAAATTGAACTTTTTAAATGATCCCCTATTACGTGTGATTTTAAAAATTATCACCAGAATAGCTTTAAGTCATTGAACACTAATGATTGAAGACCACGTGAGTTATGGGATGAAATCAAAGATATTATCCATGAAGAGAGCAAAAGATCGGTCATTATAAAAGCAGAAGAGGAAATAAAGATTTCAGAAGAGACTCTCAAAATGGCACAAGAGTGTCAAGAAACCAAAACAAAGAAATGAAATGCTAATGTAAGAGATGAATGGAAGATTTTATAGGGCAGCGCAAGAAGACAAAATATTTTAAGGGCATGCACAAAGAATTGGAGCTAAAGAATAAAAAAGAAAGAACTTTTGCAGCATTTCTAAAGTTGAAGGAACTGAAAAGCAAATTCAAGAATAGCAATACTGAGAGATACTATGAGCACAATCTTGAGTGATCCAGGAAACATCAAAAGAAGATGGAAAGAACACACAGAATGACTCTACTAAAAATAATTCCTTGACAGTGAAAAAATGCATTAAATTCTAGATGAATGAGAGTCAGAGGTAATTAAGGAAGAAGGTAAGCTGCACTGAAGGCACTGGCTAAAAATAAAGCACTAGGAATTGATGGAATAGCAATTGATATATATCAAATAAAAGGTGAAGCCCAGAAGGTGCTTTTGCCAGGAAATAGCTTTTGCTATTGCCAGGAAATTTGTAGGACAGCTTCTTGGCCAGCTGACTGGAAGAGGTCCATATTTGTTCCCTTTCCCTAGTAGGAGGATCCAACATAGTGTGGAAATTATCAAAGAGTATCATTAATAACACATGCAAGCAAAATACTGCTGAAGATCATTCAGACATCGCTAGAACAAGTGCCAAGAAAGCTGTGATAAGTTCAAGCTGAATTTAGAAGAGATGATGGCACCAAAGGTATCATTGCTGATTTCAGATGGATCCTAGCTAAAAGAAAGCAAAGAATTCCTAAACAGCATGCCTCTGGAAACTGTGAAGTTAGAGAAAAGACATTAGTTATAGAAAGGCCTCAGCTCTTTTATGAGTTGTGCTCAACTCGATGGTAATCAACAAGAACAACCAGAAGAATATCTATTTGTGTTTATGCAAAAAATTTTACTCTGTGGGTCACCACAAACTATAGATAACATTGAGAAGAACAGAAAGCCTAGAATACCTACACCAAAAGATTGTTATGCAAACAGAGCAGGGGAACACTGTTGTTGTTGTTGTTTGTTGTTAGGTGCCACTGAGTCAAGTACAACTCATGGTGGCCCTATGAACAAAAGATCTGAACCTAGTCCTGTCCTACACTATATCTACACTTCCTGACACCTTAGAGCCCATTGCAGCAGTCACCATATCAATCCACATCTTTGAGGGTCTTCTCCTTCACCAACCTTCCATCCTTCCCAGCATCATGTCCTTCTCCAAGGAATAGCACCTCCTAGCAACATGCCCAAAGTATGGGAGGCGAAGCCTCATCGTTCTTGCCTCCAAAGAGCACTCCGGCTTCACCCTCTCCAAGATTTATCAGGGAAACACTACATGGTTTAAAATTAAGAAAGGTGTGCAACCAGGGTTGTATCCTTTCCTATTCCGTCTGTGTGCTTAGCAAATTATTTGTGAAGCTGGATTCTATGAAGAATAATGTGGCATCAGGATTGGAAGAAGGCTCATCAACAACCTTCATTATGCAGAAGACACAAACGTGTTTGCTGAAAGTGAGGAGCACTTGAAGCACTTGCTACAAAAGATTAAAGACTATAGCCTTCATTGTGGATTACATTTCAACCTCAAGAAAGTAAACCTTCTCACCAATGAACCAATAGGTAACATCATGACAGAGAAAAGATTTAAAGTATCAGTGACTTCATCTTAAATGGATCCATAATTAACAGCCTTGCTACCACCAGTCAGGAGATCAGGAGAAATATTACACAACAGTAGGGACCTTGACAAATTACTGAGGAGCAATTATGTCAGTTTGAAGACTTTAGTGTGCCTCATTCGGGCCATGGTCTTTTCAGTTACTTGCTATACATCTGAAAGTTGGACAGTGAATAAGGATGACAGGAGACTTATAGATGCTTTTAAGCTGTAATGTTGGAGAAGAGTACTGAATATCCCATGGTTACCAAAAGAACAAACAGACATGTCTTAAAGAAAGTGAGCCAGAGTGCTTCTTGGAGACAAAGAGAGCATGTTAATAGGAGAGGCTGTTCCCTGAAGAGGAATGTCAAGCTTGGAAAGGTGGGAGATGGCCAAAGAGGAAGATGACTTTCCTCTGATTATCTTGAGTGTGTCTCACATCTTTTTCCATCAGTTCAGTCAATTTGATTCCCATGTGTCCCATTTGGCAAGGTCTACGTGTATGTCATTATTGTCAAGTCGAACAATTCTATAAACAACAAACAGATCTGAAACCTGACCTATCCTGTACCTTTTTCATAATTTCTAAAACAGTTGAACATGTTGATGCAATCACAATGTCAATGCATCCAGCTGAGGGTATTCCTCTCTTTCCCCGACCCACATTTCTAAACATATGTCCCTTTCCAACGAATAGCCTTGCCTTGCAACGTGCCCAAAGTATGTGAGATGAAGCTTTGCCCCCCTTGCCTCCAAGGAGCACTTTGGCTATACTTTTTCCAAGATGTATCTGTTCTTTTGGCAGTCTATGGGATATTCAGTAATCCTCTATAACACCACAGCTCAAAGACATCAATTCCTCTGTCATCCGTATTCATTGTCCAGTTTTCAGGTGCAGCATAAGTGATTGAAAAGACCATGGCCTTAATCGGGTGTGCCTTAGTCTTAAAACTGACATCATTGCTCCTCAGTAATCTGGAGAGATTCGTGACAAAGGGACTTGCCCAATGCAATACATCTCCTGATCTCCTGACTGACTGTTGTGCCAAGAGTGGTGATTGTGGATCAAGGTAATAGGAAGTTGTTGACAATTTCAATCTTTTCTCAATCATGATGCTGCTTATTGACAATTTCAATCTTTTCTCAATCATGATGTTGCTTATTGTTCTACAGGTGAGGTTTTCTGTCTTCTTTACTTTTTTTTCCCTTCTTCTTCTTGCTGTGTACTATCAAGTCGGATCTGATTGGCACAGGAGGAGATTACCCCTCCTTCACCGACTGAGTATCTGGTGGATTCAAACAGTGCGCCTTTGGGATTGCAGCGCAGCTTCTTGTGACTAGGCCACCAGAGCTCCACATTTTTACTTTTTCTGGTTCTATTTGATGTTGAGGTGCAATTCATATATAAGACTATAGTCTTTGATGTTCTCGGTGGGCATCTTCAGTCCTCCTTACTTTCAGCAAACAAGGCTACACAAGTCTGAATAACACAAGTTGTTGTGTATTCCACCAATCCTGATGCCACATTTTTTGTCATAGAGTCTAGCTTCTTGAATGATTTGCTCAACATACAGATTGAATGGATATGGAAATGAATACATAGATTTCCTGATTTTAAACCACACAGTGTTCCAACAGCTCCTTGGTGTAGGTATAGATTTTGTATAAGAATAATTAAGTGTTCTGGGCTTCCTGTCCTTGATATCAGCCATAGTTTGTTATGATTCACCCTGTCAAATCATTTTGCATAATCATTAAAACACAAATAGGCATTCTTCTTGTATTCTTTGCTTTCCTCCAGAACTCACCCAACTTCAGCAGTGATATCCCTGGTGCTGTGGTGTCTTCTAAACCTACCATGAACTATGACAGTTACTTGTCAATGTACTGTTCTAGCCTTTTTTTTTTTGGATAATTTTCAGCTGGTTTCAAAATTTTCATAGTTTTGTTTTCTTATAATATTGTTCCATAATTTTCACATTCTGTTGAATTGCCTGTTTGGGGAAGTGGGAACAAATATGCTGCCCTCCAAATTTCCATGGACTAGTAAGCACATTCACAGCTTCATCTGTTATTTAAAATATGTTGACTGGTATTCTGTTGACTCTTTGGGCTTTATTTTGTTTCCAGTACCTTCAGTGCAGCTTGAACTTCTTCCTCCATTATTAATGCAACACTTGTCTGTCAGTTTGCTGTACTTGGAGTAATTTGTGGGTTCCTGTGATGCTGAAAGCTATGCTACAGTGTTCCAAATGCTAGAAGGGCACCCAGGTTTCTACACAGCTCCCAGATTAAGACATACTAAGAAAAAGGATTGGCCATCCCCTTCTAAAATAACAGACCAATGTATATGATTGCCATTTATGTTTTGTTACTGTGTGCCGTCAATTCGACTATGACTTATAGCGATCCGATGCACAATAGCTCTGAATTCTGCTCTATTCTGAGCAAATCTCACTGTCTCTTACACACATCCCCAGTTACTGTGTCAATCCATCTGGAGTCTTCCTCTCCTGAGCTGGCCCTCAACCCTTCTATGCATGATAATCCTTCTCCAAAGACAGGTCCCTCCTGGCTACCTGCCTGTAGTATGTGAGACAGAGTTTCAAATTCCTTGCCTCCAAGGAGCAACGTGGTTTCACCCTCTCTAGAACAGACCTATTAGTCTTCTTGGCTGACCATGGTATGGTCAGTACTCTTCTCCAGCACCTCAACTCAAAGGCATCAATCCTTCTTCTGTCATCGTTGGTCATCATCCAGCTCTCTGATGCAGAGCAAGTAATTACAAAGACCATGGCACGGATCAGGCACACATAAGTCTCTAGACTAACATCCTTGCTCTTCAGCACTCTGGAGAAGTCCCTGACTGCATATTTTTCTAATGTAATTTGTCTTTTGATTTCCTAACAACTCGTGCCAAGAGTGTTATAGAAAATATATATATATATATTTCTAAGGACTAGGTTATTGGTTATAGAAAATTCTGTCATATGATTCCAAGATTATTTCTATCATCAAAGTCATATGTTCTACTATTGATTCTTTTGTTTCTACTTTTGTATTCCAATCACCAGTAAATATCAGTGGAGTTTTATTGGGTGTTTGTTCAGTTTCAGAATGTAGAATTTAGTAAAAAAATCTCCAATTTCCTTATGTTTGGCATTTGTAGTTGTTGTAGATGTGATCAATAAATATATTTATTGGTCTTCTATGTGAGCGTATGGATATTATTTAATCATTGACAACATTGTGCTGCAGGGTAGATTTTGAAATGGTCCTATTGACGATGAGTATTACACTCTCTATCCTGCATCATCTTCATGATCTCTGATGTGCTTAAACTCATGGTCACAGTCACCTCATCAATCTAACTTGTTAAGGATCTTCCTTTCATTATCTGACCCTCCACTTTTCTCAGCATGCTATCTTTTTCTGGGGGCTAAGTCCTTCTGACTATTGAATTCCATATCATTAAATGATCTGTGAAATCTATAATAGCTACTCAGACATGTTCTTCCTTCACTTGCCTAAGAAGTAAAAATCTGTGCTTTTGAGTTTGGCAAACCAATAAAAATGACCTATGCAGCCAAAAGTGTGTTTATTCATATATACAGAATGCCAGTAGTACCTGTTGTTAGTTGTTATCAAATCAAATGCAGCTCAGAGTGACACTGTGAACAACAGATCTGAACCTTGTCCTATCCTTAAACCATCCACACATTCTCTGGTGTTCTCGATCCCATTGTTCCAGTCACCAGTTGTTACAACTACCAACCTATCTAGTGATGGTGTTTCTACAATTTTCCCAGAATGATGTCTTTTTACCAAGGACTTGACCTCTCCTGACAGCATACCCAAAGTAGATGAGAGAAAATATCAGCATCCTTACCTTTAAGGAACTCCCTGGTTGCACCTCCTCCAAGACAGATTTGTCCATTCTCTTGGCAGTCTATGGAATATTCAGTGCTCTTCTCTATCACTGCAATTCAGAGATATTGATTTGTATTCTTCCTTATTCATTTTCCAACTTTCAGATACATAGTAAGTAGCTGAAAATACCAGGCTTGGATCAGATGCACTTTAGCCTTTAAGCTGGAGTCATGGTTCTTTAGTATGGAAAGGGCCTTGACAGCAGATTTTCCCAAAGCAACACATCTTTTGATTTCTTGACTGATGTTCCCATGGATATTGATTGTGGATGCAAGTAAAATTAAATCATTAACAAAATTGAATAATCATTTGCAAGGGGTTTGGTCTTACACTTATGTAAATTCACAGATTTTTTTCATTTTTTAATTTATTTATACTAGTTTATTTACAAAATTCAAATACATTGTTTTTCAGGCCACATTCTTCCATTTGCCTCTCCACCACCCCCCCATCCATCAAATTGAACAACCCCATGATTACTGCCAAAATCTTCCATGTGCTCCCATTTTCTTAATTGTAATGTAGGACTAATCAAAGTAAACTCAAACCCACTGCTATCACATCAACTCCCAGCTCAGAACAACTCTTGATGGTAAAGTGTGTAGGCAGATAGTCCTTCCTAGGCTGGAGAAGCAGACTGCCACACCTTCTGTGGCATAGCTGCTGTGTTCATACCATTACCAACCGGTTGCTTAACCACTGCACCAAACTGTGAAAAGTCCAGTAGCAAATTTCTTTGGTTTTGTTTTGGTTTTTAGTAATATTTATTAAGCATAATTTTTGTGGTAAATTCCATTTAAGATCATTTATAGGGCAAACGTCTGTTAAGCCTCAACTCTATTTTCTTGAATAAATACCTTTGAAACATTGCCTCGAAAATTTTTGGCACCAAAGCAAAGGATTTCAATACTTGAAATGCCCAGTGAAGCAAAGCATGCTGAGAACACTTGATGGGTAGAATCCACACCTGCCATGCAGGATACCCAATCCCAGTCCTGGCCAGTGCAATTTATGTGTAGCTACCATGCATCAGTGGAAACTTGAATGTTGTTTTGATGCTGAACAGGTTTGAGAGGAGCCTCCGGATCAAGATGAACCAGGAGGAATGCCTCGCAATGTTCTTCCAAAAATTAGCCAATGTAAACCTTATGGATTACAGTGATCCTACTGATGATGTCCTACCTCAACTTTACAACATCAACAACTGCAACATATACTGATAGGTCTACTTCATTTATCATAGTCAACAGCATTTGTTGGGTGTGCCTTTAAAATTCTGTAGTGATGTTAGGATGAACATTCTTTAAGTGGTACAGCAGTTGTCTGTCTTTTGGCTGTACTGAAGTAACTTGGAGTTGCTGTGATGCTAAACACTGTGCCACAGTTGTGTCAAATACCATAATGGTGTTTGGAGGAGTTTCCAGTTTGATTCAGGTTTGGAAGCAGGAACTACATCCACTTCCTAAACCAGATGCCTCTGGAAACTCTATGAACAAAGAGAAATTATGTTAATTATAGAACAGAGTTCGGATCTTTTGTTCATAGGGTGGCTATGAGTCATATTCAACTTGATGATGTTTAATCACTGCTAAGTGAGACTAGTGTTGTTATATTTTGGAGGAACGTTCTTCTAAATTGTACATCACTCTGTAAATTTGCTCTACTGAGGTAATCTGGGTTTGCTGTGTTACTGAAATTGTGCCATTGGTGTTTCCCAATGTGGACTGTTTGGTAGCACTCCCAGTTGTAAAACAGGGTTGGCATCCACTTCCTAATCCACATGCCTGTGGAAACTCTATGAACTTGGAAAAATGACTATAGTTCAAGAAAGGCATTAGGTCATTTGTTCATAGAGTCACTATGAGTCGTTCTCAATTCAACAACAATCAACAACAACTGATGTTGAAGCATAAAAGAAATAAGAAGTAATTGATATGAAAACTCATTGTAATCTACTTGGAACTGACTCATAGTTGATCCTCCAGCAGTTTTCTGAGGCTGTAAATCAAATTGGAGAGATGGCCCATCTTTGTCTTTTAGAGTTGCTCATTGGGTTAGAAACCATCAGAGAGGCTCAACCATTAGATTAGCAGTGCATCTTCCTATAAGCTAAGACACAGGAGCTCCCTAATTTATATGGCGTTGTTTTATAGTTGTTATTACGTGTCATTGAGTCACCTGTGACTCAGAGCAACCCTATGCACAACAACTCTGAACCCTGCTCTATCCTGGGCCAATCTCACTATCTCTGACACACCTGTCTTCATTACCCCTGTTACTATATCAATCCGTCTCATCCAGGGTCTTCCTCTCCCACACTGTCCCTTCACTGTTTCAAGCATGATGTCCTTCTCCAGGGAACAACTTGGTTTCACCCTCTCTAGGATAGACCTGTTAGTTCTATTGGCAGTCCATGAAGTAAGTGTTCAGTACTCTTCTCCAGCACTACAACTCAAAGGCTTAATAAAATGCTTCTTCTGTCTTCTTTGGTCATTGTCCAGCTTTCTTATGCATAACAGGTAACTGCAAATTCCATGACCTGGATCAAATGTACCTTGGTCTCTAGACTAGCATCTGAGCTTTAGCACTCTGGAAAGGTCTCTTACAGCAAATTTTCCTAATGTGATTCATCTTTTGATTTCCTGACTTCTGGTGCCAAGAGTGTTGATTGTGGAACCAAGCAAGCTGAAATTAATTGTTAACAAGTTCAGTCTCTTCTCTCTCAGGAGACTACCAATTGGCCCAATGGTGAGAATCTTCATTTTGTTGATTCTGAACTTCAGTCCATATTGAAGACTACAGTCCTTGACCTTCTGCAGCAAATCTTTCAGGTCCTTCTCAGTTTCAGCAAGCAAGGCTGTGTCATCTGCATAATTGTTGATGAGTCTTCCTCCAATGCTGATGCCACATTTCTCCTCATAAAGCCCAGCCTCCCAAATGGTCTGTTCTACATACAGATTGAAAATGTATGGAGATAGGATGAGTCCCTGAAACATGCATCCCTGACATACTCTTTTCCTAATTTTAAACCAGCAGTGTTTCCTTGCTCTGTTCTGAATTGATACGTTGTTGTTGCTATGTGCCATTGAGTTGCTTGCGACTCATAGTGACCCTATGTACAACAGCCCTAACTCTGCTCTGTCGTGTGTGTGTGTGTGTGTGTGTGTGTGTGTGTGTATCTCCTGTGTTTATGTCTCTTAAAAAACGTATTTTCAATGAATAAGTCATTGATTCTGCAAAATTCAATCATTCTGTCTCCAGCTCCCTTTCTGTCACCGAGTCCATGTTTTCCAACTACTGAATCTTCTTCTCTGTTCCCAACTTTTGCATTCTAGTCACCCATTATTATCAATGCATCTTGATTGCACGTTTGATCGATCTCCGATTGTAAAAGTTGGTAAAAATCTTCTATATCCTCTTCCTTGGCTCTGGTTGTTGGTGCATATATCTGAATGATACTGGTATTCACTAGACTTCCTTGTATGAGTATGGATATTACCCTGTCACTCACAATATTGTACATCAAGATGGATCTAGCAATGACTTTTTTAACTATTAAAGAGACTCCATTTTTCCTCACCTTTTCATCTCCAGAGTAATATATCATATGATCATCCAACTCAAAATGCCCCATGCCAGTCTATCTCATCTCCCCAATGCCTACTATGTCAATATTTATGTGTTCCATTTCTTCCTTAACAATATCTCATTTTCCTACATTCATGGTTCTCACATTCCATGTCCCAATCACTAGTGTCTGCTTACAACTGTTCCCCTTCCTTTGTATTTCCATACTTGAAAGCTCAACCTCAGTTGCCCTTTCTGTTATCTACATGTGTTCTGTTGTACATAGACGCCAAAACCATGTGGCATTCATTCCTCAGGCCGCATAGAGGGGGCGTAAAGGAGCCTGACTGGCGGAGAAGCTGGGCAGCTAATGGGTCCATAAAACTCCCCGCCAATTTCTCAGGTATTTTTTTTTTCTGAATTGATATAGGGTAGGATTAATCAAAGAAGGCTTTTTAGTGTAAGTAAATATTGAACTGGATCTTGAAGCACATAGACAATAAGTCTTTTGAAAACTTTTGTTATCTTAGTACTTAACCAGTTTGTAAATATTGACTACAGATAAAGTATCTGAGTAAAGCTGGCCTCTGGACTGAGTCTGCTGAACTAAATTTTATCTTGGGTCCTTTCCATGTCTTTACTAATTTATATTTGATACATTCTGCCTGCATCTAAAGCAGAGTCAAGTCAGTTCCATTTTGGAAATATAGGCTCTTCAGAAATTTGATTATTTTGGAAATACAGAATAAAACATGGTAATTAACTGAAGAGAATTAATAAAGGGAGAAGTATTGAGAATTTGGAAATATTTGAGGAATGCCAGTTGAAGTAGGCCTGGGAAGAAATATATAAAATTTACTAATGACCAGTAAATTGGAGTTGGTACCGGAAAATAAAACCAAATGAAAGAACTTCTATTTAGTTTACAAGATAATAGAGGGAATTCATTGACTATTTTTTCCTCTATCTTATGGGGTTTTTATTATTTTTATTAATTTTTTTTATTTTGTTGTTGTTATGTGTTGTCAAATTGTCTGTGACTCATAGCAACCCTATGTACAACAGCCCTATCCTGTGCCAATCTTATTGTCTCTTACACACCTATCCCCATTACCCCAGTCACTGAATCAATCCATCTCATCATGATTCTTCCTCTCTTGCTCTGTCCCTCCACCATCCGAAGCATGACATCCCTCTCCAAGGACTGGTCCCACATTCTGACATACCCAAAGTATGTCAGACAGAGCTTCAGAATCCTTTCCTCCAAGGAGCAGTCTGGTCTCTTTTACTCATTGAATATTTTTAAGCAGCATCAGGAACATATGACAGTAATGATACATTTGAATTTTTCATGAGATAGCCGGATAGATGCAAGTTGGTTTAGAAGGGGAGAGAGTGAAGGCAGCAAGGTGGTTAGAAAGGTGATTTTTGGATTCTAAATGCTAAGTCATTAAATTTGGAATGGCAGTGTTGTTGAGTACGGCTCATAGCAACTCTATGAACAACAGATGTGAATATTGTCCTATCCTGGGCTATCATTATCATCCTCAAAACACTTGAACCATTGCCATAGGCAACATTAAGAGTCTTCCTCTCTTATGCTGACCCTGCTCCTTTCCAAGCATGATGTCCTTCTTCAAGGAATAGCTTCTCCTAACAACATGTCCAAAGTATGTGGGATGAAGATTCGCCATCCTTGCCTCCAAGAAGCACTCTGGTTGCACTTTTTCCAAGACATATCTGTGACAGCACAGTGACTGAAAATGAAGAAATTGCTTGAAAAAATGTGTTGAGGTATATGTGCAAAGACCTGGTAGCTGATAGGATGTGGAAGCAGCAAACAGGGAACAAGAAATATCAAAAATTACTCTAAGGCTTTGAGCTAATGTTTTATCTTATCCATTCATAGAGTTAGAGAACTCTGGAAGCAAAGTGTGTCTAGAGAGTAAACCCACCAGTACCTCTGAGCTGCATGCAGCAGCAAAACTCTGTAGGTTTATTCCTCATCCAAGTACCATTCCAAGAAATGAAATTCTATGGGTTTATTCCCCCATCCAAGTACCTCTCCAAGTACACACAGCAGTCCTTTTCAGGTCTAAGAAATCAGAGATAGAAGGATATTTAACAAGAACAGGATTACTTAGAAATGTTTCTGGGTTAAATTTACTTTTTTTACTCACCATTTAGAAGTCTTTATTTTACGATGATCTCTTTTCCAAAGACAGGCAGATCAAATCCACTAGCTGCTCCACAGGAAAAGGATGGGCAGAGTCCTTCTGTGTGACCTGCTGCCTCTGCACACTTGCTGCAAGACCAGCTGTGAGTCGGTCAGTCGACTGAGCAGCACCTGGGAACAACAACAAGTTCTCTTTTAACTCATGCATTACTGTTACTGTGTAACTGAGATATCTTTTTTTTTCTTTCCTTTTTTTAAGGAAGTTCTGGTGGCCTGGTGGGTAAGATGTTGCACTATCAAACCAAAAGCTGGCGATTCAAATGCACCAGTGGCTCTGAGGGAGAAAGAGGAGCAGTATTCTCCTGTACCGTTTAGTGCCTAAAAACCCACTAATGACTTGACAGCAATAAGTTTTGAGGGTTCTATTGTACATGAACTAATACGAGAGTTCTCTAATTTCAGACACTTGCTGTTCTATGAAATATGTAGAGTGAGCCCCAGAGAATGTGGTAGAGTTAGAAGACTTGGGAAATACTGTCCAAACCAGTTGCAATGGAGTTGACTCTGATGACCCCACAGAATTAGATTAGAACTGTGTTCAATAGAGTTTTCTGCTGCTAATTTTTTTTTCTTTTTTAAAATTAGGTCAGTCTTCTGTGGTACCTCTGGTGGAATTGAACCTCTGACCTTTCCATTAGCACCTGAGCATGCTAACCGTTTAATCATTCTAACTTCCCATAATTCATTCTCCACATCCCAGACAGTGCATTACTCTTTTAAAATGGAAATCAAATTCTGTTTCTCCCCATCTTAAAATTACCCACACAGCTCTTTCATGGCATTTGAAATGAAATCCAGCCCTTCCTCCATGGCCTACAAGATCTCACTTATCTTGGAGGCTTCCCATGTTTCTGAGTCATCTTCTATCACTTCACTCTCACTCACTATGTTCCAGTTAGTCCAGTCTGTCACTTTCTCAACTGTGACAAGCTCTTTCTTTCCTAGAACCCCTGCACTCACACTTCTAGAACTACCTCCATGACTTCCTCTGACTCCTTGTTGTCATTCAAGGCTTAGGTCAAAAGTCTTCTCCACCCAAAGTCGCTTAATGACTACTTCTCACCTTCCTGTGCCTCCAGCCCCTCCTCCCCTACTTCAGTCTCTTCACTTCTCCTTATTGTATTTTCTTCATAGTACTCCTCACTGTCTGAAATTATCATGTTTCTTGATTTGCTTGCTTCTCGTTTGTCATCTTCCACTGGCATGTACACTATCAGAGCAAGACCCTTAATATGTCTTGCTCACTGCTTCATCCAAGCACTTACCTAGAAACAGGGCGCAGCACATAGTAAATGCATGTACGAATGAGTTTACTTTCCAGAGTGGTCGACCCCTGCAATAAAGGAGAGAGATGTAACAGGAAAGGAGCTAGTTGCAAGGGTGGGCCTCCCAGAAGATGCAAATGACCCAAAAGTTTCCAACTGCTGATTTTATGTCTTTGTTTCAGTCTGTTTCTTATCTCTGGTCAAGCCTGAAGTCTTGCCTTTAGGGTCTCCAAACAATTTGAGCTTTAATAGATTTGCCACAGGATATTAGCAGTGGCAAGAGACTGGCCTATATCTTACACAGGTAATTTAACAAGGCAAGTAGCATGCTTACTGACTGTAGTTGGCATTTCCTTTACACATTCTCAATGAACACACCCACCTCATTTACTGCCTTCCTGTGTGGCTATCTATCGTGGCCCCTCACATGTGTCTCTTTTGACCTAACGGATTGTCAGGATTGTCATCAAATCTTGGTGTGTTTGTATTTTTTTAATGATGTTCTCCTTAAGAGCCCTAGTATTCCTTTTCAAATTGTTTTATTTCACTCTAGAAGGCTTATTATTTTTTTCAGAGCTCTTGATATTTCACTGTTGCTTTATGACTTTCTAAAAATAACTTCCAGTGAGCTCATAAGTTCATTAGTTAATCCCTCTGGTACTCAATAATGCATATTACAGACCTTCTGAATTTTATATATTAGATTTTCTCAAGAATTCCCTTACCTATTATTATCAACATAGCTATATTGACAGGGTCTTCATTACTTCCTAATTGCCCATACTTCTTTTTCTTGTTAAAGATCAATTTTTAAAATCAAGCCTTGTCATTTTGAAAGTATCAAAGACATGTTATCTTGTTAATATTAATGTGTTTCATAACTTTCTAATTTTTTCTTTTCCTCTTTATCATAAAATTGTTATAAGTTTATTCACTACCTCTTATTTTAAAAATTAATTATTTTGTTAGATGAATAGGGGAAAGGTGGAGACACATGCTGGGTTTTTTCCTCCTATAACAAAGGTATTAAAATTTTCATATTCAAAGGTAACTTGGACAATATTGATAGTCTTAATTCAAGATCAAATTTTAAGATTAAAATTATTCATATATTGTCGATATTTTATACAACCTTTTGGTTTAGGAACATGTCAGTAAAGAAACCAGCAATATTTAGGATAGTAAATGCCTGACCACGAAATTCTTATAAATTATTTCATTTTTGTTTCTGTACCTTCAAGTCAAAACCAACCCATAGTTGACCCTCTAGTAGGTTTTCAAAGGCAGTAAATCACATATTTCTCCCACCAAACAGCTGGTGGATTTGAACCATATATGCATTGTAGTCAATATTTGACTGACTGACTACAATGCATATATGCATTGTAGTCAATATTTGACTGACTGACTACAATGCATATATGTATTGTAGTCAATATTTGACTGACTGACTACAATGCATATATGCATTGTAGTCAATATTTGACTGACTGACTACAATGCATATATGCATTGTAGTCA